>NC_054885.1:22273562-22581777 GCF_018320785.1 Cheilinus undulatus | reverse complement strand
AGACTCAGGGCTATGATCGCAGTCAAAGGCACGTCTTATAGATACCGACCAAAAGTGGGTAAATATTCATGCAGTTACTTATTTTACATTAAATAATTTGGTTTAATTGACATTGCTTTGTAGAAATCTGTTTTTATTTGAAGTGTTCTTTTGTCTTCATGGTGTAATGGTAGCTAGGAATACTGATTAACCAGTGACTAGACCTTCCAGACAGAAACATCTTTATACAAAAAACTCACTGCACTAAGATGATCCCCATTTTATTGATTGTGAGACTACCAGCACCAATTGACTGGACCTCTGTTGAATCAGGTCAATGACTTTAAAGGGGGTTAAATATTTATGCAGTAACCTTTTTTTACCGTACATTGTTTTGCTGAATTGAGATTTCTTGTAATTCTTTTTTTGTCAAAAAGCCAAATTATATTGACCATGATTGATCATTAATACTTTTTATAGGCACTGTATATGTATGCAGAAGCATACACACTTGCACACTCTCATGCATCATCTATAATAAGTCTTTAACATTGCTATAATAACACCAATAAAAATACCCTGTAAAATTAATTATTAAAACATTTACTGGTTACAGGTGAACCAGACGATGGGGAGAACTGTGTGTATAAGAAAGCCCGAGAGACCAAATGGCACAGCGATTCTTGTAGTGAAGAGCACCTTCCCATGTGTAGCAATGAAAAGCTGGTACTTGTGAAGGAAGACAAGACATGGGAGGAGGCACTGATGCATTGCAGAGCTCTTAAAGCAGAGAACCAAAGTCAGCCAATCTCAGTTGATAACAAATACATGTACGACTTGGCATCAGTGATCACCCTGGATGACCACATATTTGCACTTGAGAAGTCAGAAAGTGCTACGACTGATGAGGTAGGGCTGTTTATATAGTCTGTGTATGCTGTTAAGTGACTACTTCTGTGTATTTATACTTCTTTGCTAAATGTTTGTAGGTCTGGACAGGCCTGCGCTACCTGGCTGGTCAGTGGCTGTGGGTAGGTGGAGAAGATGTGACATACAAGTATATTCAAACATGCCCCAATGATGGCTTCTGTGGAACACTCTCATGGGAGAAAGATGAATTTTACAAAATACGACCCTGCACTGAGAGAAGAAAATTCCTCTGCTACAAAAAGAATTAAACAATTTTGAATTCGCTAGCTTGAAACATTTTCCTGAGGCTCATATTTTAATTCCGTCATTCAGTTCTGCAAAGTCAGTGAGTTGCCCTTTGTCTTTTACTTTGAATTGTTAAGCCCTATTGAGGCAATGAAAACTACCTGGACTATTTGATGAACACTTTTAACACTGACTTGGTTTAAGTCTTCTATATCAGGAGGGTTTGTGTCTTTTTGTTGAAGCGCTTGCAAACATATAGAGAAGTATTTAGCCAAAGCTGCTTTCATATAAAATCTGTTGTGATATATGCGTAGTTGGTTACAGCCTATGTACACTTCTGGAAGGCGTTTGCACATGGGATCAACTCAGATCCCACGTGCGCTCATCCAGGTGATGTCTGGTACAGAGAATGCTGTGAAGTGTGGAGGCTCCACCTGACTTCTTGTGAGGCAGGGGTGCATCTTAGCTCTTACGCTCTTCAGCACCTGTATAGACTGGATAATTGGGTGGGTAACAGGGACAGCAAACTGTGCAATGTCAGGATCACTGGTCTGGACTTTGCTGATGATGCTGGGTTCCTTGTGAAAACTGTAGATGGCCTTGTGGGGGCTCTTAACTTGCTGAGTGAGGAGGCTAGAGCGTTGAGAATGCACTTCTCCTGGTGCAAAATAACAATCCAGGGGATGCCTTAGATGCTGCCATCGAACTGTGTCTGGGAATGGTGAGAACGGGGACGTTGTAGAGCAGTTCACCAACCTTGGCAGCGTAATCCATCGATCTACTGACTACGAGGCTGAGATCAACCGCAGGCACGGCACCTGGCATGCTTTCCCAGGCCTGATCCAGCTCGCCTCAAACTTGGTGCCCAAGACCCAGTGGGCTTGCCCAGATGCTGGAGGCGACCGTGTGTGTGTTCTGGACAGCCGGAAGGATACCTGGATAGATGAGGCGTGGGCCTGGCACAGACCAGAGCAGTTCAGGACCTAGGTTGATGTGGCTTATGCTCCTATACCTGACCTGTTGTAAAAATGTTGTAATTTGGAGTATGTTTAAGCCACTCAATGCTTGCATGGGTCACTTGCCCTTAATTATCTTGTCCCAGTTTATTTTCAATGACACTGATCAATTCAGAAATTTTATCTGCAATAATATTGTACTTTTTCTATATGCACACACTATGTATTATGCAATGGAATTTCGAAAGGCTCCAAAATGACTCCAAGTTCAAAGAATAAGATATGTCTGTCAATGCTGTTGATTGCCACCATCAGATTACCATCATGTTAAACAAATGATCTTGTCTGTTTGTCTTTTTTATATTTAACTTAGAGGAGAACTGTTTGAGAGCTGTTAGCAACAGAGAAAAAAAAACAGAATTTGGAAACATACAGTAACACTCTTACATGGTCACCAGGGGACGCTCCAGCAAATAATGCATCAGATATATGAGACAGACTCTGACTCAGTCAGACTGCCGTTCCTCTGAGAAAATGTTCCCTCAGCCTCGAGGCTCAGCAGACTTAAATCAATGTAATGTTGCTGTTGACACGCTGAGAGGAACCTTAAACCATAAAGAGTAAAGGGACTGTGTTTAATTTTCAGAGTGTGTGGATGCCTGCTTTGAACTGTGCAGCCAGACTACATCACAGATTTAAAGAGGGAAGGATGAAGGCACATTTGGGGAGAAGTTACACATTACTACTCATATGTACAAAACAAATGATGAAAAATACAACTCTATCTTGGCTATTGCTGTTATTCATCTCATAAGAACAGTAAACACAACCAACAGTACTGTGGAAGACAACAGAACTGTTCAGTATCTATAAGCACATTTCTGCTGCTGACACGCGGAGCAGCACCCTAGTTCTTATTGCAGAGGGCAGAGCATGACTGCCCCCTATTGGACCTTTAGCAAATAACATTTTTCCTTAAAAAAAAAAAAACAGAATGTGTTTGCTGTATTCTTCTTATTATAACCTTCATATCACTTCTGTTGGGCCAGAATCACCACTTTGCAGGGAATTTAAAAATTTGTGTATTTTCAATATTTCTTTCACACTGAATGGTCATATTCAGCATTTTTTGAGACTTTTTATTGGTTAAACTTTATAAACCAACTGACAGATGTAAAGGGTGAACAATAGCACTGATCATGGAAAAAAATAATTATTAAAATCATGACAAGTTAAAAGATCGATACCAGTGATATGAGAGATTTTCAGATTTGAACACGCCACTCAAGAAAAGGCCTCCCAAAATTTCCAAATTTTGAGAAAGATGCATAATGAGGAAAACGTCTCTTGTGTTGTATCATTTATAATTGAACCTGTATAGTTGTGCAAAAATATGTGCAAAAATAGTGTTTACAAATGCATAAAAAAAAAAAAAAAAAAATCTGGGAAAAAGGCCCCCAGAACTCCAGACACTAATCACAGAGCAACAAAGAAGCAAGAATGTCCATCCATTTTCTACACTGCTTATTCCATTTGATATCACAGGGGTGGAGATAATCCCAGCTGTCATTGGGTGAAAGGTGGGGTACACCCTGGACACGTCACCAGTCAATAATAGGGTTAACATACTGAGATGAACAAGCAGTCACTGTCACACCTATGGGCAATTTCTAGCATTACCAATCTGCTTAAGAGCGGGGGACTATGGGAGAAGGCCAGAAAGATACTGTCTGACAGGAACCAGGAACATTCTTACTGTAAGGCACCAGCGAAGCCCCAACGATAAAGTCCTTCAGTCAAATAGGATGTGAATTTTGGAGTGGAGCATACAAAACACAAGACTATGTGATTTTTCCTTCACTCGCATTTAAACTAAATCAGCTGGAATTATTTGGAGCTAATGTGAGGGGTGCCAAGGGCAAAAATTTGCATGGAAATTAAGTTGAAAGTAAAAAGTTGATCAGGACTACTTTACTCTACTATTGTATTCCCTTGAATTGCACAATCACATATTGTAAACACTCATAATGTTAGTTTTAAACATCGCAACAAGCTAATGTTATGAGTTCTGAAGTATTTGTTACACTTAAATCAATTAAATCCCCATAAAGCACAATAATATAAACACATTCATTTTAGGTCACTTTTGATAAAGAGCAGAGAAAAGGGAGAGTAAAATATTTGTGATTCTAGAAAGAAACACGCCATGCCTTCACATTTTCTTTGTGTTTCTGTGTGATTGTGTTTTTGCCTACTTTTGTCTGGATGTAGAAAAAAAACTCAAACAGCAAAGTTAAAAGTTAAAATCCAGTCATGTGCAGAAAACCACAATACTGAAAGTAGACTCTCCTTTGTGTGTGATTACTGCAACATAGAATTACATGAGGCTGGTCTGTTGGGTGGGATTGGTCAGAGTCTGGCCCAAACTGTGCCAAGACTACCCATAATGCACCACTCTCCCTTTCTGTGGTGACCAGGCTGCTTGTTTGCCAGCTGTTTCTGCTTCACAGCTGGAGTAGAGTACACGTGTATGAGGGTGAGTATCACCAGCATCCACTTGGGGGAGCACTGCACTGAGAGAGAAGCAGCCTATGGACCCTCTTATAGTTTCACAGACACGCCCAATCAGACTCATCAGATCAATTTAAAGTTTTCTCCATGTAAGCACAGATATTAAAACACAATAAGGAAGTTATATAAAGATTTTATTATATATTGAATAATTAACTGTATATATTTATTGCACAGTAGGTTACCCAAGGTGAAACAAATCCAAAGTGCTTTAAGTAAAAAAAAAAAAAAAAAAAAAAAAACAATCTTAAGAAGTACATATAGGCCTCAACACACTCTGTTATAGATTTTACACATCATTGTCAATATTATGTTTTTTTATTTGACAAAAAATATGAGAAATCCAACAAAAACCTCTGTAATGTCAAAGTGAAAACAGATTTCTACAAAGTAATGCCAATAAAACAAAAATATGCAAGAGACTGCATAAATATTGACCCCCTTTAAAGTGACTGACCTCATTCATCAGAGGTCCAACCAACTGTTGCTACTAGTCTCATAATTAGAGAAATCACCTGGGTGCAGTGAATGTGTCTCAAGTGATTGTGGTATAACACATCAGTGTCTGCAGATCATCCTTGCTTTTGATCAGTGCCGGTGCACTGATCAGTGACCGAAATTCCTTTCACTTCTTGTTAAAAATTCCCCTGATTTTGGTCACTAGACTTTTTTACTCAGTCTTAAGATGACCCCAAGGTTTACAAAGTCTTATGCTGTCATTAGCTTGTACTACTTTGCAAATTAAAACACTGTGACTTGAGCATCATTGGGACCAATGCAGGAGAATCCTAACTTGAATAGTTGACTCTAAAGCATAGTCCCTAGAGTAACTATGAGTCTATCCATTTTACTCCATGCACAGCAGAAGTTAGCAAAGCAAATAACCTTTCCACGCCTCCCCTGAAGTCCTGTGCCCCCCCCGCCCCCAGGGGAGGCCCGCCTCACACTTTGAAAACCACTGCTCTAAACAACTCAGAGAAAAGGATATTGCAAAGTATAAGTCAGGGAATAGATGCCAAAACATTTCCAAGAAATAGAGGGACTATAACACATGTGTAAATCTGCCTAGATCACCCTGGGAAGTCACTTTCTATTTTCACTTTGACACTGGGAATAAATATATATATATATATATTTATATATATATTTTAAATCCACAGTATATTGACTATGATTTATTTATAAAATCAATTAAAGAGTAAAACATCAAAGGAAGTTAATAGTTGTTATAGAGACTGTCTAAGGAAATTTAAGTGACAACAAACATTTACATTACAGAAAGTGATTTGGATTTTAAAGCTGTCTATAGCAGTACTTCCAACTTAATGCCCATGAATTTTAAAAAGTAAATATCAACACAAGGCTTGTTGTTGAAATTTTGCCATAGAAGTCAGAAATTTGAAGTGATACAGTAGCTGGTTGAGAAAAATTACGTAAAATTACATCAAACCCCTGTCCAGCTATTCACTAAGCCAAACTGTGATAAGCCTAAATGGTCTCCAGTATCAACGTCTTTTTCCTGTATGGTAACTTTTTGTTCCACAAAAACCAACAGTTGCAGCACAGTGATTTGCTTAACTAGTGGATACAGCAACATTATTTAATTTGAAATCTGAACAGACTAAACATTATAAGGGCTTTAATCTGAGGGGTGAATAAGGCAACAGCATACATTTTTTGGATATGTTGTCTCTTACGGCAAAGAGAGAACATTGCTGTCAATATGATATTGGCAGAGCTGCAGTTAAAACAGCACAGAGCTGTGAAGGATTAATGAACTTCCACTTTAATCAAAAATGTACAGATGAAAGAGGCTGCTTTGCCTGCTCATGAGCATACTGCTCATTACTCTGAAAGGTAATCTTTTGAATAGTCAACTATTATTCACTGTCATAAGGTATGGTAAAGTATAGTGTTGTTTCAAAAGGTCATACATTTGGTGTTTGGGTTTGTTTATGAAAATAAAACAAAGGGAGATTCCCAGACACTCAGCACTGCCTCATGATTATTATGATTCTTTCACATTTCATATGACACAAATAGGTTGAAACACTCTTTATAGGCCATCAAATGAAATGTGTGACTGACAAGGAATCTAAATTTGTTTTCAGTGGGTGCTTTTATTGGGATGTTGATCTTTAAGCTTTGACTTTAGGGATGCTTATGGTTTGCATATTTCAGATGTTGTTGTTGTGGTGTGTCTGAAAGTGAGCGACTCTCACTGATCTGGAATAGGTCTTGAATCTGTCACAACCTGCCCTGGTCTTGACCGTATGTCAGTCCTTCAGAGTTCTGGTCCGAACAAAGTCTGCTCTTAGGCATGACTTGTTAAAGTAGTCTAGACTACAACACTACAGGTGTCAGACACAGAGAACGTCAGTGGTGTGAAAGGTAAATAAATGCTGTTTCTACAGTGTGTGGTTGATCACTGCTCAGTAAATGTGAAGCATATGAGATTGTTTTTAAAAACACATTTTATTGGCAGTCTTGTGATCTGACAACATGTCAGATGAGGGTCAGGAAGTAATTAGAAATCAGTTGGATTGGATGAAAGTTAACATATGAGAGCTCTTGATGGACCTGCATGCAGTGGCATCAAATGAAATTTCTGGATATGCTATGTGGAAAAAACATTTGGTAATACCTGTAATATATTGAATTCATATGTTTAAATCATACCATTTCCACAGGTGTATAAATTTGAGCAAACAGCCATGCAGTCTCTTTTGGAAACATTTGTGATACAAAATGGGCTGTTCTGAGGAGCTCAGTGACTTCAAACATGGTGCTGTGATGGATGGCACCTTTGCAATAAGACGATTGAAATTTCATCCCTGCTGGATAATCCACAGTTAACTGTAAGTGATATTGTTAAAGAGTGGAAGAGTTTAAGAACAACAGCAACTCAGCCACAATGTGGTAGACCATGTGAAATCACAGCATGGGGTCAATGACTGCTAAGGTGCATGGTGCGTTAAAGTCACCAACACCCTGCTCATACCATAGCTCAAGGGTTCTGAACTTTCACTGGCATTAGAGTTAGCACAACCACTGTGCGGCAGGGCCTTCATGGAATAGGTTTGTATGGCTGAGCGGCAGCGATGTCAAGTAACTAAGTACAAATACTTTGTTCCCTTACGTAAGTAGAAATTTTTGGTATCTATACTTTACTGGAGTAATTATTTTTCAGCCCACTTTTTACCTCTACTCCTTACATTTTCAAGCAATTATCTGTACTTTCTACTCCTAACATTTTAAAAATAGCCTCGTTACTGCTATTTCATTTCAGCTTGTTTTCATTCCGACTTGGCGTCGTTCAAAAAAAACCACAAAAAACCTATCCAGATAAATCACGCCATCCGGATAGAGTGAATTTGATTGTGGTTGGATGAGAAGTATAAACATAATACCATTCTGACACCCTATTGGTTTGTACGCGATCCACTGCACCTTCAAATCACGTCACACTCCAGTAAGGAGATAGCAGATGTATGTACCCTAGTACGAAGATGTCTGTGGCAGAGACTCAAGAGAACTGGAGTGAAATGTCCCAACCAAGCACCAGCCAGGAGGTTGGTAGCACACATACTGTATATGCTTCTTGAATGTACACTGCCTGGCCAAAAAAAAGTCACCACCTGGATTTAACTAAGCAAATAGGTACGAGCCTCCTATTGGATAATTACTGCATGGGCGATTATCTTTCCGCTGGCAACAAGTTATTTAACCCCAGCTGATGCAATGAGTAACTTCTCATTTCTTAAACTATGGATTTTTTCTTCCCTAATGGCATGGGCATATTCCAAGATGACAATGCCAGGATTTATCGGGCACAAATTGTGAAAGAGTGGTTCAGGGAGCATGAGACATCATTTTCACACATGGATTGGCCACCACAGAGTCCAGACCTTAACCCCATTGAGAATCTTTGGGATGTGCTGGAGAAAGCTTTGCACAGTGGTCAGACTCTCCCATCATCAATATTAAAATTAATGCAACACTGGATGGAAATAAATCTTGTGACATTGCAGAAGCTTATCGAAACAATGCCACAGCAAATGTGTGCTGTAAAGGCAGTCCAATGAAATATTAGAGTGTGTGACCTTTTTTGGTGGTGACTTTTTTTTTGGCCAGGCAGTGTATTTGCATTGTACTAAAATGTGTTCATTTTCAATGGGCATAAATGCAGCTGAAACAGGTGCATCCCAAATTTTTCAACATTAGCATTTTAATATAACATTATAGTCATTATGGCCTTTAGAAAAATGTTTTTTGTGGAGGTGGGGTAGTACACTATGGTAGAATGGAATGCAATGGAATGGTAGAATGGAATGGTAGAATGGAATGGTAGAATAGAATGGAATGGTGGAATGAAATGGAATGGAATGGTAGAATTGAATGGTAGAATAGAATGGAATGGAATGGTGGAATGAAATGGAATGGTAGAATGGAATGGAATGGTGGAATGAAATGGAATGGTAGAATGGAAATGTAGAATGGAATAGAATGGTAGAATGGAATTAGCCCCTGTGGCATGGCCTAAGCTTTTGTCCTTAATGGAATTTTTTCCCCTTTACATTACTTTTACTTTTATACTTTAAATAGTTTTGAAACCAGTACTTTTATAATTTTACTTGAGTAAAAAGCTTGAGTTTATACTTCAACTTCTACAGGTGTCTTTTTAAACCCTAGTATCTATACTTCTACCTGAGTAATGAATGTGAATACCTTTGACACCTCTGCTGAGCAGCTGCATACAAGCCTCACATCACCAAGTCCAATGCAGTGTTGGATGGAGTGATGTAAAGGATACCAACACTGAACCGGGGAGCAGTGGAAATGTGTTCTGTGGAGTAACGAATCATGCTTCTCTGTTTGGTTGTCAAATGGGTGAATCTGGGTTTGGCGGGTGTCATTAGAACATTACCTACCTGACTGCATTGTGGCGACTGTGAAGTCTGGTGGAGGAGGGATACTGGGGCTGTTTTTCAGGGTTTGGGCTAGACCCATTATCTCAAGTGAAGGTCAATCTCATCACTTCAGCATACCAAGACATTTTAGATAACACTATGCTTCCAACTTTGTGGCAATGGTTTGGGGAAGTCCCTTTTCTGTTCAAACATAACTGTGCTCCAGCGCACAAAGCAAGGACTATGAAGACATGGTTTAATGAGTACAGTGTTGAAGAACTTGACTGGCCCGCACAGAGTCCTGACCACAAGCCAACTTAGCACCTTTGGGACTGGACTGGAATGGAGATTGTGAGCCAGGTCTTCTTGTCCAACATGTGCCTGACCTTGTAAATTCTCTGCAGAATAAATGGGCACAAATTCCCACAGAAACAATTCACAATCTTGTGGAAAGCCCTCCATGAAGAATGGAGGCTGTTATAGTTTCAAAGGGGAGCCAACTCCATATTAAAGCACAGGTATATGAAAACAATGCCAGTACAGTCATTGATGGTGTAATGGTCAGGTGGCTGAATACTATTGTAGTGAGCATTGGTACACTTCATGGACAAGGGGTATTTCTCTTGGGCTGATTTGTCTGGTGTGGAGGCGATCACAAATCACCAAGTCCTGCAGATGCAGAAGTTTTTGGAACTATTGCTTCTCTGGTCTATATTTCTGTTTATATATTTAATACAGTATGACTTTACTTTACTTTACTTTACTTTATTTCACAAGCCCCACTCACAACTTTTTCAGGAGTTAAGCTGTTAAAGCACAACGTTTTGACATTTTGATAGCACTTCTCAATGCAGAAATCACGTCCAGCTTCCTATCTGGAGTTCTGTGGATGACACAACATCATCTGCAAATACAGCAAGATCAGCTACATATGGCACAACAATCAACTCAAACCAGTAGTTCCTTACAGGAGATTTTAATTGAACATGTTAACATTCTAGTCGTCCTATCTTTCCACTGAAGAGAATCAGTTACACTTGTTATCTCACTCTGAGGCTGAACCATTAAGTGTGCATGTATAGATGACCTGCAAAGATCTGTGCTTGTGTGTAACCCTTAATCACCTGCAGCATGCCTGCCCAGACCTGTCTCTGTGTTTATATAGGCAGAGGTCAATCCAGTGTATTTTAGCAGACTTATGTGTGTTCTTAAAGCTTGGGTGGTCAGAGTAAGAGTCTGTCCACTTTGCACATCAAAATGAGCCCAAATGTTGTAGATTGCTGAGTGTTTTAAAGTGACTAGCTCCTGAAATGAATGAATTTAGGAGAAGGGTTTTAGAGAAGAGAAGGAATGGGACACCCAAAAGAGGAAAAGACGCTCAGAAGAGCCAAGAAGCAGAGAGAGAGGGGAAAACTGTTTGGAGAAATGGGCTGGAACTTGAGGTATGCTGGAGGCAGGCACAGACAGGCTGAGTGAGCGAGCAAAGGAGAGAGAGAGAAAGAGAGAGAGGGGCGTCATGGATTAAATAGAAAACAGAGACAGGCCTGTGAAAGTTGGATGTGCTGCTTTTAGATATATGCATTTAATCTGACATCCCGTTATGACTGATTTCCTGATGATCTTAAATAAATATCTGCATGCAAGTTCAGCTATTAGTTGTTTGTGGATCAATGATGAGTTAAACCACAATTCTGCTTAATTCTGTTGTGAACGCCAATCATTGTTTAGACTTTCTGAATCCTTGAGATGCATCATTAATAACCGATCCAATTTTCATTCAAGAATCAAGCATTTTAAGAATTGATTTCTTCTCCTCTCTAAGACAGACTTGCCATATTTGCACTTTTTCTCTATACAAGCCAGCATCATCATTAAATTTTAGCCATTCAAAAACCCATGAATTACAGTTAATCACAAAAAAATTCCAGGTTCATACTAGTTAGAATAGACAGAGTGAAGCCTCTGTGTGATTCACTTTTTGAGTAAAAAGAAGACTCACCAGAAACTGATTAATCAGACGCTCCTCTGGGGGGTATAAAGGACTAACAAACGAACATTCTTACATTTTGAGACACATTAAGGCTGGAAAATTTTCCTTTGCTTTATCCAAACCCACATTTGCTTTCTGGACTGCAAGTTGCTATTATTCCCAGATGCATGAATCACTGTCAGATGATAGTCAATGGGCTCCGAAATCACTGTTTCTTCCATATCTTTTCAGTCCTAAATCTTCATCATTTGCAAATCACTGTGATACTGTTTGCTTTATGAGCTTACTAGCTACTAACAGAGAGTGGTGACCGACACAATACATCCTTTAGTTTTTTGCACAAGCAGGCCTAACTACAGAATTGGCTGAGCCCCCGACAAAAGAACGAGTCCTCCCCAGTTGTGATTTAATGGTAGTGTCAGTACAGTATATGCATGTTGGATCAGTAGCATTGGTGCTAGCATGTGTCCTGGCTAGGCTACCTCATTGTGGAGCTGAAAAGAGTGCTGAGTTATTATTGGGTTAAAATGTAGCCACTTTTAACCCATTTTCATCACTTTTTATGCCAATGTTGATGCAATTGAGCTGTTTATATGTTTTTCATTTGTCAACCCATTTTTGCCTCTTATCCCATTTTTGCCACTGTTTAAAATTCAATTTTACCATCTCGTCTTCACATTTCTGCCACTTTTAGGAGGATTTTCCACCTTTAAAAATGTTTTTGTTACCTTTTGTTGCCTAGTTTGGCCGCTTTTGCCTATTTTTACTTCTGTTAACCCATCTTTGCCACTCTTAACCCCTTTTCTGCACTTTAATGTCTTTTTCAATGCCAAATTTAACTGTTTTTTTCCTATTTCATAAGTCTAATTTTGTCACTTGAGACCAATTGTTGTTACTTAACACTTTTGTTGCCTGTTAACACATATTTGCCACTTTTCACCTTATTTTTTTTGCCACTTTCAACATTTTTGCCACTGTAAACCAATTTTTGTCACTTGTAAGCCATTTCCACAACTTTTTTTTTCATCATTTTGCCACTTTTAATCATTTTGCCACCTTCTCTCTAATGTTGCCACTGTTAACCCATTTTTAGCACTTTTAATACCTATTTTTGCCCATTGTAACTACATTTCACTATTTGAAGCATAAATTGTTGCTGCTTTAAACCAGCTGTTGTTACTTTCTGCTTATGTCTGTCTCTGTGAACAAATATTCGCCACTTCGAATTTATTTTTGTCACTTGTAACCACTTTCACTTTTTTTGCTCTTTTTTTGCCACCTTTAACCCATTTTTTCCACTGTTAACCCCTTATCACCACTTTAAAACCTATTTTTTCCCCATTTTAGCTAGATTCACTGTTTTTTACATCTATTTTCCACTTTGAACCCATGTTTGTCACTTTTAGCCTATAGTTTTTATCACTTCTAACCCATATTTGCCACTTTTAACCAATTTTTTTCCATTTTTCACCTATTTTTGCTACTTTAAACACATTTTTCTCACTTGTATCCCATTTCTATCAACCTTGTTGCCTCTTTGTGCCACTTTCTGACAATTTTTCTACTTTCTGCTTATTTTCTGCCTCTGTTAACCTATTTTTAACTGGTTTTAATCATTTTAAGAAAGAGGGTTTACATTTTGCAGAAGAGATTATACTGCAACATATGTAGAGAAATATATAAAAAGAGAATGTTACTTTGGTAGGAGTGGTTCTTATTCAAGTAAAAAAGATATGGATATCACAGCTTCACTTTAAAATGGTCTGTGATTTTGCTGACCTCCATGGACCCCCTATTTGGCTGGGCCCCATAAAGCTCCTTTATCCCCCTCATGGTCAGAATTCTAAGTGTAGTAGATCAATTGTATCTGAACTGATCTAACAAAATCTGAAAAATGCTTTACTGCTCACGTTGTTCATTTCTCTATCACTGTACCTGGAGTTGACAGTGTTCTGCTACAAAGACACGTGTCTCTGGACTTGAAAGTCAACAGACAATGAGTCAGGAGTTGTAGATGTGACTTTGACTTGGGTGAGTGAACATGCAACATGAAAATTCATGCATAACAATGAAAGAGTGATGTCTGTGGAACGATTCTGCCTCGACACAGTACGTACACATAAATAATGATACACATCAAAAGAAACTCATCAATAGCTTATGAAGCCATTTAGATGTTTCTCTTCATCCCACATTCCAGGGCAGTTCTCATGCTCGGGGTGAAAAGACACACCCTACTAGGGAGGAGGAAAAAGGGAGGGAGGTGAAAAACTCGGCCTCCTTGATCGAAGCATTTTCCTCATCTGCACTGAGGAGGAGGAACAAGGGGTGACGTGTTTCTTTACTGACTTACTGAACATGGTGTCTTTTTTGGTAAACAATTATTTTAGTTTTATGAGATATGAAAAATTACCACTAGAAATATTCTTTGATTGGGCCACATTAAACACAATTAATATAACGCTGTTGCTATGGCATTAATCTTGAGCACTGCTTTGTTAGGAAGGACCATGGTTCCTCTGCCATCACTTCTGCTGCCAGCCCTCTCTAGTTATGTGTTTCTCCCTTCTCCCACCCTCACTCTGCTATGTTGCGTAGAGATGTGCTGCTAAACTCTACCCATCTCCAAACCTATGTATGTTTTTTGAATCAAGGATTTTCTTCAGTGTTTACTGCAGTAAATAATGTTTTTATACTACACAGTACGCCACTGTTTCATTTCATTTCACTGTTTTCAATTTTACATAATGAGAATGAAAAGCTGTTCTAAGTGTCCCTCCTTGTTAATGCTGAGAGCTAGTCCAGAATGCTTTGCCAGAAAATTTTCATCAGAGAGACATGGGAACTGCTGAACAAGTTATATTTATGATGTTTTGGCAATTTTTCTTTTAGCTATGCTTTTGAATATTTCACTGAGCCATAGTTCAATAAAGAGAGACAAGTAAATGATTCAAGATAACATATATTTTACATGGAAGTGATATTGAGTTATTGTCAGAGAGCCTTTGGTGCTTGAACTCTACAGGTGTCTTTGGTGTTGGCTTGTACCATTGAAAGCTGAAAATGTCTCCTGAGAATTAACTCTGAAGACCGGGAAAAACCTGACGATGACTGAGGATGTTGTCTGAGGTTGATGGGGTAAAAATGCTGATCTCACTGCGATGACTGGAGGTGGAGGGTCGTACGCAACCATGTCGTGGATGAACTGGTGAAGGTGGAAGCCATATCCAAATAGCTCACCATATCCAAAATATCAGAGGGTGAATATTCCTCTATTCCTCCCAGCATTGTGAGTATTCTCGTTACAATTCACTGTCTTTCTCTCTGTTACTCTTCGACTCGTCTCCTCGACTGGGTGTGCATCTTTCAAACTCTATAAACTCCAAAACTTTGAATAGAAACACACCCAAAATGCTGCTGGGATTGAAGTTACTCATGTCTGCCTTCTCCTGGTGTAGAGTGGTAACAGCGCAGACCTCCGCCATTAGCCCTATCTCCCAATAGTACAAAATCCTTAAAAAAAAATTCCTGAATGGTGATCCAAATCAGTCCCAAAATCTGATCATTTCTTCCTTATGCCATTTCTGACATTGCCTGAAAATTTCATGAAAATCTGTCCACAACTTTTGAGTTTTGTTGCTAACAGACAAACAAACAAACAAACCCACCCGATCACATAACCTCCTTGGTGAAGGTAGCAATGTACCACAGCCTACATGTTCAAAAAAAAAGAGGATCCAATAGAGTTTGAAGAAAAAGTTAAAACTGTTGAGAAAAAACTCAAAATGTTTTGAACTGATAAAGTCGTATATTTACATGAAACCAAGCTCACAATTTCAAAATCTTCTCTGAGTCTAGGTGATAACAATATTTGGTTGATTCTAGACTAAAATCACAAGTATTTCCTCATTGTTCAGTCCCAGGGAAATTTTCATTTGATCAGGCTCTCAGCTGTGATAAAACAGCTTTATCTAGCATACTCTTCTTCCACTGAATCCGTTATTTTTCATTTTATGTTCAAAAATTCCTGGTTATGGTTCACATAAATTTAAAACTTTTTGGGTAAAAAAAAAAGTATTTTCTTGTAAATTAATGACTCTTGGAATTTAAATATCTGGATTTTGTCTCAAAAATGAACTGATCCTCCTTGGATTTTTTTAAATTATGTTTTTAGAGTGGCTCTAATACACCACCGTAATTATGTATCGTTTGTACATAGAACAAGTGTATATATGCATGCATTGTGCTGGGACTTTATCAATTAAAAACATTTAAATGGATGTTTAATTTTTCAAGGTGGTCCTTGGATACAGGCAGGGGTCCCTAAGGAAACAAGGTTGGGAACCTTTGTTTTAACTAATCAGTTGTAGATTTACTCTCTGTTTGAACCATTAAAAAAGAGAATATTAAACTGAACTTTGAAGCATTAAACAGCCTAAGAGATAGCTCTTTTTGGGTTCATAACAACCAGTAACACAGCTAAAAGCACTAAAAAATACAAAGTGTGCTAGATTCCCCCAAAACTCTGGGTGTTGTGTTAAAAACTTGTGCTGCCATCACGTTGCCTTAAAGATAAGATTATATGATAGTTCACACATTTTCTTTCCTTGTCTGTAATGGACCAGTGGAGGTTTAGTGAATAAAATCAATGCTGACGTGTTATTACATTCAGAGATTAAAATGTGAATGCCACACAGATTTGTGAACCGTCTTTAAAAAAGTTCAGTATCTGAACAATTTTCACTACAAACTGAGCTTCTTTTCTGGCTTTAAATTTCAAAAAAAGGAAAAACAAGTCTTGATCCTATTCCTGCATTTAAGCACAATTCATTCAGTGTCTCTGCTGCTAAACCTTAAAGCAGAAAAGGAACTCAAAGTGTGTGTTCCTTTCTTGCTGGTGAGTCTGCTTTTTCCATCCTGATGAGGCAGAGGAGGGGGCATGTGTGTGTGGGGGTGTGTGTGTGTGTGCATGTGTGTAGAAGTATCCGACTGAGAAGGGAAAAATTCAGGAGAGATATATCTCCTTCCCAGAGTGACTCACACCATCATGAACGGACAGCCAATCAGAGAGGACCTCCTCTGCTTTGGTTCAGCCTTCACCTCCACACACACACAAACATCTGGGCTGCGGATGTTTCTTGCTGAGACACATCAATAGCAGAGAATCCTTTCTGGTCAGAATAGCCAGCTCCAGTTGATCACCCTGCCCCCCCTCAATTCAGAGACTCTCCAGCCCAAAAAAACCCACATACCCACGGTCACAGCTCGGTCTCCGGCTCTCTATGACACACACATATTTTAACATAAACTATCCTGCTGAGTCTTGTGTCGGTCAAATAAACACACGCTCTGCTGTGATGTAGGAGGAAATGTTTCTCTTTCTGCATGAAGTCTGTCCACAGTCACACACTAACACATGTTAGTAGTGTTTATGAGTGAAGAACATGGATACTTTAACAGTTAAAGCACATGAGCAACACAGAGTGCATGTTCAATCTTACTATCTTAGAGCACAAAACCTGCACAGAAAAGAACATAATAAAATGGTGAGATCATGCATGCCATTTAATTTAAGTGTATGCTGATGAAGCTCAGCAAACGGAGAACTAAGTCATATCCTTAAAGAGACAGTGCTACATTTTTAATGCAGTTCTGAGTCTTTGTGAGGAAAAAAGGAGGAGCTTGTATCTAGGGCTCTGTATTTTTGCTGTTAACCATTTTTCTGTCATGGTACAGAAGAAACCAGTGTTTGGAATGTATTCCTAGCTACCATTACACCACGAAGTTAAAGAAAACACCAAGTGACTCAGAGGAAAAGTTATTGAAAGTTTAAGTCAGGGGATGAATAAAAAAAATTTCCAAGGCTCTGAACACCCCCCCAGAGTTCGATTAAATTCATCATCAAGAAATGGAGGGACTAAGGCACGTGTGTAAATCTGCCTAGATCACATGGTCCTTACAACTGAGTGATGGTGTACCTATGACTACTCTGAAGGAGTTAAAAGCTTCAGCAGCTGAGATGGGAGACTGTATACAACAGCCGTTACCAGGGTTCTTCATCAGTCAAAGCTTTATGGGAGAGTGGCAAAGACAAAGCCACTGTTGAAGAAAACTAATTAAATCTTGACTTAAGTTCACCGAAAGGCATGTGGGAGACTCCATGGTCCAGTGGAGGAAAGTTCTTTGTCTGCTGAGACCAACATTTATGGCCATCAGACAAGATGTTTGGTTTGGTGGATCACAAACACACCACCCCCATTGTTCAGCATGGTGGTGGCAGCATCATGCTGTCGGGATGCTTCTCAGCATCTGACCCTGGAAGGCTTGTAAAGGTAGAGGGTGAAATGAATGTGGCAAAATATATGAAAATCCTGGAGGACAATCTTATTCAGTCTGTGGGAAAACTACAACTTGGGAGAAGATTTATTTTCCAGCAAGACAATGACCAAAAGCATACAAAGAAAGCTACTGTAGTGGCTGAGTCAAAGCCCAGACCTCAATTCAATAGAATTTGTGGCTGCCCTTGAAAAGGGCTGTTCTCACACTTGATCCCTGTTCAACCTGAGGGCTTGAGCAAAGAACAATGGAGTTTAATTGCAGTGTCCAGATTTGTAAGCCTGATTGATTATCCACACAGACTCAGTGCTGTGTTTGCAGCTAAAGGGCAACAAGGTCCAAACACCTCAAACAGTCCCTAATGCTGACCTAGGATGAGGAAAAACCCTACAGACATTTTAAACAAAGACTTTATGGATTACTTTGTGGGGAAATGGCGTGCAATTAATAAAACTGTGATATATAGCAGATGAATGGATATTGCAACAATAGTGAGCATTTATATTATAGTTTTATAAGTTCTACCTGTCTACAGAAATGTTGAATATTTGCATGTTAGAGAGTTTGACTCATGATGCTATCCTACTGTAAAGTAATGAGCAGGAACCGTTGGGTATTTGGGTATTTATATTTATATTTCAGATTTGGGTATGTTCTGTGGTTTTCTTGCTTTGTTACCTGAAAAAAGATGCTTCAAATTATTTGTTCGCTAACCTTCTTTCCCTACAGCCTTCAAATCACAAAAACTGCCTCTGCTAGAGTGACTACCTGGGACAAGAAACTTCTTTCTTTGTGTCTGTTTTGGTGTATTATACAAGAACGAGAAGTTTGGCAGTTAGAATCAGGGATGTGGGAGGTCTGCTATGATACTAGCAGCATCAAAACATCAACAAACGTGACAGTGATTTGTAGCAGATTTATGCCCAGAATAGAGTAGACTGTGCGATGGTTTGGAACTAATATCAGATGGATTTGCTTCAGTTTAAGGTTGCACCAGGAAAAGTCACAACCAGTTGCTTTGTTACATTTCCTTGATGATAATTAAATGGATGCCAATCCAGAATGTAGCACAAGTGGAACAACGTCTGCAAGCTAGTTCTGGCAGTTGACTCCAGCTTAATGATTCACAACAGACATGCATCGTAATCAAATCACATGACACACACCCTCCTAACTCACCAGTTATTTTAGCTGCAAGATTTCTTGTCTCTTCCTCTGCTCTACAATTGCCAACTCTGCCCAGAATTGCATGCTTTCAACCCACCTCCACCCCAGCATCCACCTATAGGATCTGACAGGGGGTTTAAAATGTTATCTCGTCACTCCTGAATCCTGCATGTACAGTACATCTAGAAGGAGGGATGAAGTTGGAGCCTGACGTCAAACAAATGTTATAATGCCACAATAAATGTTTAAACAATTACATATGCAAGTTGACTGATTGCCTATACACAGACTACACATAACGTGCAGGGCCTCATCAACTGGTGTGTTCACTCGCTCCGCCCCTCTCTCTCTCTCTCTGCTACACAGAGACTCTCATCATGTCTGTCCTGTAATTTCACCTGCTGCTCTGCAACCTCTCTAGTCAAATGTCACCACTATCGATTAGTTTGTGAATTTATGATAAAATTCTGGTGTTATTATTGGTTCTGATCAGGGATTAATTGACATTGTTGTCGAACGGGGGCCTCATACCAGAGTCTGCTTGGGGCCTCACTTTGGCCAGGAGCAGCCTTTGACATAAGTTTATATCATGTTTCAAAATACACATACTAAGATGGAAATCACTTAAATTTCACCCACCTTCATTGAAATGTCATCAAACATAAAATCAATGAATCTTGCAGCAAAATTAATGACCTACATTGTTTCATTGTGTTTTTAATAATGTAATGATAAAGCAGATAGATAAAGTCTAACTATTGTGTTAGTCGGACTAAAACTAGACTTCTAAAATTCCTGAAGACAAGTTAGTCTGAGCAAAGTAATCACATTTCTTAAAGTCAGACTAACGCGCCCTGATAATGTGTTCGGGATCAATGTCCACTTGCAGGTTCATGATTCAGTAAGAACAGACTGGACTAGCTATTCTAAATATGCTCTACTGTCTCTGCGCTCAGCTTCGACCTGGATCTTCATTAGCGTAAATGCTAAGCATTGCATTGTTGTCTGTTTTAGGCCTCGTCCACATGGAGAAAAAACAATATATTTCCGTTTAGTTATGAAGACGATTTCTGTGAGCACGGGATCGTTTCAGGAAATATCCACGTAAGCACGGAACCACTGAGAACGCTGGAGTTCATATGCCAAGCTTGTAAGTGGCACTGTAACACTGCCATGGAAATGCACCAAAAAGAGAGGAGGATTACAGAGCATGCGTATAAAGGTTTTATACACAGTTACAAGACCATTTGTTGTTCGTGGTGGTGGCAAAGGAGCATCAGAGCTTGCTGTAAAAACCATAATAAGCTCAGTAGCTTCTGCAGCATGAACACAACCCTGTATCCGCCATTGTTGTTTTGGCTGGACCAGCGCATGCAGCTTAAGTGGGCTATGTTATGTATGACGTAATTGTTTCAAGAAAGATGCAGGTGGCACTCTGGGACCCTGTTTCAAAAAGTAGCGTTTACAGCCTCCTAAAACACTGTTTCTGTGTGGATGAAATGGCGATGTGTGCCCCTTATGGGTTGCATACATAGGGGTCTCAAGTGGGCTTGTCTGTAGGTTCCATGGTGGCCCCATCTCTTATTTCCTATGTAGACTTCAGCCTATATGCACCCTTTTAGGCCCCAACACAGACAGAAGTCCCCATGGGCAATTGCAACCGGGCCAGCAAAGAACCCCTGGATAAATCTACTTGGGACCCATATTTTCAGCCTGCATATGCACATGAACATGTGCTATGTAGGGCTATGTAGTTATACTGAGTGACGTTTACTGACAATAGGACAAATATAGATATTGGTTCATGTTTTGTTTGTAACTGAGTCTTTTATACCCTGTGAGCTTTTGACTCACATAATGCTGGTGATGCCATAAACCGTAACTTCTAATCATGGTTTGGTCTGAGTGACTCAGTAACAAGTACTTTGTGCAGTGCTTTGCTTTGCTGTCAGCTAGAATGTGAGTTACAGGGAGCATCTTTGAGTGTTCAGTTCTGCCTCCTTCTTCCTTCCATCTGGACACAAGACACTGCCTTCTTCTACTTAAACCCTGCCCCTCATCTACATGACCCGTCCCCTGCTCCCTCCACAGTTCTACCTTCAGCTGCCCCTCCCTCCTTCTCTCCCCCGACACCCCAAGTCTGCTGCGTTTTCCCACATATAGTGAACTCTCCTGCTAACCAGGTAATCTAATGTGTTATCTCTTTCTTTTATATCACTAGTAAACCTGTCCACCAGTAAAACCAGGACTAGTCCCGGTTAGGTATCAGTGTGAGGAGCTGCACAGATTTAGGGTCTGTGTGTATGAATGGGAGTTCTGGTTGTGGGAATGCAGTCACACAGAGTGACCACCAGGTGCCGCCAGGATAATTCTGTCAGCAAAAGTAGAGCTGGGGTGATCCCAGGAAGGCCAATGGTTATATCTACAAACAGCTCTTATTCTGCATGCTCTGTGGCAGGACAGTTTTTAACTACTTTGGAGTAATGGAAGATGACCAGGGGAAAATATCAATGGCCCTGATGAGCCATAGCTGCAGGTCCTCATCATCTGTGATGTTGACTAAAAGAAATCTCCTATTGGGGATGGTGAAGCTTTTCTAAGACAGGGGGCAGTTGCATAGGACTGACAAAACTCTGAATTCTGCTAATAAAAAACAACCTAGAGGTCTGACATTTAAACCTGATGGATGCTTCTGCAATGAATCTAGACTGGAGCATATGTTGTTAGCTCCATCATAGAAAACTGTGTACACAGCGGACGTGCACCTCCTCAAAACCATAACTGCACACTGAAAAGTCACAGACTGCAAGCACTGTGATTGGTCCACTGGGTAGCACCAGGTGAGACATGCCAGGTGACTGCCAGTCTGCGAGTTGTCTACAGGCCCATTGTTCACACTCTAAATGAGATAAATGGCTGATCAAACTACTTGCCTTTATCCAGTTTAATCATCCTTTTTTGCTTTCTTGGTGGCTGAATTGGTGCAAAAAAATCTAAAAACAACACAGACAAACAGGAAATGTGGGAAAGTGGTATAGAAATCTCACTGCGATGTAGGGTTTGGGCCGAGTACTGCAGAGCAACATAAACACACCAATGCATAAGTATGTAGTTCTCAAGGTCAGCAAAGGTCATGTTGGTGAAGGTCATCCCGGCAAAGGACACACCAGCATACATTTTATGCAGAAGTATAAACCAAGCTTTCACAGAACGTGCTTAATAGGATTCTTTCTTTGCTTACTGACAATGAACATAACCACTTCATCATGGTAGAGATTTTAGACCAAAATTCTGGAGTGTGGAAATTTAAGGGTGTGTACAGTATTTTCCTACCAAAATCACTTAGATGACTGTGACTTTAAACTTTGATCAGTTTTGTCTGGAAGATCATGGTCATGACTTGGAATGAGCAAAATATGCTAACAGTACTGCAGTTAGCAAGGAGTCAAGAATAGCTTTCATGGCTGCTAGATCAGTGGCAATTGGAGCACTCTGACATTTTTATATTTAACTGAATAAAGCAGATAACTTAGCAGATAGCAGATAGATTGGCAAGATTCAATATCAGTCATTAGGCAAATCCATCTTGAAATCAATCCAATATAAACAATTGTGCCAGGTCTGAAACAGACCTGACCAGTCAGCGTCATCTGCAGCTATGGCCAGGGCTTACTTGTAGTGGAAGCTGATAGCAATGGCTGCCCCCAGTGTAGAACTAAGCTCGGCTGTAGCTGATTATAGTGACAGTTTTATCAGAAATGGGTCTTATTTCTTCATTAAAACATGCACAATGTGCTACATTGGACCATATTTCTTTATAAAATAAAGAGCAAAGAACAGCACTGAGAGCTTTTTATAAAAGAACAGATAGTGTCACTCCAGCAAGAGCTTGCCATAGTTACAGGCAGGGTTTTGTTAAACTGTATGCTGGTAGAGATTAACTTAGAGGTAGTCATAGTATAGCTGCAGCTTTATCAGAAGTCACGCCTTATGTTTTTTATTAAAATAAGAGCAAAGAGCAACACTGAAAGCCTGTCTTGGCAGAGAAGATGCTTTCGCATTTCTCCTGGTCTTTGCATAAGTTTTGTCCACCAACAAGCTCCACAGTTCTTAAACTAGGGCACCGCATGCCTGCCAAGCTAAGTGTACTTACTGGAGTTGCTCTGATTGGCCCATAATAAATGTGACTGACAGAACATTCATCCAATCACCTTTTTTCAAAAGTCCTGCCCTTCCAAAAAGCTTTGGATGGGAAATTTCCCCAATAATGTGAAATATACAGTGCTTAACAAAATTATTAGACCACCACCCAAAGTAAGGTTTATGCCACAGCTGCCCCAAATTAACAGCATTGGTAAAAATTGCTAAAACCAAAATCATTTTTTAATGTTTCTGCAATGGTTAATACACCAATATGTAAAAGCTCTTTAACCCAAATGATATTTTTAATGCTAAAATATAATTATCATTGTTATCCATGAGTTTTCAAATTTACAGATTTACAAAAAACTAAAAAATAGTAATGCACATTAATATTTCTTGAGTAATATGTCAAATTACAGTTATTTACTTGCATTCCTGAACAGAAAAATGAGTTTTAGTGGTTGAGTGTTATGCTTGATTAATTTCTGACTTCTCAGAGAAGCCCAGTGAGCCGGCTCAAATTTGGGTATAAAAAGGTGAATTCAGTTTGAAATTCCTCATTCCTGTTCAAAATGGTAAAACGTGGAGAGCTCACTGAAAATGAAAGATTCCGCATTAAAGCACTTCATGATGCTGGATGGTCTCTGAGACAGGTGGTCTAATAAATTTGTTAAGCACTATATACTATGCAGTGCATATATGGAATGCTCTATCTGTTGTGTCAAGTTAGTCCTTTTGAGTTGTAAATATAAATTGCTTCTAAATTAGTGCATATATTCAGTATAAAGTTCTTAGATCAAAATGTGGCCCATACATTTCAAGCTTTCTACGAATTATGAATTCAGGATAGTGTGAAAAATTATTAAACTGCTTCTGATCTCCCAGTTGAACATAACTACAAACATTAACACACTACTGTGGGATGGCGTACCATTCTTCAACCAGCATTTGTTGCAAGTCAGCCAACATGGTTGTGTTGGTCACTCTGGGATGAACACCACACCCAAGCTGATCCCACAAGTGTTCAAAGGGATTGAGGTCGGGACTGCTGGCAGGCCATTCCATCCTCTCCACTCCCAAATTCTGGAAGTAGTCTCTGATAAACCTCACTCTGTGGGGGAAAGCGTTGTCATCCTGGAGGATAGAGTTCGGTCCCAGACTGTGGAGATATGGGACTACCACTGGTTGCAGAATGTCATCTCAATATCTCTCTGCATTGAGATTGCCTCCAATGATGACAAGCCTCGTTTTTCCAGTGAGGGAGATGCCGCCCCACACCATCCCACTGCCGCCACCAAAATATGTTACTCTGTCGGTGCAGCAATCAACATAGCATTCTCCACGACTTCTCCACAATTTGAACCTATGATCCAACAGCCGTAGGCAGAATCTGGATTCATGGCTGAACATAATGTTCCTCCACATGTTCAGGTTCCAGTGCACATGTTGCCAACACCAGCACAAACAGGCCTGATGGTGAAGAGAGGTCATGGCAGGCCTCCTGGCAGCCCTATGAGACCGGAGATTGGCTGCGTGCAGTCTGTTCTGGATTGTCTGGGCAGAGAGCTGTCTGCCATGTCATCCTGCAAACCTTGACTGCAAATCTGTAGAAGACAGTCTATGGTACCTAAGTGCTGACAGGGTGAGAAAACGGTCTTCTTGGGGTGTTGTCTTCTTGTGACGCCTACTTCGTGGCATTCCCCGATATGTGGAACTTGGCCTTCAGTTTGGAGATGGTACTTGGGCTCACTCCAAACAACGCCGCAACTTGTTTTTGTGGAACACCAGCTTGAAGTTGCCCTATCGCACCGGCCTTATCCAGATCAGTCAAACGTGGCGTGCTGATTCTTGGAGAAGACACCTACTGACCACTGTTGCAAGGCCCATGCTCACAGGTGCACCTGGGGGTACCAGAAGCTCAAAACAAGAGTCAATAGCAACAGCAAAATAAGCTGTTTGGCATTGGCGGAGAAGATTTGACAAAATTTTCATGGGCGCAACCCATATACTCAGCTCTGCTGCTCATCCCACGAATGCATGTTCTTTACAAATGTGGTGCCATTTAAAAGGGTTATAAACAGGCTTTCCAATGGTATAAGATTTATTGCCAAGAAGCATCTTTACAGCAAAGAAATAATGTACCAAACACAAATTTCCTTACTTTTTGTGCTAAGTTTATATATACTGTATGTGCATCTACACAAATAACAGCCATTGTGGGGAACTTTTAGTTTTGTCTGGATTTTGGAGGCATAAATGTCTTTCTTCTTCATAGACAACTACCTCCTCAAACAAGTTTTTTAATAAGATGAAACCATAGTTCTATGTAATTATCAGGTCTGTACAAATGTCAGGGGTGTAGCATGCTGATCCTTCCAGAAATTAAAGTCAGAAACACCATATGGAAGGCGGAGCTATAGCATTAGCATAATCACACTTCTTTCTAAGATTAATATAATAAATGTCATGCTGTTGTCTGGGGTAAATTTGAGGATAATAGCAATCAATTAGCTGGGGTTTCCACATGCCAAGACTAGACAACTTTAACATTAAGGATATGCACAGAGATATCTTGCCTATTTTGATAGGACAGCCAAAGGGAGACAGGAAACACTGGAAGAAGACATGTATCCAGTGCATTGAGGACTACAGCCTCTGTATACAGATGCTTGCTCTACCAGTGTGCCAAACCAGCAGCCTTTGTCAGCAATGCTTTTAAGTGGGTTTGCCACCTTTGAATGGAGCCTTCTTTAAGTCTTTGTGCCACACTAACAGGCTGCTAATGATAGCTTCTAACCCAGTGTATGAGAGTGGATATTTACTATTCCTTAAACTTTGCTAGAGCTTAGTTGATCCATAGTTAGCTTACATTTGACCAATACATTAGATCAGGGGTTCTCAGCTTGTGGGTCTGGACCAGGAAGTGGGTCTCGGTGCCCTTTTCAGTGGGTTGTGATTGTATGCATGGTCACAAAAAATTGCACCAAAAACAAGAAACAGTTTGAAAACTGCAACATTGTTAAACATTTGTTAGAAGTAGCTAAGCAAAGAAGCTCAAAATATACTTAAGTTCAGTCAAAATTCATCACTCCTGCGCTAAACATTCAACTTAATTTATTTCACCCTGCACAAGAGGTGAAAATAGGTTTTGGCCCATAAGGAAAAGCAAAGAAATTCCAAAAAAATAGGAGATGAACCCTGAAGAAAACAACTGTTGATGAGAAAGTGGATGTGATGAAAGTGTCATAAAGATATTCAAGTCTATCAGACCTTTAATAAAGGGTGGGGATTCATGCTCAGCCAAGATTACAGACATGTGAGAATAAACACAGAGACGACGACACAAAGAGAGAAAAGCAGACCACATAACTGTGACAGAGAGGGCAGTGATGAGCAATACTTTAGCTTTGTGTGTGTATTTGTGTGTTCTGCTCCTCTGTAGATCTCATCAGCCAGCTCAGATTCCAGCGGCTCTGACGTTTTGCCTCCACCACAGCCAATGGGGTGTCACCAATCTAGGTATGGACCAATCAGCACTGGTCACTTTGGATAAACCGCCCACTTATTTAAGCTCCACCCTCTAGCGCTCAAAGGACCAAAGCTATCATCTGTTGAAGCTCAGAGGTTTCTTTTCTGAGGATTTTCTCTCAAAGGGGCAAAATTATGGCAATCTAGAGCAAAACAATCTGTGGTCATGTTAATGAAGAAGGAATTTAGATCTTTTACTGACTCCCAAAGGCCTAAAAATCAAAAGCATGTGCAAAAGATTAATTATAGAATGATCACTATGACCTTTTGATGCCATACTAAGTACTCATTTGTTAACAAAAAACTGGCCAGGTTAAGGACTTTTGGATATTTTTGGACTTTCATGCTGAATCTTGTGACTGTAAATTCATTCTTTTTTCATTCTGTAAAAAACCCATCTGCATAAGTGGCTTCCTGCCCAGGTATTTTGTCCCCACAGGTTCTCTACCTGCGGCTCAGAGGGAATTCCACACAGTCTAAATGCTTTAGGAATAATCTGAACATCTAAAGCCAGAGCCAATCAGATCCTGCCCTCCCAGGACAGCTTTTTGTATAGTCGGGGGTTCCTGACTCTGACCTGTAAACCACTCACTTTAGTCAATGGAAGAGTTGTTCAGCATAACTCCTCTGGTAGAACAGTAACATCTTTTTTAAAGATTAATATAAATTACAGTGAATGAATGGAGTAATTTATACCTTGTATTAACATCTGGTTGGGGCATTCGGATATAAGTATGTTCTTACTATGCATTAAAACATGTCTTCAGTGACAGCCTGCAACTAGAACTTGCCCAAATAACAGCCAATGCATAGAAAACAGGGTCTAATGAGATTGATATCTATATACTGTAGATAAATCAAGATGTAAAGAGACATAGGGGGCAGCAAGAGAGGACCTGGATGAAGGCCAGATGTGATCCTCAACCCTGGCATCACTCTCCCTAGCAACATTTTCTAGTTCTGGGTCTGCCCTGGGGTCTCCTCCCAGTTGGACATGCCTGGAAGTCCTCCACAAGGAAGTGACCAGGAGGCACCCTAATCAGATGCCTGAACCACCTCACTTGGCTCCTTTTTGATGTGAAGGAGCAATGGCTCCACTTTGAAATCCCTCCGCTGACCAAGCTCCTCACCCTATCTCTAAGACTGAGCACAGACAACCTCCTGAGGAATCTCATTTTGACCACTTATATCCAGCATCTCATTCTTTCAGTCATTACCCAGAGTTCATGACCATCAGTGAGGGTTGGGAAATAGATTGACCAGTAAATCTAAAGCTTTGCCTTCTGGCTCAGCTCCCTCTTCACCATCACAGCCTTGTACAACATCTGTAGAACTGCTGATGCTGCTCCAATCCACCTGTCTCATGGTTCACGCTACCCTCACTCGTGAACAAGACCCAAAGATTCTTGAACTCCACTTTGGCCAGAGACTCACTCTCCACCTGGAGGGACCAACAGAATCACATCATCACCAAACAGCAGAGATGAAAGTTGAAGGTTCCTGAACCAGAAATCTTCCTCCCCCTGACTGCGCATTGAGATCCTGTCCATGAAAATCACAAACAGGTTTGGTGAAGAGGGGCAGCCCTGGTGGTGGCCAACATGCACCAGGAACGTGTCCGACTTACAGCACCCTGATGAAATTTCAAAGGATTAGATACTATAGTATGATAAATTTAATCCAACCTAAACTTGAAATCGATTTTTAATGAAAGTGCACTTCTTCATCTGGGTCTGGTTTTAAGCTCCTGATGAGGAGAAAAAGTGCCCCACCATAAACAGGCAACTATAAACTACCTTTTCTGCTACCTAAAGCCCCCGAAATCCAATTTAAAGCAACACCATAAAACTTCAAAACCTGCAGGTCTAATCCAAGCAGTTCCTCCTCCTCATCCCTGTGTGGAGATACAGCCTCTTTATCCATAACCCCCCTGCTAACACAGCTAAGTGCTAACAGAAAACAGCAGTGGGTTTAGAGGTGTGCAGGAGTGGGGGGAGGTTGTTAATAGGCTTTCAGAGGAGCTAATATGGAAAGAAAGACTGTTTAAAAATTGCTGAGAGGGAGAGAAAAGGGGACATGAAAAGAGGAGAAGAAAGGGGAGGAAGAGGTGACCTGTGGCCCCCCAATGTCCTACTGGAAACCGCCAGAGGGGGGCCATTTTAAAACCACTCCATAAAGACATTTAGGAGTTTGGGGGACGCCAGCGTGGCAACCAGGTAGATGCTGATCTTTCAGCTCAACTTTGTGTGTTTGCCAAGGCTCTACTGAGCTGTATTCAAAGACAAGCGTCTATTGTTGCTAACGTCTGCCTAGAAGGAACAACATTGGTAAGCCTTATCAGTAAATACATGCTAAGGTTGGCTCTTTTTAAAATACTTTTCACTCTATAACCTTCGTTTCAATCTAATTTTCATTTATGTTGTAGCCCTTTTCTCTTTGCATCTCAGATATGAGGCACAGTTCTTCATAAACTCAGCTACAGCAATCAACAAAAGTATTTCTTAGCACATCTATGTGGCATTAAGCAGCAGCTTTAGTCTCTTGTCACAACTAACCTGAATTTCCACTCCTTTGACCGCACATTTAGATGGACGGGATAGCAGCTACCTGAGAGTGAAGCCGAACATATTAAAAGCTCCCCTGACTGGCGGCAGTATGGTTTATAAACCCCACCTCCTCTGATAACAGATGGAGTATGGGTCAAAATACAAGTCAATACATTTTTGTAAAATCAGGAATCTGTCAGCTGCCCTTTTTCCAGAGAATTTTTGTTTTAGTTGTTTGATGCCAAAAGAGTGGATGTAATTTTATGATTGACAGCTCTGTTGACAAATGTGGCTCCATGCAGCATTCTTATTTAGATTAGCAAAATAGGGCAAAAAAAAAAAAAAAAAAAAAGACCAGAGACACATGCAAAAAATGCACTTTCTATAAATATGCTACGAACCAACACAAGGATATATTCTGCAGTGGGCTGTATTGACCTGATGGATCATTTTTTTCATCAGACAGCTATATCCTGCCCCTTTTTATTCCAAATTAAGTCAATGATGCATGAAAGTGCCAGTTAGCAGGTATTTTGGCTTCACCTTTGTACATCAGAGAGAGACAGAGATGTGTTGTCCATACTGATATACAGTCAATGATTCACTTCTCCAGTAGTCTTTTCTTCTATGCGCACAATGCAAACCATCTTGATACTAACTAACCTTGTTTTTTGGTGCTTGGTGGGTTTAGCCTCTAACTTCTGCTTGCAAAATTTTATCTCATCGTTTAGATTTACTTAAGAAGGAAAACCTCACTGACATTAAGAATCTCATTTACAGAAATGTCCTGTCCAAGACAGGCAGCAGCACATTTAAGAAAGTAGCGGGCATAAAGCACTAATCTTAAAAACACTATAAACTCAGATCAACCAACTTCTGAGTTGTAGAGCAGAAAGTCATCAGTTGAAACATCTACACTCTGATGAATCTTCCTTCAAGACCTTTGATTTACTTTTGTGTTGTGTTGTAGGGTAACAATCCAGAATTTCCCAGGAGCTAAAGCAATCCCAGCTCAATGGTGCTTAGGGTAAGCAATCAGTCGGATATCAATTCTCTCTCAATACAAGAAATCTCCAGCAAATAACAAAGTCAACTGCTCAGTGGCTGATGCACAATACTGTGCAGACCTTTGAGACATGTTTGGGCCAAAGATTTAGGCTGAAGTAAGGGATGCAAAGGCCCCATCAGGCAGGAAAGAGGATTGAAACTCTGGATGCTCTGGATGTCCTTGCATAGTACCAGGGGGCATGGTGGAAAAATATCTCTTGAATAAACAACATTGTCCACGCCTTTAAGAGTAAGGGGTGGATGTAGCAAGTAAGCACAGCCAAAGGAAGTTTACAGGCATCTAGGGTTGCCACGAGCCCCTAGCTGTGCTCTAGATGTCCGAAGGGCCTGAAAAACTGCTGGCAGTCTCTGGGCACATCACCAGGGGTACAAAGGCCTGGACAAAAGAATGCCGTTGAGCTTGACCTTGGCCATCAAGTGACATGTGTGTGTTGACACGACTCAAGCTTGACTCTGGCCGCCCTTCCCTTTCTCTCCAGCCCTGAGTTGTGGCACATGAGGCACTGTGGTGAATCCTTAGCACCCTACATGCCTCAGACTTGACTGTAGATGACTGTATAGGATATAGAATACAGTATTGGATCCTGTTTATGCTTGATTATGTGTTTTTATGTTTATGTATTTCAGCTTTTGAATGTGTAGCATGTTCAACAACAAAGTGTAAAAAATGCATTTCCTCTAGAGGAAGTAATGAATAATACCTTTTTTCTACATGAAGAGTTGGAAGATTTCAGGGCTCATTCTTCTCTGTCACTGCCAGTGCTGCCCAGCACCAGATTTTGATATAATATTAAGACACTGTGTCATCACTTCTTAACTATCTGCAAAGAGAGATAAAGACACGGCCTGGAGGTCAAACTCAGACTTTCTGTAGGACTAGTAAATAGAAGAAGCATTAGACAAGATGACACAAAAGTGTGACAGGATTCGAAACAAATATAAATAAAGAACAGTATATGAATATGAAGATGGAGGTCAGATGGATAGCTTTCAGTGGAAGCACATTTAGGTGAATTTATTTAACACTTTCCTCTCCGCCTCTCTCGGGCTGACTTTACACAAACAGTAACAGCCCAATAAGAGCTTCTGGTTTCTAAGGAAGCAGTAAACCCACCAGGTATCCCAGCATGCTCTCTTCTGTTCCCCCTTGATCTTTTGACGTGTAAAAACCTGTTGCCGCCAGCAACACCAGGCACAGTGTGAGTGCACACACAGGCACACTCTCACAGTAAAATCACTTTTCATATAGTTTAATGAGCGTTCAGTGCTAACACTATGATTAATTTATTATTAGCTGTAGGTTTTAATTATACCCTGTGAGTTTGATATATATTAGCCAATTCTAATGTATGTTCACATCTACCATGTGTCTTATTACAGTGGTTTCATTAATTTTTGAATATTATCTCTGCTCCTCTATCCATTATAGCACACACACAAAAAACATACACTTTGTTATTTTGAGGTTCTCAAGCCTAAACCTTTTTATGGTCTAAAACTATTTGAGACACACCAAAACTCAATACTGTGTATACATTTTGTTATTACATTTTATGCACACAGCTGCAAAGCTCTGCCTAGCTCCACCACTGTAGCTAGCTGCCATTTAAAAGTACACAATTATTGTACTCAAGTAAAAGTACAGTTACTCTGGTTAAAGTTCACTTAAGTAAAAGTAAAATACCAGTCTATAAATACACTCAAGTAAGTAAAAAGTGTTCCACTTAAAGTTCACTTTAAATACTGAGAACTGTAAAATATGATCATAAGAACAAGAGAATCTATCTCCAACCTAACCTTGCAAAGCAGATGGATACGCCCGTTTCCTCGTTTTTCACAGGTGAATCCATCTTGCAAAGCTCCCATCTGAACCGTTTGGGCCCGGTTAGAAAGCGACAGGTCCAATCAGCAATGAGGGGCAGTATTTTCAGGTGCAGCAGAGTCATGACGTAAACAAGCAGCAGCAAGGGCTGTTGCAGTTATGGAGGAAGAGATTAGCGTGAATGCTGCTAAAACGCCAGTTTTATCAGAACTTGACAACATTTCTTCATTAAAAGAAGAACAAAGAACAGCAGTGAGTTGTTTTGTTTTCAAAAACGACAAAAGTTGAGTACTTACATGTCTGTAGTCGCCATGTTTCGCGTTATTCCTCAGTAGCTGCGCACACGCATCTTGCTAGCAGCTATGTCACGTGCTTTGTTGCTCTGATTGGCCCGTAGAGATGTGATGGACAGAAAGTTCACCCAATTATACTCCGAGGATATTTCAAAACCTCTGACTTTTCTCAAAGGTTTCCTATTGAAGCTTTCCCAGATGGATGTGTGGAACAATCCATCTGGCGTGTCAGGTTATCTCCAACCAGGTGGTTCAGGTAAAGTCAGGCCTCTTTAATATATTGAAATACATAGCAAAATGGCTGTGCTAAATAAACTAGTACAGAGTTAAATTCAACACTTTGAAGGTGTTAATATTTGCCCACCATTCATGTAGTTAAACTGAACTTTTAAACGTGTTAAATGTTTTACATAATGACAGAGCTGCAGTAATTCTTGAAAATCTGTGGCAAAGTGGGTCTTCTCTGGCAAGAACAAAGCAGAGAGTCAACTTCATAACACAGTGGATAACTTCACTCATGGTGCAAATGTGTCTCACATCAAAAACAACAGCAACAACAATCCACCAGAAACATGAGCAAAACAACCCGAGCAGGGACCACTGCACAAAAGGCAACATCCAAACAAAGCTAAACACATCTAAAACACATAAACATACCTCAGCCATGAATACCCATGGGTCACAAAAGTAGCTTACTAATTTTGAATGCTTGGCAAAGTCTTAACAGCTCAAAACATGACCCTTTTGGTAGCATTTCTGTATGCAAAAATCACTTCTTGCCCCCCACTGGGAGTTTTCTGCTGCGTGACGTCATCTGCAAAGAACCTACTGTATATGTTTCAGTCTTTGCCATAAAAATGTCCAGTGTTTTCATGGCAACAACAAACATTTCAACATTTCATTTCAACATTTCAGAGGCTCTACTACTACTGTGATAGGACACAGACCATTATTACAATTAAAAATTAAGAATTTAACTGGCTTTAAAAATTGTTGGAAACATTTCAGATAATGCAGCTAACAAATAGAAAATATTTATGTAATCTTTGTTTAATTAATGGAAGTAATTCAGCGTTAATGTTTTTATAATAAATCAAACGTGTCCAAATACATAAAGATTCTCATGATCTTTCTTTTTATTTGTTTTCTTTTTTTTTTTTTTTTTTATTCTGCTCTTCTCTACTCTTCACTTCCTGAAAATGTTAATGGTGATGATGTTATGTATTATATGTATAGCCTGCTACCATCAGGCTGGAAAAATATGCAAAGAACTCCAAAATGCAGCAAGGAATGAGAAGTACAGAAAAAACAGCTGTTTTCAACCAAGTTACAGTGTTTTAGTGAAGTTTTCCTTTAATAGAAGAGCACCAGTGCTAGTAATGTTAATAGTAGCGTGGTGAATGGCTGCTTAAACAGACACAGTGGCTCTTCTCTCTTCACTGTGCCACTAAATGAAAAGGCTGTAGGCTTTTAAAGGCCTCATCACACCTGCTGCCAAACACAAAGTATGTTAAGAGCAGAGCAGAGATGATGTGGAAAGAAGGACGCTACATGGTGATGGACACTCCGAGTTTTTGGCTCGGTGTCTTAGAATGGGGAAAGACATACAATTTAGTTTATTCTGACATTGCAATGTTTCAAGATCTCATGATTTAGAGAGGAAGAAAGAAAGAAAGAAAGAAAGAAAGAAAGAAAGAAAGAAAGAAAGCAGTGGTCAGTCAGCAGACACATACTGTATATTGTAAATACACAACTGTTCACGTTTTCTTCGCCCTTTATTTTACACTCACACAGACTCAAAAAGAAAGTCTCTAATTTGATGTGTATTTATAGCAGTCTAAGCGGCCTGGACGCCACAGTGGATGGAGGAAAATGTTAAGGCGTGATTACACACTGCTATTCCCAGCCCTCCTCCTCCCTTCCTGTAGAAAGAACACCAAAATATTTTCTGGACTTTTATTTTGAAAGGTAAAAAAAGAATGAAGAGCAGGAAAGACTATTAAGTGTGCAAAATAACAAAACTAATGGTTGCTGACATGATTTCACTTGTAATACTTTGAGCACAGTTAATACATACAGCTATTTTAAGTGCCTGACACGGTTTGGGATAAAAATGTTAAACATTATGTGCAACGAAAGACATTATAATTTGAAATATCAAAAAATAAATAAATAAATAAATAACATAACAAATAAAGTAAGAAATATGAAATCAAGTTTTTCCTGACTCACCAGGCTTAAGCAAAGACATTTTAAAAGCAATGTATTTTGTATGTTAGGAAAGAGTTTCCCACTGGATTTTAGTAGACTTTAATGGGGGGACTCTCAACTTTCTAAGGGGGGTCTGGGAGCATGCACACTCTTGTGAAAAATGAGTACATTTTAAAGTTTATAACATCAATCTAGTGCACTTTTAAAGGAAGATTAAGATCTTGAAAAATGTTTTTCTTTTTAAACAATTTTGTGCTCCTGTAGTACTTCAACCAGAGACACATCATTCTGATTCAACTGGCCAATTTTAATTTCCAAATTTTTTCTAGTCTGACCTCCTGATATAGTTTTTGTATGTAGCAGTTGTTGTCCTCAAAAAACAAACAAACAAACAAACAAACAAAACCTTTTCAGTTAGATTTTTTTCCCTTTTTCTATTGGATGTGAAACCTGCCCGCGCCTAATGAAAATGTAAGTCTAATGGGGCAGATGAAACCCCCGCAGTCTTAACACCTCCAAACTTCACCAACTGTAACTGTGATGCTAAGAAGTCATAAAATAATCAGTCGGATTGTAAGCTTGTGATACACAAAAGAAGTTCTGGTTTTGTCGATGTAATTTACATAATGAGGTCAATGGTATGTTTTGGAAATCACATAGCCTCTTTTAATTCTGACACCATGAATCTTTTTAATCAGCCTATCTAATAAATAAATGCATTTCCAACAGCCAAACCCTTATAAACAACATTTTGAGAATATCTGTATCTACATTTGAACCAAAAGTGATCCGCTGTTTCCGTTACTGTGCATTTCAACATGTGCAAAGCAAGCTCCTGCTCCAGGCATAGTGTTTCCTAATGTTTTAACAGCTGTCATTTATTCATTATTCATATCAACATAATACTCAAGATTTAGTATAATGATCACTGATGGTGTTAAAGGTTCTTTGGCTGTGAATCATTTTAATTCTAGTAGTGTTCATGTACATGTCTGTACATGTAAACTATATATGAAACACCTGGTTTCCCTTAAAATGGGAGGGAAGTGAAAAAGGCAGGCTTTCCACTGTGATGGTACACCTGCTCTTCAGCTAAATCATAGACATGATGAATTTTTTCTGTGTGTTTAAATCATCCCACAAAATGCATGTGTGTATCACAAACATGAGCAAGGTATGATATGTGGTAAAAACATTAAAATCAATGCTTGGCTAGATTTCTTGGCTATATGACACTATCTGTCCAAATGACTTCAATGGAGCAGTTCATATGTCACTGGGGAAGTAGAATATAAACAATCTGGTCAACAGAACAGATAAGTTACAATCATCGGCACTGTCAAGATGGCTGCAATCAAAATCATAGATTAGTGTACTGACAGGTACATTTCCCACACACCCACATACACATACACACACGTGAACATGTGCGGAGCTGGATCAGCACAGAGGAGCGACTTTGTCCACAAGGGGCACTAGAGTTATCACAAACTGAAAGATCCTCATAGGAGCTTTAAATAATAGATAACTATGTTACTCCATTTACTCTCTGCATATGAATTTTTACTGATAAATAAGCAATGGTAGATTTTATGATCTATTCTGCTTTGTTGTTGTTGCACTAACTGCTAATTAGAGCACACTTCTAAATTGAATGAATTTGTGTGATTGATTGATTTTTGTTTTTTGAAGAACTGGAAAAAAATCCTTAACACACATAAATACACTCACAGCTATCCAGTCCGACCACATCAGCTGCAGTGTCCCAATGAAAAAACAGCAGCAGGTTTTTCAATCAGGAGGCCTGTTCACACACATGCACACACGTAAAACACACTTCTTTAAACATTTCACAGTGACACAAAGGTATTCAGGCAGGCAAGGGGGGAAAGAGGTTTAAGAGAGAATGTTCACAACTCAGAAACAGGAAATGACTGGAAAATTAAGGAGCTAAAGAAAGGAAAACTTTTCTTCTTCGTTATTTGTTGAAAAACCTCTTGCTTGTACCCAAAAGTACCCTTCTACAGCACACATGCAGTGTGTCAGGAATAAAAGCAAATGGACTAACAGCTTTACCATTTCCAGTGCCGTTTATCAAATGAAGGATACAGAGATGAAGCTGGTAGGATAAAAGTTCCTGAAATCCTGAAATTCCCATGAATGCCATCTGCCCTACATTACAGAGCCATGAGTGTGGTTTCTGAAGTCCACCCTGGACAGAGAGAAGAAAAACTCACCACAACATGACTAACCTCTATGTTAAGAAGTTATTATTGTTCCTCTTTTTCTTTTCTTGTTAGCTTCAGCCGTCCTTTAATCCCCCAAACCGTGGAGCAAATGATCACAGAGCATGAACACTATGCCTGTCCATGTGCGGGTTGAACTTTTGACTTCACAACTTTAATAATGTACATCCAAATCTGTGCCAGGGTAAGAAAAAATATGCTGCCCCTTTCTCTCCTTTAATGCCTTAGCCTGAACCTCATAGACACACATAAACACAAAATCCATTTCCAGTAAGTGCACATCTAATCATTATAAAATTACAGGGGTGTCATGGTGATCATAAATCTCCACATATTTCTCCCTTCTGCTCTCATAATGTTACATATTACAGAGCAAATGGCATCACGGGAAACACCTGCTTCAGAGCACACAGGTGGAAAGATGAGACAGAAACACAGAGGTGGGGGGTTGACAGAGAGAAGGGTCTTTAGGGGATGTAGAGAAACTTGTAATTTGAAGTGTTTTAAGAGTACAGATAAGGCCTGGTCGAGGAATGTGTTTAAAAGAGTATAATTATTTTTGTTCCACAAATACTGTTTGTGGAAACATTTGTTCTGTCCCATTTCAGGGGCTGCATCCTTTGGAGGGCACATTTGTATTAAATAAGCAAGCAAACTTTAGCCCTGTCCATTTTCAGAGGCTGCATTTTTAGAAGGCACATTTGAATTTAATGAGCAAGCAAACACTAGCTCTGTCCCATTTCAGAGGCTGCATCTTTTAGAGAGGTGGTTTTATACTAGACACCTAGATTAAGGCATCCCAAATCCATATCCATTAAAAATAGCCTTTTTTTAAACCTGCAACCATGTTTCAAAGTTGTTGTAAAGTTGTAGTCATAACATATGGTTGTACAAATTCTCATTGCACACAAAGACTTTTTTCAAGGTACACAAGAGTGCGTTGCCAAACCATTAAGGAACCGCAGCTTAAGAGGGCACATTTGGATGAAATAAGATAGCAAACAGGGCCTGCATCCTTAAGAGGGCGCATGTGGATTAAATAAGCAAGCATGCACTAGCTCTGTCCCATTTCAGAGGCCGCATCCTTTATTCTTTAGATATAACATTCGAATGAAACAAGCAAGCAAACACTAGTTCTGTCCTTTTTCAGGGCCTCCATCCTTTGGAGGCAACATTTGATTAAATAAGAAGGCAAATCCCAACTTTATCCTATTTCAAGGCCTTCATCCTTTAGAGGGAAGATCTGGATTAAATAAAACAAGCACACTTTGTCCCGTTTCATTATTGGTCAGATCTCCTTTGAAAAAGAGATCTTTGATGTCAGTGGGACTAATGTGGTTAAATAAAGGTTAAATAGAAATAAAATTTTTTAAAAAGCCTTACATTTTAGAGGACAAATTTGAATCAAATAAGCAAGCGACCACTAACTTCGTCCCATATCAGGGCTGCATCCTTGGAGGACACCTTTTAATGAAATAAGCATGTAAACTTCAGCCCCGTCCCATTTCAGGGCTGCATCTTTTAGGGGGAACATTTTAATCAAATCAACAAGTTTATACTAGTTATTTTTCATCCTAGGGACTGCATCCTTTAGAAGTACAACTTTTGTCACAGTAGCCCATCAAAGGCCCCTCCAAATACAACCAGCAAAAATCTTGTCTTTTTCCTGGCCATGAAAGATCAATCTGGTCCATCCTTTGTGGCCTAGTTTTTACCATGATTCACTGTCCAGCCATTCAAATGAGCTGGAAGACTCAATAAGCTGAGTAATACATTTTAAATGTAAGTAATTGGTTTCTACTCAAACATAAAGCTACTAGCAATGGGAATTTCAGCCCTTTGAGGAGATCTGGATCATCTGGCCCAGCTCAGCAAGAAGAGTTGGCTCTTTTGGCAACCAAACAGCTCTTCATTTGGGACCATTCTCTTTTGAAAATCATACTTTTACCCCAATCGTGCTTTTTGGATACTGAAAATTAGGCCAGCTGAAACAGATTTACTGGCTGGACCATATCAAACTATGCATAAACTTTGTTTTAGGATAAAATCATTGTCATGTACACATGGAAAGAAATCATAGTCGATAGCCCCGAAAGCCAAATTCTCTCAAGAATGGACGCTCCATCCTGAGGCCATCCTCAAGACAGTTTTCACAGTTTTTTCAGATTAGAATCAAACTCATAGTCAATCCAACAGACTGAAGTCTAATAACTCAAGATGAGGAATCAATGGATGAACCCAAACAAGAGGAAATTGTGCATAGATTATTTTCATGTTATCAAAAATGATGAAAGAGAGAAGACAAATGTTTGACTTTTAAGTTAAAAGTCAAGTAAACAAATAAGAAGACAGTTCAGACAGAAGATAAAGAAGAAGAAGGGGAAATCTGTGAAGTTGTGTGGGCGAGAGATTTGGGAGCATAGGGAAAAGACGAAAAAAGAGAGAGAGGACTCTCAAAGTGAAAATGCAGACTGCAGTAACATGAGACAGAGGGAAAAACAGAGTAATGCCAGAATAAAGTTAACTCAATAAAACCAGCGTGGCAAATCTAGAGATTATCAGGGAGGAAGCTTTATTTGAAACTACCTCTGTGTATCATCTTTATCAGCAAAATCTCACTCTGCATGTTTGGTTATTCTTCTCTCCCCTTCTTATAAAGAAAGCAGAGCTGCACAGAAGACTTCAACAAGTCTGAATCTATCGGGAGGGAAAGGGTCAGATTCATACACACAAAGCATAAAAACACACATAGACTGTGTTGTGGACAGTAATTCATGTTAGGGAGTGGTGAGAGAAACCAGTGCAGAAAGTTAACCCTTTATGTGCCATTCACACTGACCAGATGCAGAGAAATTAAAGGTTTTACTGGTAAAAAAGAGTGTGTATGTGTGTTTTCAGTAAAATAATAGTTACCAGCTGTTGAGTATTGTCACCAAATGTGACCCTCTGTCCTTTTATCTATACCCCAACTTCTCCTCAGCATAAAACTGAATCAAGGTTTTTTTTAATTCACTCTCAGTTTTTTAATGCTTACATTGAAAATGCACAGGATAACTTCTGGATGGAAACCCCACTTAAATCTCTCCATGTTGTAGCACAACAGACTAAAAGTCATGTAAAATGCCCATTTTTGTAAAACAGCACTTTAGACAACATTGCTGGAAAACTTGTCCTCCAGCAAAAAACTGGGAAAGTTTGTGATAGCTAACTTAATTTAATCTCTATTACATTCAGAGTTCAAACTGCTCACTGAGAGTAATATCCAACCATGATGCTACTAATTGAAACATTAGCTTACCTTTTTGAATTCAGGTGTTTCAAACAGACCCATTCCCCCAAGTGTATTAAATTAAGCACCTGGCCATGCAGTCTTCATTTGTGATACAAAATGAGTCATTCTGAAGAGCTCAACTTTGCAATGACAGTTCATGAAATTCCATCCCTGCGGTAAGTGATATTATTAGAAATGGAAGCATTTAGGAACAACAGCAACTCAACCACAAAGCAGAGGATCACTTGAAATCACAGAGTGGGGTCAATGACTGTTAAGGTGCATGGTGCATAAAAGTGGTCAACACTCTTGGGTTTCATAGCTGAAGATTTCTGAACTTCTACTGGCATTAATGTAGACACAAAAACTGTGTGGCAGGAGTTCATGGAATGGGCTTCCATGTCCGAGAAGATGCATGCAAGCCTCATCACCAAGCTGAAAGCCAAGCGTTGGAGTGGTGTTAAGCACACTGATACTGGACTTTGCTACAGTGGAAAGGTTCTTAGTGGACTGAAAAATCATGCTTCTCTGTTTGGCAGTCATATGGGTGAGCCTGGATATGGCGGATGCCTTGAGAACATTACCTGCCTAACTATGAAGTTTGGTTGAGGAGGGATAAATGTATGGGACCATTTTTCAGGCTTTGGGCTCGGCCCTTAATCTCCAGTGAAGAGCAGTCTTAATGCTTCAACATACCAAGACATTTTGGACGATGCTTCCAACTTTATGACTATAGTTTTCTAACATGACTGTGGCCCAATGCACAAAGCAGTCACTGGAACGATATGGTTTGATGAGTTTGGTGTGGAAGAACTTGAGTAGCCTACACAGATTCCTGACCTCAACCCCACTGAGCAGCTTTGGGATGAACCAGAATGGAGATTGTAAGTCAGGCTTTCTCATCCAACATCAGTGCCTGACCTCATAAGTGCTCAACAGAATGAATGGGCACAAATTCCCACAGAAACTCTCCAAAATCTTGTGGAAATCCTTCCAGGAAGAAAGGAGACTGTTGTGCAGCAACTCTATATTAAAGTACATGTATTTGAATATAATGTCATTACATTCCCTGTTGGTATAATGGTCAGGCCACCGAATAATTTTGCACATATAGTATCTTTATTTGTCTTTCAGAATGGGACGTTCTGGTGATTCCAGGAGACAAGAAAACACTCACCCTTACTTCTGATTCAATGCACCATTAAAAAAGTCCTCTTTAACCATTTGTATGATAGGAACTTGCTACAATAACAAACATTAATAGCAAATGAGGATAAAGTAATTTTTTTTCAATACTGACAGGAATTTAAAAATGGAGGGTGAAGAAGGGTTTTAAAAGGGAAAGTTTAAGCAAAAATATCAGAGTGAGAGGAAACTGAACTTAGCTGAACTGAGCCAAAAGAGCAGAGAGGGCAAATGGAAAGGCTATTGTAAACAAAAGGAAAGAGACAAAGTGACCACATACAAAGAAGGAAGGAAGGGCAGAGGGAGAAAAGCTGGAGAAAATCAAGGATGAAAAGAGAGAGACAGTATGATGTGTGGATGAAAAGGAAAAGGAAAAAAAAGGAAGCCTGAAAATAACACAGTGAGGAATAAAATCTGGGAAATTAGGACATAAAAAGAGGAGGAGAAAAAGAGGAGGCAGGAATTAAATGTAGGGTGGAGAAAAGTGAAGGGAGATCAGAACAATCAGTAAAAGCTGAGTTAATAATACATTTGGATTTATTTGAAATAAATGATGCCGTAAATATCGGATTATTAATTTAAATATCTAAGGTGATTATTACTCAAAGTTGCAGAAAGTAAAGATTTAAACAGCTGCTTTGATTTGCATCAGCTTTCATTAATGTACCAAACATCTGGCTGTGATGTCATAATTGTGGGACAGTGCCAAATGTCCTTTTTGACTTTGACAGTAGAGAGCTGAAGGGTTCAGAAAACTTAAGGAGTAGACAGGAAAATCTGAAATTTATCTTAGACCAAGTGACTGATTTTTTTTGTCTGAGCAAACTACAAATTAACTCACACACGTACACACGGAGAGACTCTGCAGGCAGTGGTCAAACGCTCTCTGTAAAACATTGACCTCAATGGAAAAGAATGCAAACTCTCCCTCTCTCCCTCTGAGTCTCTCTCTCTCTCTCACTGTCTCCTCCCCTCGTGTCTGAAACACATACTGGTTGAATTAAAGAGCAAAGAGAGAGAGAGAGAACTTTTCTTTTCCCACATTTGACCCAGACTCACTCCCTCTGCCTTTTGTGTCATTTCTCATGTTACACTTTTGTCTTCATCGGTTTTAAGTTAAATAATCATAACAATAAGGAAAAAAATTATCAAATCTTTTTGTGCCCTTTTTTCATAAATCTTGGCAGCCATGTCAACATGAAGCACAGCAAAAAAGTACATGACATTATTCAAATACACATTTGTGTAGCTAAAACCAAAAGCATCAGCAAACTATTTCATTCAAAATTTTATATGATTTCTGGACTAAAAATATAGTATTATGCCCTACAGACTGGGAAACATTCATTGGAAAAATTAGAGCATTAAATATTTGGGTTATCAAACTAATGAAATTCCTAGATTTCCTAAAATAAATACAAGAATTTCAACAGTGAATCGTGATTAATTTCGTCTATTTGTTGCATTGTGAAATTCCTCTATTTTGCATTTAAAATTGTTTTTGTTCCACTAAAGATTTTTGTACTCTCTTAAACTAAGAGTAACTGAGGCCTGGTTCAACATAGATCTACTTTTATTTTGAAGAAAATGAAGAGTTTTGGGCCGATCAAAGGTTATGCATGAACTTAACCACAGAAAAGGAACTGTTTATGGACTGAAAAGGGAACAAGGTAACAGTCAAAAGGTAAATGCTTGAGTACATGGGACACAGATGATTTTGGCTTGTACACTGAGCTGTCTGTGATTTTTTTAAACTGAAATGAGATATTAAAGAGCCGTCATAGACTTTTACATCACTTCAGCTGCAGGGAGATGCTGCACTTGCTCAGCCAGAGTTAAAGGGGGTAAAGGGTCAAGCTTCCTGGGGCCCAGCCAAATGAGGGGCCATAACGAGGTCAGCAAAATCATGGACCGTATTAAATCTGTGATAACTTTACTTTATATTTAACTGAAATAGTCACACTTATCAAAGCAATAAAAATATTTTTAATAATGTTAACTAAGTGGATGGATACAGTCATGGACGAAGGTATTGGCATCCCTGGAATTTTTGCAGAAAATATACCATTTCTCACAGAAATTGTTGCAATTACTAATGTTCTGGTGTACACATGTTTATTTCATTTATGTGCATTGAAACAACACAAAAAAAACTGAAGAAAAAAGCCAAAATTGACATAATTTTACACAAAACTCAAGAATGGGCCATACAAATTATTGGCACCCTTTTAAACTGTGGGTAAATCATTTTATTTCAAGCATGTGATGCTCATTTAAACTCACCTGTAGCAAGTAACAGGTGCTGGCAATATAGAAATCACACCTGAAGCCAGTTAGAATGTCTAAAAGTTGACTCAACCTTTGTGTTGTGTGCCTGTGTGTGTCACACTAAGCATGGAGAAGAGAAAGAAGAGCCAAGCATTGTCTGAGGACCAGCATTGTGGAAAATATGAACAATCTCAAGGTTACAAGACCATCTCCAGAGATCTTGAAATTTAGTCCACTGAGCGCAATATAATCAAGAAGTTTATAACCCATGGAACTGCGGCTAATCTTCCTGGATGTGGACAGAAGAGAAAAATTGACAAAAGAATACAATGCAGGATATTTGATATGGTGGATAAACATCCTCAGTCAACTTCCACACAAATTCAGGCTGTCCTGCAGACTCAGGGTGCAAAAGTGCAGAGGTGTCAAGTAACGAAGTACAAATACTTTGTTACCTTACGTAAGTAGAAATTTTGGGTATCTATACTTTACTGGAGTAATTATTTTTCAGCTGACTTTTTACTTCTACTCCTTACATTTTCATGCAATTATCTGTACTTTCTACTCCTTACGTTTTAAAAATCACCTCGTTACACCTATTTCATTTCAGCTTGTTTTCATTCCAGCTTGTCCTTGTTAAAAAAATAAATAAATAAAATAAAGAACACAAATAAAAAACCCTAAAACCTATCCAGATAAATTGCACCATCAGGATAGAGTGAATTTGATTGTGGTTGGATGAGAAGTATAAACATAATACCATTCTGACACCCTATTGGTTTGTAGGCTATCCATCTCACCTGCTCACATGACACAAATCACATCACACTCCAGCAAGAAAATAGCAGATGTATGTAGCCTAATACGAAGATGTCTATGGCAGAGACTCAAGAGAACTCGAGCAACATGTCCCAACCAAGCATGAGCGAGGAGGTTGGTAGCCAGAAGGACCAATACTCATAGGCAACTAGTCATCATATCTTCCACTCCATGAAACACGTCAATGCTCAGTAGTACGCATACATGGATCTTGAATGTATTTGCATTGTACTACAATGTGTTAATTTTCAATGGGCATAAATATGGCTGAAACAGGTGCATCCCAAATTTTTCAACATTAATATTTTAATGTAACATTATAGTCATTATGGCCTTTAGAAAAATGTTTTTTTGGGGAGGTGGGGTAGTGCACTATGGTAGAATGGAATGCAATGGAATGGAATGGTAAAATGGAATGGAAAGTATAATGATATGGATTGGCAGAATGGAATGGAAAGTATAATGGAATGGATTGGAATGGAATGGTAGAATGGAACTGTAGAATGGAATGGAATGGAATTGTAGAATGGAATTGGCCCCTGTGGTGCGCCCTATGCTTTTGTCCTTAATGGCATTTTTCCCCTTTAAATTACCTTTACTTTTTACTTTAAGTAGTTTTGAAACCAGTACTTTTATACATGAGTAAAAAGCTTGAGTTGATACTTCAACTTCCACCGAAGTCTTTTTAAACCCTAGTATCAATACTTCTACCTGAGTAATGAATGTGAATACTTTTGACACCTCTGCAAAAGTTTCAGCTCAGACTATAAGTTGTCATCTGAATAAGATGAAGCGCAATAGCAGGCTTGGAGGTTCAAAGATGTTTTGGGGTTGTTTTGCTGCCTCTGGCACAGGGTGCCTTGACTGTATGCAAGGAATCATGAAATTTGGAGACAATAAAAGATTCTGGGCCGCCTTGTAGGACCTTGTGTCAGAAAGCTGGGTCTGCGTCAGAGGTCATGGGTGTTCCAGCAGGACATTGACCCCAAACATACCTCAGAAAGCACCAAGAAATGGTTGGAGACAAAGCACTGGAGAGTTCTAAAGTGGCCAGCAATGAGTCCGGGTCTATATCCCATTGAACATCTATGGAGAGATCTTAAAATTGCAAATTTACAAATGTTATTTTATTGTAAAATAAATAACAATGCTTCCAGTCACTGTCATGCCATTCACACTCTGAACTGGATGGCCTCCACAGGACCCCCCGTTATGCCCAAGTCCTCTCCTGCTTGCGTGTCCCCTGACACTACCTGTAAATTATAGAAGTAATACAATAGCTATATAGTATGTTTTATATAATTTATAATATAGAATTTTTTTGTTTTTACCTCTTTTTCTGCCAACAGACGGTGTTGCAGAACTGCATGGGGCTTGCTCTTCTCTCAAGTCTGCTTCTGAAATCACAGGAGCGCACGAGTGATGGTTTCATTCAATAAATTTGGCTGAATGATCAGTGGGTTCCTAGTGTTAACTTACCTCCAACGCTCTGGGATGGAGAACAAGATTCGCTCCACTCACTCAGCAGCCATTCCTTAGAGTCTGGGTCAGAAAAGTCCATCTCTGAAGTGTCGTGGCTGTATGTATCCAGCTGGCAAGAGGCTGCCTTATTTCTCCGGTGCACAGGGGGAGACCTCGTGGCATTCTTTAGCCTCTTGGCCGGCATAGGCAGATGAATGAAAGCGCTAAGCCCTGGATTCGCTGTTGTTAAGTTCAGTGTCTGACCCATTCGGACCGCTACAACTGCTTCATGTTTCGACCAGATTTTCCCCACTCAGCAACACCGCTGAGAATAAAGCTGATACATGGATGGATCTACTTTCTTCGCTGAAAAGCTCCAGTAGCTGCTAACAAACACGAGGACGTCCCCTACATTTAAGTCCAGGCGCTGTTACCACTTTACACCAGGAGATGGCGGCCATGGGTAACTTCAATCCCAGCAGCATTTTGGCTGTGTTTCCATTCACAGTTTTGGAGTTTATAGAGTTTGAAACACGCACGCCCGGTTGAGGACATGAGTCTGAGTGTAACAGAGAGAAAGACAGCAGATTGTGGCGAGAACACTCACAATGCTGGGAGGAATAGAGGAATATTCACCCTCTGCCATGACTTCCAGTCGTCCACTGAGCCCATTGGTGAGACTGTCAGTGCATCTGTTGGCACCGGCAGGCAATGCTTCCGCCATGACAGTCCACCCATAACGAAGGCAGTACTTTGCCTCACTGTGTTTCCACCCCATCGGGGAGGGAGTAATAGGCAAATGTCGTGGTGGGGAGCACATGGGGACGGATTCAGGAATTTATCACAGGATTCTTCACTATTGGGAGATAGGGCTAATGGTGGAGGTCTGTGCTCTCTGAGTGCGTTTCTATTCTTGTTCTTGTGCCCAGATGAATGGTTTACTGTGCTCCCAAATTTTGTAACAAGTACAGTTTGTAAAAATAATAACCCAGTGTAGAAATCCATGCTGGAATCGACAGAATTGAAGTTAATTAGCAAACTTTGAGAGATGAAAGATGGAAAATATGGTGCATTCAAGTAGTCTCAGTAAATTAGACATAAGTTATGATATGTTTGTCCTAAAAAAAATTTAGTTTTTGACAATAAACTTCAATAAATGCAAATGTGAATATAAGGAAATTGTTTGTATTTGGGGATATAAAATGGATCATCACTGAATCATGAAATTTTAACTCAAACACAACTCAGATTTTACTTCTATTGTAAGTATTTGTCCTCATTTTGTCCTTACCCCAAACTATAGAAAGGTATCATTAGTGGTATAGATAAGGAATCTGATCAATAAGGAGTACTGATAACAGTATAAATTTCAATAAAAATTAATGATCCCCATCCCTAATGATGACTTATACTTACATCTAAAAGTACAAATTAGACTATAACCCAAAATTACATATAAATTTAAAGACAACACAAATACAAGCCTTTACAGATGCACACCAATGAGCCTGTATATAATTTCAAGCTTTACATTACAGTTAGAATGATATATTGGTGCACATGTGTGTGTGAGGTGACTGAGATGTATTCCTGAGACTAGACAAGTCAGCGGCCATAGTGTCCTGGGGCGGGCTTGCTCTCAGGATCAGCTTTATTGGCCAAATATGCCTACCCAACAACAATGTTGACTGTAGTTAGCTTTCCTCTCCATGTACAGGAATGACAAACAACAATACATACATTTGCTACATATCACAATTATGATTTAGATATGTAAAAGCTTTGGTTGGTATTATTTCTAGTTGTTTAAATATGTGAGGCTTTTGATGGTCATAGTAGTTTAGTGTGAAAAGGAAAAGGAAAAATAGGTTTTAAGAATGTTCATACGTGTCTTAAACATCTTACTAAAGTTAGTCATTCCAACAATTTTCTTCATATTTATCATAAAAACAAAGCAAGCTGCTATTCAAGAGACTAATACAGCTAAGAGGGAAGTTTTTATATTGTGTATTTGAATTTTGGTCTCAAGCTACCAAAGGTAATAATGTCACTTATGCCTCTCCAGTTTAGTAAAACTATTCAAGTTTCAAACCTACTTATCAGAGGAAATGTTAAAGTGGAAGAGGAAATAAAACAACACTGTTGCCAAAGCTAAGGCGGGCTGTTTTATCAAAGGCAGACAAACTTGACAGTTATACCACACTGTGTTTGTTGAGGCTGTGCCAATGAGGGCAGCAGACATTTATTCTGGCCCATGCTAAGGAACCAGTAGCTGGCTGGTTTAAGTCTGTTTAACACCTGCAAGTAAGCAGTAAGGCCTGTAAAACAGAGTTCATCATCATGGCAGGGATGTGCTGAAGTATTCTTAAGAACTGCTGCCAGAAAATCACAAATTATACTAAATATACGAACAGACAGGGACTAACACTTTACACTATATCTACAGTATTCTTTTAGTTTTTATTAAATTCTGAAGGTGTGCTCTTTCTTACTTAACTAAATAGAGTGACAGATATACTACATTAGCATTGTCATTTAGCTTTTTTATAGCCTTGGTTAGAAAGCACCTGCATGGGGGAATATATTTTGACTGACTGCCCCTGTGCTAGCACGCTAAGAAGAATGTGTTTGGGCAAGTGTGTTGGCATGGTTGAATGCTTTCTTAGCCAGTAATTGCCAGTCACATCAGTTTCCTGTACAGCCTGTAATCTTCAATAGTACAAGTCCCAGCCGACTGATGTCCTCTTGCTAAGCAGACAGTATGGTTGTGCTCCTACCTGTCAGTCAAATTAGCCACACCAAAATTACTTAAGTAAAAAAAATAATTTAAAAAAAATCCTGGGCTTCATGAGCCACCAAACAACTGAGCTATTCAAATCAAAACAACCTTTTGAACCAGGCTGTTATCATCTCTATTTCTGCTGTAAAAATGACACTTTTTACATGGGTGCAAATGGGACTTCCTGGGCTTTTGTAGTCAGTCTCAAGTGGACACTTAAGGAACTGCAGCCTTGTAACACTTCCACATTGGCTTTATTTTTCAGGGTATATTTCTAAAGTTTCCTCTTGCCTTAAGAAAGTCTCCCTTGCTCCAGTATTCACCAAAGATTACCCCAAACCCTGGTTTCCATTTATGGTTTTCCTTGCATTCAAGTCCATGTAATTTTACCAGTAAAGTTAAAACAAACTCATTCCTGAAGAGCCTTCATTATCTCTCCCTCTCTCTCTCTCACCGTCTCTCTCTCTCTCTCTCTCACTTGCATGTGCAACTTGATTAAAAAGGGAATCACAAGGCATGCCACATCTATTTTTTTTTTCTTTTTGGAAGTTTATTATAAAACTTTATTGATGTGAATGACTCTGTCTGTAAATAAATGCTGAAGAAAAAAACTGCCTCCTTCTCCTCCCACTCTGTCCTCTTTTTCTCTGTGTTTCTCTCCCTCTCTCTCTTGTCAGTCAGCCAGACTTTGGGTTTGTCTTTGGGTTTTGCAACGTCACCCTGCCACGTCGAGGATGAGGAGTCTGCCTCTTTCTCTCTCCCTCTCCTTCTCATACGCATAAGACAGGTCAAGGGAGGTAATGAAACTGAGTAAGACTAGGAATAGATGAGGATTTTTTTTTTAAGTGAGCAAAGAAGAAACTACTGAAATGAGCAGGCATGGAGGAGAAATCCCTTTGTATGAAATTATCACAGGTACGGAGGGCAGGTATGTTACTGTTATAAACCCCAAGGCAATCCTTTAATCATAACTTTAATCATGCAGTGACAAATGACAGGGTTAAAGAAATGTAAGAAGTAGAGCAAGAAAAAAGAACAATGACTTTACACAGACAGGAGAGACGTTTAGATTGGCAGTGGTGAGAGCAAGCCAGCCTAAAAAGCTTCCTTTAAGTCCACATCTCATCCTGGTAAGTTGGTAAAAATGCCTAGAGCTGAGAAACTTAAAATGATTTTGAGTAAAAATGTAGCAAAACAGATGTGATGTTTTCTTATACTGAATCAATATTCAAGATAGTAACCTAAATTCTTGATTTATAGCTTTGTGAAATTTTGCAACAAAAACTGATCTTAATTTGAAATTAATGTCAAAAGTGTGAAAATGTTAAGCAGATATACCCTTACACACTACAGAGTAGGGATGGGGATTGAATTACTTTGAAAAGCAGCTGGATTTGCCAGAGTCCATCTATGTCATCAACAAATCTATCTTTAAAAGCTCAAATCCACAATGTTTGTGCTGAACCGAACACTGTTCGGACCATCTTCTCGTTTAAGGAGAACAAGGCGGTAACTATGGTTGGGCGGGGTTTAGTTGTTCTCAAAGTTACACTGGTTGCCTGCAGTGATTTTTTCAGATATAGCTCTATAATAGCATCATTTTTACCAGAACTTGACCACGTTTCTGCACGAAATAAAGAATAGAAACACTCAAAGCTTTTCATGATAGGAAAGTTGTTTTTGCCCTTCTGCTGACCTGCTTTGGCATGAGTATGTGAGAGTTACAGGGGAAACTTCTTTATTAAAACAAGGGAAGAGAACTACAATGAAAGCTTTTCATGACGGGAAAGAAGATTTTGCTCTTCTCCTGGCCTGGTTCAGCATAGGTTTGTGATCAGTGTCTGCCGGGGTATCCAATGCATGCTGCCGCTGTAGCTATTATCTTGGATGTAGCTGTAGGACAGCAGTTAAATCAGAACTGGACCACATTTCTCATTCAAACAAAAGCAAAGAGACACACCAAAGGCTTGTCTTGGCAGAAAAGTCATTTTTGCACATCTTCTGACCGACCTTGGCATTGATTTATTCACAGAGGAGCGCTGCCGTTTTCAATCTATGGCAGCAGTAATCTGTTAGCTCAAGTGTAGCGCATGTGCCACAACATTTTGTCTTGTTGCTGTGATTGGCCCATCATGATTACAATGGACAGAACATTCTTCCAGTCACCTTCTGAGATTTTTTTTTTAAAGTCCTGCCCTTCTCAAATGCTTTCTATGGGAGCTTTCCCAGATAAATGTGAAATATATTCATTTAATGGATATTTGAATCAACTGATCTGGCAATGGTAGTGCATTAATTTTAGTATTTTACATTTACATTTATATTTATATACAATATGGCTAGTAAAATAAGCTCAACAAAAAGAGCTGTTCAGACCAAAGCAAGGACTAGACTGGACTTAAATCAAACAAAAGCTGGACCAACATTTTTGAGACTGAAAGTGACAAAATGACTGAAACTTAAAGGCATTTTAATCTAAGACTATAAAATAGTTGCCAAAATTAATTCTGATCTGTTGCCCTGCGCTGGGAATGCTTGTCCATTATGAGCATATTCATTCTCCTTAATTGCATAGAAAAGTTACAATTTTTTTAGAGTGTTTTTTCCGCAGCAGAGAAGGGATTTCCAGATGTCTTTGTATAAATGTACATTATCTGTCAGTTTAGTGTAAAGGAGATGCAATGTTAAGGATTACACTGTTATAGGGAATCCACACCTTGACTTTCTTCTTTACTGTGTTTTACCAGACTGGCGGGGGTCATTGACCTCTTTGCCAATGATGTGCAGTTTTCAGGACTGATGGAGAAAACACATGTAGGTCCAACAGGAGGCAGGATTTATGTTCCTCTGTCCTGGACAGACAGAGAGCAGAGTCCCAACACAAATCATTTAGTAAAAATAAAGTCAAAAATGGTAGGTACACTGGGCTAAAAAGTTTTAGGAGAAAAAGTCACTACTTACAAGAAATATATTGAAAGTGAGCTGGTGTTATTTATAGCTCACCTGTCATCATGTTAGCCACCTTCAGCGGTGAAGCCCCACCCATCTGGGGTGATAAAGCAAAACACCAAAGAATTAATGAAGGTATCCTGAGGCTTGAGCTGAGGCAGCTGCTAAAGCTTTTACTGTGTCAAACTGGGAGACCAACCCCGCCCCCCAACACTTTACCAGCTTTGACCTTTGACCTCTACCAGAGCGTAAGCAGTGATGTCTCTCAGAGTACTCTAATGTGGACATTTGTAGACACACAGGCACACACATTTCCTCCTCTAGCTTTTGAGTGTGGACCCCCAAGCCTGGACATCTTCAAGCTTTCCCATCATGCCTTTCTCTTCCCAAGGACTGAAACAGATTTATAAGGGTGTGTCTTAAATCCTAGTTTGCTACTCAGGTGGAGATTTCCCAAATGTTCTGCAAACACGATGCTGATATGTGGAAGCATTTTCAATGTGCATTTAAAAAGGGCAAAAATGTTTCCTTTAACTGATAGAGCCCATAAAAGGTTTTCATCCCCTTCAATGTTTTACCTTTTTACTGGTTTTACAAATCAATCATGGTCAATATAATTGGAATTTTTTACTTCTATTATTACTTTATTTCTTTTAAAAATAAATCATTCGTGTCAAAATAAAAAAACAGATTTCTACAAAGTTATGTCAATTAGATAGAAATGTGCAATAAAACAAAGTGACATAAACTTTCTCCCCCTTCAAGTTAGTATTTAGTTGATGCCCCTTTGGCTGTAATCACAGCGCTGAGTCTGTGTGGAGAGTTGTCAATCAGGCTTGATCATCTGGACACTGCAATTTAACTCCATTCTTCTTGGCAAAACTGCTCAAGCTTCTTCATATTGGTGAAGAACCTGCAACAGTTGTTGTACGCCATCTCTGCTGCTGAAGACTGGAACTCCTTGAGTAGTCATAGGTGTCTTGGTGGCCTCTCTCATTAGTTTCCTTCTTTCTTGCCTGCTCTAGGCAGATTGACACTGAACTCTGTGGGATATTCAGTTCCTTTGAATTTTTTTGTTTTGTTATTTTGTCTTCATGGTGTAATGGTAGCCAGGAATACTCATTATACAGCGACTGCAACTTTCAGACACAGTTGTCTTTATACTAGAATCACTTGAGACACTTTCACTGCACTCAGGTGATCCCCATTTCACTGATTGAGAGACTAATAGCACTAACTGGCTGGACCTCTGCTGAATGAGGTCACTCACTTTATGCAACCAGCTATTTTGCATTACATATTTCCTATTCAGTTGGCATTACTTTGTAGAAATCTGTTTTTATGTTGATATGAAAGATATTTGTTTTTCTGTCAGAAAAAGCCAAATTATATTGACCATGATTGGTTTATGCTGGAGATCACTGTTTAGCGCTCTGGAGGTGCAATAAAACATGAGATAAGGGGGATTCCACATGACAACCCTGACAAAGATCTGGCTTCTTGTTCCCCATCAGTCTGCACAGTTGACTTATGCATGGGATTCAGTATTAAGGGCTCATTTGGGTTTCGGGATTTCTTTACTAAACACTCATCCTTTCAATCGGTACAAGTATCTGGTATTTACTTCAAAACTTAATAGTATATAGTTGGAGGTGATCCAACACACTTAAACAAGAAAAGCAAACTGTAAAACACAATCTAACACATCATCATAAAACAGTCACCTATTCTTTCCTTAGACAAAGCATTATCTCAGTTTTTGTCTGTTACATCCTCATAGCTAATCTTAAAGGATAAGATTGTGGATATATCCTAACCACAGTTTGTTTGGACAGGTACACTAGATTTGAAACCACAGAGGTGGCATAGATAAATGTTGCAGTGTTTGCTGTGTTGTGTCTTTTCCTTTTCCTGGCCTTTGTGGATTTGGCTTGCGGCCGGGCGGGGGGAGCTAAATGAGCTGCAGTGCTGCAGTGGCTGCAGAGGTGGAAAACTGAACCTCTGCAAACTAGCCTGTGAGCATGGAGGAGTTTTTGATCTGAATGTAGGGAATGGTGTAGCACCGCCTACTCCCTCTTTACATGTCATGTTTTTTTTAAATGATGATACAATTCATCCAGCCACGTAGGGAGTGACTGTATCCTTGCAGTCACTGTATTCTTCTCCTCTGGATCTTAATACTATTTAGGAGGTTAAACTTTAAGTTAAGGCTGTGTCAACTTGGTCCTGCCTTTTTCAGCCGCACTTCAGAATTGTTAAGAAGACTTTCACCTGAAAGGAAACAAGCTGATCTCATCCAGAATTGTTTAGGAAAAGTTAGTAATGGCTCCTTCATTGCAACAGTACAACCTGTGTTAGCACAGTTAGCAAGAACACTAAAAGAAGACTTTAAATGTCTGCTTTTCATACAAGCATATTACAATCATAACTAACATCCTTTTAATACCTAAATGCATCTGAAGACATTTTCCATATGAAATTATAAACCCAAATTGAAGGCAAGGGAAGGATCCAATTGTTTGACCTCATTTGAAAACCTGATAACATTGCAGTTTTTAGCCTGCTACCTGTTTGGCCTAGATTAAGCAGTCAAACCTGAATTTAAAATCTCCTCTCTCGTCAGTACACAGCAGGACTGCCATGTTTAACGCTTACAAATGGCGCCTAAGCACACCATGAGGTGAAGGCACACATAAAACACAAACACAATCGTAAACACACACACACACATAAACACAGACTCACACAGGTGTGATGGGAGACTGGAGGCTGTGGATTTACTTCACAGGAAATGAGGGGACAGCAGGAGGTTATGACACGTCATTAAGAAACACACACAAATATACACACCTCTTCTCACACTCACAGTAGGTCTGTCAGATACATACAAAGAAAAACCATTACGTAGACTGTGATGCAATCAGAGAAGTTGGTTTTACATTGTCTTCCTGAAAAATGCAAGGCCTTCCATGAAAAATGGATGGGAGTATATGTTACTCTAAAACCTCAATGTACTTTTTAACCATTAATAGTGCCTTTCCAGATGTGTAAGCTGCCTACACCATCGGTACCAATGCAACCCCGTAGCGTCAGTGATGCAGGCTTTTGAACTGTGCTCTGACAACAAGCTGGTCATGGCCATGGCCATCTAATAATGACCTTCAGCCTTACACCTTGCACACAGAGGTTTCTTCAGATTCTCATAATCTTTTGATGATATCATGCATTGTGAATGGTGGGATATTCAAGATCTTTCACATTTTGTTATCTACAATCAGCCTTTTGCTACACAATTCAAATGGTTTGTTTTAAATATGCACATCTTACAAGGGCAAGGTGGCAATCAGGACAATCTGGACACACAACTGGCCTTGAAAACCTACTCCTTATTCTTTAAACCAGATGTTTTTCTTCACTTTGAATATTCTCTTGCTGACTGTTAAACAAAAACTTAAGTTAGGGCAACCAGGGGTAGGGGGCTTTTGATGCCCTAAATGAGAGAGCAGGATGATTGGAACAAGGATGATATACGGCAAATGACAGGTAAATAAGATGATTATTTGATTCTAGATATATTGCGCAATATGTCCCTCAGACCAGACAGTCATTCATTAATAGCCAACCATTTGATGGGAAAGCCACCTAGCATAACCCACCAACAGGTCACTAAGGTTAAGCAGTAATCCCTATACAGCTACAGTACTATAGGGGTTTAAGAATTAGTAGTTTTAAATAAAAACATTGGTAAGCAGTGACAGGCATTTCACACTAAATCTCAGTACCTGCCACAGACAAATGACTCTTAAACTGTTCTCAATTTGTGCACAAGCCTCAGTCTGTGTTTGTTCCTAGATAGTAGGAGTGTAAATTTAAAGCTGTCTGACATCCCCAGACTCACGCTAATCTTTGGATGAAAAGACACTGATTGCATGCTAGTATTGCATGCCAATTTACACCACTGTATCATTATCATCCCCCTGCTTTGCCTGTTTAGATGTCTGCCTTGGGGTGGGGGTGTTCTGTGTACACAGGCGGTATTTGTCTGGACGTGTGGTGGGAATAAAGCCTGGTATGTTTACATCATGTTTCATGTATATGAGCCGCAACCATTCAGAGAGTTAGAAAATAGAAAATATGCACATTGCAAAGTATTATTATTTTAAATAAGAAGTATTCAGAACCAAATACTAAACTCAAAACCTTTTAAAGAGGAGAGTTAAGCAATATTTTGATGCAGACGTGCATGTTATTATGGGTTATTATTTTTCTTTAACCTTTAGGTGCTGCAAAATATCCATCAGTGTGATAAATTAACACCAGTTGTTTCTGTTATTTTTTACGAAGTATAGAATATTTACTACAGAAGTTATGGAAGTTATAGGTAATAACCAGTATGGCACAGAGTTAGCTATGGTTAGCAGGATGTTAGCTTAGCATAAGAGACTTAAAAGGGGAAAACAGCTAATTTGCCTTACCAAAAGTTAAAAAAAAAAAAACAAAAAAAAAAAACTTTCACACCCAGCTAGACAAATGATTATTAACAAGTCTAAAAAGTGTCATATTGCCATGTTATGGGCAGGACAAAAGACTGGACTTGACTTAGCTTCTAAACAAGCTAAGCTAACTTTCACTCTTCATGCTGAGCAAGTTCCTTCCAATGCCAAATTATTACCTTTTTGTTTTTCTTACAATGCATGCAAATTAAGCTTTTTTTTTTTTCAAATTCAAATTTCACCAAAAGTTGTTTTAAAAGCTCCAAAAATCTAGCAAGCTAGAGCCAATCTCTCCATAGCAAAGGGGGTAACAAAAGTCTTCTTATCAAACGTTATCATATCAGAATTGCTCTCTATGTAGCTCTACATAAATCCCCTTTATAAACAAAATAAAATGGGAGAGAAAAGAATAGCCTGAGTCAGAGAATAAGAGGATATTTTCCTCCTGTTAATCATTTCTCTCTCTCTCTCTCTCTCTGTGCTGTCTGGCAGCCGCACTGTGCTCATAGTTTCCATCCTCAGCTTGTCTGCCCCATCTGTGTGTGTGAGTGTGTCAGGAGAGGGGGATGGGTTTGATATTCTTTGCATGTTGGGAAACTGGGAAAGTAAGTAAAACAGAGAGACATTAAGAGTGTTAAACATTCCTCTCTCTCTCCGACTGTACTGAGTCACTCCTTGATTTTGCATTTCCATTCGTTCACTCTCAGCAGGCCTCCTCCTCTCCTGTGTTTGATCCAGCCTATCCTTTATTCAAGACCCCTTCTTCAATACATTCCCCATATTTCTTTTCCTATTTTTCTTTTACTGCCCATCACATCACCCTTTATTCCACACAAATAGACTTTATTAGGATGATTACCGTGTCCCCCAAAATAACGCCAGATTCCATTGTGAATATTTATTGTGAGCATGTGATAGGCTGTAGATGGGTGATGTCAGACGTGTTGTGGATGTTGCTTTATTACTGCAGGGTCTCCCTTTGCTGACATAGAGCCTGTGAGGAAGACACGAACATCTGTGAGTCTGTGGATTCTTTTTGAGATGCACCAAATTCTACAGCAATGCACAACAAGCATACAGCTATGTAGGCAACCTGCATCAGATGGAATGAGAAATTAATAATAAATGATGTACTAAGGACCAAAAACTAGCATTTTCAGTTTGCACATTTTATCCTGGCGGCAGTTTGGGTTTTTCACTTCTGATTGCTGTGTTTAAAGAAGAACATTAGGTCTTTTTTGGCCTTTCAGTGTAAAATATTTTAAATATAAAGCCTCTCATCAATTCACTCTTGAAAAATTCAAGAAAATTCCAGGACAGACTGGCGCCGAAATCTTCCTGACTGCACTGTTCTCATGCACAAGATATTTTTGACATCCTAGGCAAAAAACAATATGATGTCCATCCCATTCATTTAGTTAAATAGGGCAGGTATGGGAGCATATGCCAGCTCGGCAGTTTGCTGCATCAAACTTGGTCCTGTACCGCTCTGGCCTCTTGGTGGCCATCCTCCAGGCCCATACCCCATTTCTCCAGGTATCCTCCCAGTTGGCCCCTCTCCAATGCATGTGGTTGCCCCCCACCAGACAGGGCAACTAGTCTGCCAGGTGCCCATAAAAGTCCTGTATCAAGCAGCTGACCCTTCCCATCACGATTCTCCTGAGCTCATCTGCATCTGTCACAGTCTTGCCAACAATATCCAAAGATGTGCTGAAGAGAAGTTGTTGCGAAGGAGTCCACCTCAGCCATCAGTCAATGTCCAGGCCTCACAAGAGTATAGTCAGAATGGGAGGACCAAGGACCTTTCATTCGCATGCTCAGACACTTGGAACGCCACATTGTCTTACTCAAAGACCCATCACCCAATGCCCAATTCCAAGTCTGCAGTTGAGCTAAGACTCACAGTCAATGTGTGATCGATGGATTATGCTGTTTCATAGACACAGATGCCTGGATCTTTGTTTTTGCCCATAAGACATACATTCCCAACACTCCAGCCTCCTAACTCAATCACAGCAACTCAGTCCCAGGAAGGGCAAAATAGCACAGCGCAGGTGGAGTATGTGGAAATTGGAGGTTACTGTAAGGTTGATGTTCAGATAGTTCATTTGCGTTCTGTCCACGTTGTGAACACAATCTTTCCAGTCAATCTTTGGGTTTCCACAGGACACAATGCCATCAGCCAATGGCGCATGCCAGAAGTCCCACTCCACTTTTCTCTGCTCAAGATACACAACAGTTATATTTTCTCGGTGGTACCTGCTGGCAGCTTGTCACAATCTGCACACAGCAGGAAGTCAAACACACAGGAACTCACAGAGAATTCAGCCAACTTCAAATAGACACAAACTCCAGACTGACAAACATATGTCAGCATTACATCAAAACAGGAAGTAAATGAACAATTCAACCCGGTAGACGATGACACATGCTGTAAGAGTGTTCGTTTCTTTGTTCCTGTGTGAACTCTTGTGATCCAGCAGCTCTGGGCTGGGCTGATCTGCACAGATGGACCAAACTAGTAAGAGAGGCGGGATGGAACGTGGGCCCTCACTGCTCAGATTTTCTTCTTCATGCATAAATGCCACAGTGTTTTGTTGATTTGGGGTCAATTAATCATTTTAAGTGTGCTGTATTTGTGCATCAAGACCAGCTCTCCATGTCTGGTCAATCTGGACTTCAAATGAAACAAAATATCTTGAAACAACTGCCTTACTTTTATCCGTCACTGTTCATATTTCAAACCTCTAACATGGTAAATGTGTCATGTTCTTTCATTTTTTAATTTTCAGATTAGCATAAAGAGTTCTAAGATAACCTTAATGTGACATGCACTTTGTTGCCCTCTGAAGTTCTCATTCAGTTTCAATTATTTTCTTGTGGTTGTCAAAGTAGCGTCAAGCATTTGCCACAAACACACACACACACACTCAAACACATATATTTAAGTGCCAGACAACCTCCTCGAGCCTGTCTGAGTTTACCTTGGCAGGAACTTCAAAAAACAGACTATCTGTGCGTCTGAGTGTGTACAAAGGGGAATCAATGCCTTGCTTATGGGCTTCCAGACACATTTTACTACAGAACGAGTGTAAATAGTAGAGGATTTTCTGCTTGGACTTGTGCAGCTCTGAGTTCAGTTTGACCTCATTGACAGAAAAAGAGAGAGCAAGAAAAAGGTTTGGAGAGGAACATAGTGGGAGAGTTATGGAGCAGGGGAGGGAAGAAGAATGAGTCACACATGTGGACGTGGCTTCCATCGCTCTCTAGTCTAGTTCTACGTCCATCCCCCGTTTGCTTCCCAGACCAAAGCAAGGCCTTCAATTATCTGTTTTTGGCGAAGAGAGGGAGAGAGGACTGTTAACCAAGATGAACTTCACCCCAACACCACCTCTCTCTCCCACTCTCAGTCTCTCTCAGCCTAGGAAATTCCGTCACAATTTTCTTTGAGATTAAACTGATTCTAACTGGCTCTTTCTCTTTCTCTCCTCCTCTCTCTCAGTTGTAATTCCAGGGCTGGTTTTAATAACAGGTGGCAGTAGAGTGTTTTCAGTCTAGCCCACAGGCCTGCACTTTACACCCACACCCACTGAATTAACTTATTGCATCCTTAAGGGCAATTTGAAGTCTCTCTATAGCATTTTTGATGTCTGTCACTTGTCTGTAATTGTACGAATGTAACTCCCAGGCACACGCATGACGCGACGAAACACAGTCAGAGACTGAGCCACACCAACACGGCATTCACACGGAGACAAACAAACATACAGTGGAAAGAGACCAGATCATGAAGTTAGAGAGGGACCAGAAGAGGTGATTTATATATAAGCTTTAGCAGTGTGATTATTTTTTTTTATGAAAAATACAATCATTACCTCTGTTGTTAGGAAATTGTGTGCAGGGAAAGTTGTCACAGAGTGCAGAAAAAGTCCAAGTATTTGAAATCAATCTTCAGTTCAGCATAAATGCTTCCTATCTAAAACTATAGGGTGATATAATTAAGTTAAATGTGTCTCTGTGTAGTCTTCTCAACAGAGAAATGTTGGACCAAGAAGAAAATGCTGAAAAATGAAGTCAATGCAAAAGCCAAAGAAATCCCCAGCATGTCCTATTTGTCTCCCCTAAAAATAGTTTTTAAATGTATCAGTTGTATCGCTCCTGAGTCTTTGTCCAAATTTGTTGTAGGAAGGCAGTACAGTGCTAAGAAGCAACATAAATCAAAATTGCATTGGAATTGTGAGTCTTTTTCACTTATTGAAAAATGAAAAAAAAACTAGGTCCATCCATCTAACCCTGCAAAGTCAATGGATTGGCCAGACTCCATCTCTGTCAACAGGCAAATCCATCCTGCAAATCTCGTCTGCAACACTTGTGGCAAACCAGACACTTTTCAGACCAATAAGTGTCATTTGAGAAGAACAAGCAAGAAACAGCATTTAAAGTGAAGTTTAGTGTGAGGAAGAGAAAGGGCCTGCTGCCACTGCTCTGGAGACCCACTGAAATTAATTTTACACACAGAAGAGAAAAATGTAATGACTTACATTGTAGCTCATTGTGAGGAGGCACAAGGCCAACCTCAGTCAGCTGCTTCTAGATTCATCAGAAGTTTCATAACACTGTTTCAAAAACCAGAGGAAACTGCAGTGTGACTATGTCCATGTTTTAAACAGCGTTAGCCCGACTGTACATCCTGAGCAAATCACTCTAGACTGAGCCCAATATTGAAACTATTGAAGTTGAACTACAGTTGCATCATTGTTTGTTTGCTCCACTTACATTGAATTCCCAACAGCACACCTCCACAGTTGACTACCAGTGCATTTTCTGATAGGCTTCAATGGAACAGGGACAAGTTTAGAAGCTCTCCTATGTGCGCTTGCTTCAATTCTCTCTAAAGCAGAAGTATACGCACTCTCATGCAACAGAAAGTTGAATTTATAAAGGTAAATAGACTGGAACATGTATAGGCATCTTACTACTCAAAGGCCTTTTTACACTATTGATCACACATATCTATTCACACCCATTCACTCACCTTTCACACACTGATGGCAATGGTTGCTATGGAGATTTGGGCACAAATATTAGCTTACCCGATTCATACACACCCCTACACATTTACATGCCACAGATAAAACAGGGGTAGGAAATCTGGGTTAATTGTCTTACCCAAGGCCATATCATCATGAGATTGCAGATGCTGGGGATCGAAACCACAGCCGTCCGATTGTGAGACGACCAAATAAACCTATCCATAATGGTCACTAAACATAAAGGGACACAGATATTAATCCTCTTATCCTACTTAACATCTGGCAACAAAACGTTTGGAGGAGAACAATCATAATATTAAACCTTTGTCTTCACTTTGTTGAGCATTGCCTCATTAGCAAACAAAGCTTTATGACAGAAATCAAAGGGATTAATAAACCTTGATGAAACACAGCTATATTTATGTTCTAAGTTTAGTATTAAAATTAATGTCACCATGTTCTTTCTTTTGTGGATTATTTTCTTTAAAACGACTTCACAGGCTTTTGACTTGAATGGGATCTTTTCATTGCAACCCAGTAAAGGACAGAACAGACGCAGAACAGCCAATTTGTAGGTGGTCAGTTCCTGAAGATCCACACACTCCCACTCCCATGGAAAACCCATGATTATTAGCTGGAAACCTCCTCCACACATACACAAACACACACAAACACTTACACAGTAAATGATTATTAGCGTGAGGCCCCTGAACACAGATGCATATGCACCCACACACTATACTCTGCATAAAACCCTAAACTCCTCTATCCTCCCCTCTTTGCCGCTAGCATAAACTTCAAACACAGGAGCTTCCGTTCAGAGAGAGCTAATTTACCTACAGAAACACACACTCACACATGCATGTTTAACTATTCTGGAGGCTCTAAAAGACACTAATGAGAAAGCAGCAGGTAAGCGACTCTTTTTATCCTCCCTCTCTCTCTCTCACACAGACACACAAACTTGTAGCCCGCTGTCTTGCTGTGTGTGATGACAGACAGCTGTGGGTTCAGTTTTTACAACCTGAGAGGAAGTGCTAAGTCGACAGCAGAGCAACATCAAAGGAGCTGCTACTGTACAGTTAAGTCATAATCTATGAGCTACTCCTCGGTTTAGTTCAAATAAACCTGATTATGAAACTCACCTGTGTCCAATCAGAAACATTAAACCATACCTTGGTGATAAAATCATTTCAGCATTTTGCTTCCATTCTCTTCAACTGATGTGTTAGAGCTTTTAAAATTTAAAACACAACACATCATGACACTCTGGTAGTCTGCTTACATGTACAGATTGATATTTTCAATTGCAGAAGTGTTGATGGATGCCAAAATTGTACTGACACCAGTGTCTGAATTCTGCTAATTCTGCAAGAGGAGCGTATTAACACAAAGCTAGAAGCTGAAGACCCCCAAAGCCTGAGAGAAGCGACACCTTCCAGACAGCCAAAGCTCAATTTGCAACAGCAACAGGTACAATAGCCGAGCTGAACAGGCTTGTGGCAGCATATGGTGGAGGAAATGTTGCCTACTGTGGCATAATTTCCTATGAGGTGCTGTTTTAGCATGAATTTCACAACTTGGCTGTCACCTTTATTTCATTAAAGAGCAGAAAGGAAAGCTCTCGTGTCTGCCCTCCTTATTAAAATAAGGATCTGTGCTAATTTTAGTGTAATGTAGAATTATCAGGAGGCAGAGAGTGTCTTTTGTTGACACACCTCGACTTAACACATGACGAAGGGTTGACAGTTGTCAGTTTTAACTGCCAAGAGTTGCTCTCATTACTTGAATTCAAATTTCAACAAAAAGGGGATATAGAAGCTGTCATAGATTGCAGTTATCATTTGTGATAAGTGCACACATGCAGTGTCAAAAATTGAATTTGTATCCTAATACACATTTAAAATTCAGATTCCTATGCCAGTGTTTTGTCACTTACAAAAATTTAAAGTCAAGCAGCAATTTCAAATTTGCCTTTGGGCCAGAATCAAAATTTTCAAACTGATTCTTTAGCACCCCTTTGTTTTGATCCGTCTACACATTTTATGCCACCACAATGCTAAATGTTATAAGTGCAATTACAGCCCAATCCAGCAGATGTAGGGTTTATGACAATCAAAGACATCTGAGGCTTTCTCCCAACAGGAAGTCAAGCATACTTGATTTTTCTTTGTGCCTTCAACATTGTGTTATGTCATGATGGTAGTGGGCACCAGTGGGGGCACAGAGTGCTCAGCATGTACAAAAGTCACCACCGTTCCCTAAACAAAACGGTGATCCATAAGAATGGTGAGCTGGTGCTGCAAGGTGGAAGTATGTGACAAATGAAGTTTGTAGAGCTCTGGCAGCATCATCATCATTGCCTTTACGATGAGTTGTCAGGGACTACCATGACAGACTGAAAAAGCTAAATTAGGTGAAAAATAGCAAAAGGTGAGTAACTGCTGTTGGCATTAGTATCAAGCTAGCAAATCATTCATCAAAGGTCCATCCATCCATCCATCTTCTTCCGCTTATTCAGAGTAGGTTCGCGGTGGCAGCAGGCAAAGTAAGTCAACCCAGACTTCCCTCGTCCCTGCAACACTTTCCAGTTCCTCCTGAGGAATTCCAAGGCGCTTCCAGGCCAGATGGGATATATAACCCCTCCTGTGAGTTCTGGGTCGGGGTCTCCTCCCAGAAGGATGTGCCCGGAAGACCTCCACAGTAAGACCCTAATGAGGCATCCTGATAAGATGCCTGAACCACCTCAACTGGCTCCTTTCGACATGAAGGTGCAGCAGTTCTACTTTAAGATCCTTCTGGCTGTCCGAGCTTCTCACCCTATCCCTAAGGCTGGGCCCAGCCACCCTAATTTTGGCTGCTTGTATCTCGTTCTTTTGGTCATTACCCAAAGTTCATGACCATAGGTGAGGGGTTGGGACATAGTTTGACCAGTAAATTGAGAGCTTTGCCTTTCGGCTCAGCTCCCTCTTCACCACAACAGTACGGTACAGCGCCTGCAGAACTCCTGACACTGCATCAATCCTCCTGCCAATCTCACAGTCCATTCTACCCCCACTCATGAACAAGACCTCAAGATATTTGAACTCCTTCACTTGGGACAAAGATTCACTCCCCACCCACAGGGGGCAACCCACCGTTTTCCGGCAGAGGGCCCTGGCTTCAGATTCAGAGATGCTTATTCTCATACCAGCCGCTTCACATTCTGCTGAAAACTGCTCCAGAGCATGCTGGAGGTCCCCAGCCTTGGATGCCATCAGAACCACATCATCTGCAAAAAGCAGTGATGAAACTCTGAGCTCCCAAAATTGGAAACCCTCCTCCCCTGACTGCGCCTTGAGATCCTGTCCATGAAAATCACAAGCAGCATCAAAGACAAGGGGCAGCTCTGGCGGAGGCCAACATGCACCTGGAGCATGTCTGACTTTGTGTTAAGGATGTGGACACAACTCTTACTTTGGTTATACAGGGACCTAATGGCTCACCACTGAACCATGACGATTCCTGGTTCAAATCCCAGTCAAACAAGAGCCCATCCATGTGAGGTTTGCATGTTCTGTGCATAGTAATTGCTGTGCATAGTTGCACACTTACTAAAATATTGCTACTCCTTAAGAGATTGGGAAAAAACAATCCAAAAGTAATACATGGGGCCAAGAAATAAGCATCTTGATGATCAATTGTAAGTTTATAAACTTGGTAAAGTGATGAAAAAGGATTTTTTTAATCCATACATAATTCTACTGTAGCCCTTATTGCAGAAAAACTGCCACATACAGAGTTAAATACACTTTCCTAACCTTCTGGTGATCAAAGCAGCCCTTACAGCTAGGCAAAGACATCATAACAACGGACTTGCTCATTAGTCAATGTTTCAAAGGAGATTATCATTTTATGATTTGCCTAACTTTGTCCTGCCTACTGTCCTCTTGGCACAGATCCACAATGTGCACATGGCACAAGAACGATTACATTCAGACACATCGCCTGGTCTTCAGGCTCCTGTAGGCTGAAATAAAAGTGACTAATAGTTAGTGGATGTGCTTTTGTAGTCAAAAGTACATTGTTGCATTTGCTTGTTGCAGTATCTTTTCTGCCTCAGAGTGAGAGACATTTAACTATCAAACAGCCAGAGTCAGTGAACAGTTTCTGCAGTGCAGAGAGTAATAACTGCTTCTATTTCAGTCTGTTTGGACAGCGCACTGCTTTCCAACCAAGGACATACACACACATACGCCCTTTTCTTTCTCCATGTCACTTTGAATCCCCCTTTTGGCATCTCTAAAACCAGTTTTGTTCTCTTCACCTTCACTCACTCCTTCATCTCCTTTTTTCTTCATCACTGTCTGTATGTGATGACACCAAGATACTTCAAATATGAACTCTCTACTACCCTCTTCACAGGGTTAAACAGCCACCAATGCACGGTCTGTTATCTCATCTGATGGAAATAATATCTCCTCTCATGTTAATGGTTTCTCATATCATCTCATGGTATGATCTCACCTCAACATATGGAAATGGTTCCTCATCCCATGGTAGTAGTATCTTGCCTCATGTCATCTTGTCTCATCTCATGTCAAGGTAATGGTCTCCTATGGTCTCCTATCACATTTGATCTCATCTCATACTAATGGCAGTCATAGCTCTTCTAATCTCATGGTAGTAGTGTCTCACCTTATTAACCTCAATGGTATCTCATTTTATCTCATAAACCTCATGTCATCTTATCTCATCTCATGGTAATGGTTTCAAAACTCATCTCATGATAAGGGCCTCTCGTCTACTGTCATCTCATAACATCTTATCCAAAGGTAATGATATCCAATCTCATCTCATGGTAATGGTGTCTCACCTCATGTCAAGGTAATTGTATCTCATCTAAATTCATATCATTTCATACCATGGTAATGATATCTCATGTCTGGTCTCTTTCATCTCATGGTGAAGGTCTTGTATCACGTTTTATCTCTTCTCATTGTAATGACAGTGGTATCTTTTCACGTCATGGTAATGGTGTCTCATCTCATGTCATCTCACGGTAATGTTTTATCATGCCATGGTAATAGTGTCTCATCTTACTTCATGTCTTTTCATCACCTCGTATTGGTATCTCATTGTACTTGTGTTTTATCTAATTTCATAGTAATTGTACCCCATCTCACTTCATCTCATGACTTCTTATATCTCATCTAATGGTCATGGTATCTTAACACAATGTATCCGATAAAATGCCATGGCAATGGTATCTCCTCTCATTTTATCTCATCTTATGGTGACAGCAACAACATTTATTCTCATGTCCCAGCAATATCTAAATCTCATGTTTTCTTCTATCATCTTATGGCAATGGTATATTTTCTCATGTCATGGTAGATGTATCTCATCTAATGGTAAGGTTGTTATATCTCGTCTTATCTCATACTAGTGGTATCTTATCTCTTGCCAACAGTTACAAATGTCATCACACTATGTTTCCTGTCCTATCTCATCATGATGTTATCTGAGGTTTTATATTAAAATTGTATCTATAGTCATTGTAATGGTATCTCACATCATCTAATCTTATGGTATGTTGTCTAATCTCTTGTCATTTCATTTTAATGTTACCGTAACTTTTCACATCAATATGGTATCTGGAGTCATTGTTACAATGTTTCACCTCATCTCACCTTAATGGTTTCGCATCTCATCTAATCATAATATCTCAGTTTTTCTTTTTAAAATGTAACTCAGCTCATCCAATCTCAGATTTCATTTGTCGACATTTGCATTTGAATTGTGTCTACGGTATTCTTTCGTTTCTGGCACTCATATTTTTTCTTCAAAGCAGCTAACAGTCAGGTCTAAACATAGATAATCAAGAAAAGTTTCATAATAATAAATTATTTTATAATGGTGATCAAAGCATACGATAAGGGAGCACTATGTTCATGTAGTCCATATATTCCCAACTTAAACCCTCCATCACCCTCCTCATGTACCTACACACCCAACCGAGCACACATTCACCCTTGCAGTAAACCGCCTTGTGTTTTTGTAAATTATTCTCAAAATCTTGGATCCCAAGTAAAGGGATAAAAATATAATTGTAAGGAATTTTAAACATTCCAACGGGAGGCATGTTTAAATAGGACAGGGCTGGTATGATCTAAATCGAGAGTTTTATTGAGTTTTTTTTTTGTGAAAAGTAGAGAGCTTTTAGGGCAATCTGAATCAGATCTGTTCAGAGTGTAGTCTGTTATTGTCAACTCTCACACTAGAGCATTATCCATCATTTTACCATGGCATGGTTCATAAAAAGAAGTTGGAGTGTGCTCATATTTAGATGTATAAAATAGGTTATTTCAGCCAGCCAATCAGATTTTAGGAGGAGGTCAAGGTGTCCAGTTAATGCTTTTTAATGCTTTATTGCTTGTTAAAAATGATTTGCAGAGAATGACTGACTCTTTCTTCCTCTCTGCTCCTTCTTTCCCATCCCTCCTCTCTGCATCCTGCTGTCATCCCACATTCTTCCAACCGCCTCCTCATCTCCACGCGATCTGGTTTTTTAACGACGCAGTTGGGAACTAAAGAGAAGAGGAACTCCGCTCCCGGGGGGGAAACAGCTGGGAGGATGAATGTTTAGGACCCTCAGCCACCTTACTACCTCCCCTTCCCCTCCCAAACCCAGCCCTCACCTGCCCTAGCTGAAAAATATGCAGCAAAAAAAAAAAAAAAAAAACACCTGGACTGATTGTTGCCCATCAATTCTGTTCTGTATTTGTACATTAGATGCTTGTTAGACCTGAACATGCATGTGGAAATCTCAAAACAAGCATTGATGAATTCATTTTTGGGCACTTCTAAGCAGTCTACACACGTTACAAGTGGAGAACATCTTTTAGGGATTAAGGCCTTGCAGCAGAAACTGTCCTTTTTGCATGTTGCAGCTTTCACTTTTGGATCAGCTGCTTTTGCATTCAGATATGTGAATAGAAATCAATTAGAGATACATTTTACTGAGGTGCAGGGATTGCATTCCCTGTTAGCATCTCAAGTGAGAATATTTCTTGTTCAAATAGATGCAAAACTGGTCCTAAAGTAAGTTTTTTTCAACATCTGAACATCTGATGTGAAGGTGATCCATCCTCTATGCTCAGATAGATTTTGTAGGGAAACATGCTTGAGTCAAAAGATTCATCACACTTTAATAGTTCTTAAATTGCCTATTTTATTATGTTTTCAATATAAAACTGAAAATATGCTGAAATTGCATCTTTGTTTGGACTGAACATAACCCACCTCAACAAAATGACTGCAGAGAAGTGCACTTGGATATAATTTCTGTCTTTCTTTCAACCCAGACAAGAACAATTTTAAAAATAAATTCTTGGCAGTTCCAGGTGATTTTTTTAGTGTTTCAAACCACATTTCAATGTCAAAATCAGCTAGAGCTCACCGGGTAAACCAACAATGTTCGCTGGACAGTAAAAGCTCATTGAAAGGCCTGGTAAGGCAAGGCAAGTTTATTTGTGCAGCACATTTCAGCAAAAAATGCTATTGAAAGTGCTTTACACAGGACATTAACACCCCCTGACAAGGGGAAAAAACACACTGGATACATTTTAAAGTACCCTAATAACAGCCAATAAAATCCACAAAAGATTAAAACAGAGATCACAATACGATGGTCATGGCTAGTAAACAATACTAACCTCACTATACACAGAAAAACCCACAGTACTAACAACAGTTACAACACCAAAGTGGGGTGACTGTGGCTCAGTAGGTAGAGTCGGTCATGGGTTCGATCCCCAGCTCCTGCAGTCACATGTCAATGTGTCCTTGGGCAAACACTTACCCCCCAATTTGCTCCCTCTGCTTGAGCGGTGGCGTGTACATGGGAATGGATGTGATTAGCTAATACTTACAGCCAGTTCTCCATATCAACCTCTCATTGGTGTATGAATGTAGAGTGAATGACCACGGTGTGAAAGTGCTCAAGTCCATTTACAATTTACCACAGCTGCCTCCAGCGGTTCAAATCAAGTTCTACAGCAGCTGAATGCTTCACTGTGCTTCCTTGCTGTAAGTTTACTCTGTCCGTCTGCATTTTAAGTGGCAAAAGTATACACCTCTTTTTCCTTTAGTACAGATACTTTTGTACAGAGTTACCTTGGTACGTTAAACAGAGGTCCCATTAGCCTATGAACTTAGGTTGAAAACATTTTTGTTGCATAATGCTTTAATACATTCTGCCCACTAAAATACATATAAGCTGCATCACAAAGCCTGCTCTGAAAAGGCACGATAGCTTTGCTCCTGTTGCATAGTTCAGGTTGTTGATTCAATTTGTCAGGTATTACAAGTGGTCTAAAAACTGAAATGATTAGGTTTTACAACTTCAAGGAGATCAGCGGAAGAATCAAGATTCATGTCAGCAAAACTTGCTTGAGTGCATAATTTGAGGTTTTTTTTTTTTTTTTTTAAGATTTTATTTTAAAGTAAGGAGGCTCCTAGGGGCATGGGTGGAAAAAAAGTACAATTCATAAGTGTCTGGTTTGTAGACAAAACTATTTTGTTGACATTGGACACTATCTTGTGCACACCAGAAACTGTTGAGCTCCCAAGATCATTTCTGATGAGCACGAGGAAGTTTCTTGGGAGCAAAACTATCTCATGCATACCAGAATCTTTCTCTAACACACAAGAAACATGAGCCTGAGATGTGTAGCATGTGTACCAGGAACTACATTTTCCTGCCAATGTCCCTTTAGGGGCTCTGTAAAGAAGAAAAGACATTGCATGTGTAAAAATGAACCTTTTAAGCTTGGACAGAGTCAAAGTCAGTGCTTGTTTTGCACAGTTTCAAACTTTTCCCTTGTCATAGCTGCATGATGACAACATTCTGAGAGGAGTTAAAGATGCTTAGGGTTAAAAGTGGTCAGTTATTTACTGTTTGCAGTAAAAAGTAGACGTGGTTATACTATATTAGACCTGCAGTATGAAAAAGGGGGGCATTTGGTCAATGTTTTTTATGTTTGTTAATGTAAACTGATATATTTATTGTCAGAGGCAGGAATGAACTAAGTAATTAATCATTCTGGGACTAAAACAAGAGAAATGAAGTAATCCATGCAACAAAAGAGAACTGTGAAGACAATTTGATGCTTATTTCCATGAGTGAGCCATGACAAGGGCAAATCAAATGTGTTCAGCTTAGAAATAACTAGAAGGAATGAGATTTGTCCAACAGCAGCTTCCATAGAAAGGTGATGATAAGGAAAATCCATTAAAGCGCTGTTAAACTTACACAACGCTCCATCATAAACCTGTAGACGCTCTCAGAGGGTCGTGTGGCCCCTTTAAATTATTTTGTCCTGATGGTTATTATTATAACTATTGGTGCTATTACTGTTATTAGTCTTTACTCTGCCACAAAAACCCTTCATTTCCCAAAGTTTTGGCATTTCTGGAATGCTGGCGCAAGGCCTCGGACTTGAGTGGAGGCGCGAGTGTCTTTTAACTTACATAATAAGCTTTAAAAAAGATTTATAGCGCCTTTTGAGGATTTGCTTCCATAAAAATCAGACCCCTGGTTCTTGGGTGAAAACACCATCCTGTCCACCAAAATAATCCTGTTCCCTGACACAGAAGGATGCAAATGCACAAGAAATGATAGGATGCAAACCAATGGAGATATGTGGTAAATTACAAAAATGTGATTTAACCTAAGGAGAGAGAAAACAAAGATTAAAGGCACGAAATGAGTTAAATGAAATTCACAAAGACCCTGCAAAAAATTTTGAGCAACAAAGAAAGACAGAACGAGGTCCTGCATTAAAATGCTCATTTTGACTGCAGATATTACACCAAAAATTTTACACACTAGGTGTGGGTGTAGTACTTCAACTTCAGGGGAGCGGTTGAGTTGGCCCGCCTTAGTTTGAGCATGTTCTATATTAAATAGTAGGGTTGAGATAGAGTCTATAACATAACAACCAACAATACTGGGCTTCATGACACCTCTTCAATAACAAACGAGTGACATGACTGAGCCTACATGTATGAATTATACTGTGCTGGGTCACTGATTTGAGCATGACATCCTTTTAATATCATTTGTTTTGTTAAATGTTGGAACTGAAATCTTGAGGAATCTAACTTTGCATCCTGAAAATAAATCTAATGTTGTTATATATCAAATGGAACTACATCAACTTGTAGACTAAATTCCTCTGTGTGTGTTTGTGTGCTGTGTGAGCATAAGGGTGTAAAATGTGTAACAGGTACAAGAGAAACAGATTTCACAGGTTGTTAACAGTTGTCACATCCCTTCCTCTGTAGACTGAAGTCGGTTTCACATGTGAACTTGAAACACTTGGAGACTTTCACAGTCTTACTCAGAATACGGATAATCTGACTTTGAATAAATTCCACATCAAACAAAAACCTGTTCACCCTTGCGCAACTTCTTGAGGGAACATGGGAGTTTATTCATCCAGTCTACATTTGTTTTGTGGACTTGGAGATGGCTTATGCCCCGTGGGGAATGCTGTGGGAGCATGCAGTCCCTGAGCCGCTGCAGGGAGCCATCAGGTCCCTGTAAACAAAGTGAGAGTTGTGTATGCCAACCTGCACAAAATTAGACATGTTCCCAGTGTACGTTAGCCTCCACCAGGGCTGCCCCTTATCTCCGATTCTGTGATTTTCATAGACATGATCTAGATGCACATTTTGGAAGGGTCCGGTTAAGGAATCTCAGAATACCATCTCTGCTTTTTGCAGATGATGTGGTTCTGTTGGCTTCTTCTGCACTGGACCTCGAGAAGGTATTTGAGTGGTTTGTTACTGAGTCGTCAGGATGAGGGTAAGCACCTCCAAGACAGAAGCCATAGATCTCTGCCAGAAAACGTTGGATTGCTCCCTGAGTTCTTCCCCAATGAATGAGTTCAAGTATCTTGGGGTCCTGTTCATGAGTAAGGGTAGAATGGACTGTTAGAGTGACAGGCAATTTGGTGCGGGCATGGGCAGTATTGCAGACGTTGTACCGAACCCTTTTGGTGAAGATGGGGCTGAGCTGGAAGGCAAAGCTTGCAGCGTACCAGTGGATCTGCCCTCCCCTATAGTCATGAACTCTGGGTAATGACTGAAATAGTTAGATTGCAGGTTTAAGTGGTCAATAGATTTCTCAGCAGGGTAGCTGGGTGAGGTGCTTGGACACACAGAGGAAGCTTGAAATAGCTGCTCCTTTGCATGGAAAGGAGCCAGTTGAGGTGGTGTGGGCAACTGATTAGGATGCCTCCTAGGGGCCTTCCTGTGGAGGTCTTCCAGGCGTGTCCAACTGGGAGTAGACCTCGGGGTAGGGAAATTGTTTTGCAAGGAATGACTAATGGATGAACACTAACATTTACTTACATTGCTTCTAGATTAACCAAAAGTTAGCTTGAGACAGCATTTCAACGTAGGCAACCATCAGTAGGCTTCAAAACTCCACTTCAGAAACCAAAGGGTGATGTCCATGCAATGTTTAAACCCTGACTGTGTTCTAGTTTATTGAGGTAAAGAGTGGCAACTTCTTGTAAAATATGTAAAAGACAAAAGAATGAATGCTTTGTGTTGAAAAAGAGTTTAGTTCTCACAATGCTAATGAGAGAGTTTCTGAACCATCCACCTATTAAAGTAGGCAGAGTGATATGCAGTGAAATCACTTCAGCATGCCTTTGAAAAAATACAGACACCACTTATGCCTCACTTGCCCCCTAATTTTCTCTCATGTATAGTTTACTTTTTACAGAATCCAAACTGGTTTACATTCAAAACATCACACTCTATGCTATTTTAACAGCTTCTGTCATATTTCAGCATTTTCCTCTCTGTATCATAACTTTAAAAATATTTTCCTTCTTTTGTAGTACACGTAACACCCATTGGCCTGTTTATTCCTCGTATATTTTCAACATATTTGTTTTAAATCAGTGCTGAATGCTGTGAGTGGAATCACTTGAAAATATGCTGCTACTTCCTCGAGCTCTTTGTCAAAAACTTTCCATAAAAAAGAATTTGTCCCTTCTTCTTTTTCACTCACCTAAGCCAACATTTCCACCTCCTTCCTCCCATTGCACGACTTAAAAACCTGTGTATCTCTTCTTCAATCTTCAGGAAGATTTTTTTCTTTGTGACACGTCTGTGTTACCTTTCCTGCACCTTTCACAACTATCAAATACAAAAATAGATACATAAATAAATGAATTACAGTTAAACTATACCATCCATTGTATCCCTTAACTGCAAATACACAGTAAAGCTTACATTACTATCCACTCATATAAGAGCAGTCAATAATTTGTTTTAATTCACTACATCAGAAGCAGCAGTGTCTTTATTAAAATCATCAGTGTGCATGAAAAGCCTTTTTAAAGTCTATTCTGTAAAGCATTATATAGCCCTACTGTGGCTAGGTCACATAAGCTGTCTCACTGTGCCTCCCCTGACCTTTCTCCCATACCTTCCCTCTGATTTTGAATGCCTGTGAGGGATGAGTGTCTTGACAAACGCAGCAGTGTTCCAAAAGTTGAAATGACGCTTAGCAGAAGTTCAACCAGGAAGACTGTTTCCTTTCCATTCACCCTTTCATTCATTATCACTCATTCACATGGCTCTGTTTTCCTGCTGTGGTAATCAGCTGACATGGACATCTACTCCCTTAAGTTCTGAAACAGCCTTGTTTGCCGTGGCCTCTCCAGGTCCAATCGTCCTGCCGCTGTCATATCTCAAAATCTGTTCTCCTCTCCTTCGCAGTCAGTCTGTTGTTTCAGTGTAACTGCTGCAACCCTCCTCCACCCCAGCCACCTCCATTTATATCTCGTCTGTACCCAGGTCCAGGTACTCAGAAGTCCATGCCATATCCCTTCATCACCACCTCCAAGTCTTCTCATCGCTGTCAAGGTCAAGCTCCCTCATGCCATCCTGCATCCTTAACTGCCACCTCATCAGCATCTGGGTGAAGCTTCTCAGAAGTCGCTCCTCATCTCATCCTACATTCTTTCATCACCACCACTAGTGTCTGGACTCCATAGGGGGATATCCTTCTCTGTTGTTAGCCTCACTAATCCTGGATGAAGTCTGTCTGCCAAAGACATTTCACAATACCAAACTTGTAAAATAAATTAATATTCACTATTAGGTGACTCTTGAACTATACCATACGTGTTTATATCAGACCTGTTGCCACAGGTGTATCAAGCATCTGACCATGCAGTCTCCATCTGCAAACATTTGTGATACAAAAAGGTTGTTTTAAAAAGCTCAGCGACATCAAGCATGGTATTGTGATGGATGCCCCCTTTTCAATAAGATGGTGCGGGAAATTCAAGCCCTGCTGGATACATCACAGTCAACTTTAAGTTATATTATTAGAAAGTAGAAGCGTTTAGGAACAACAGCAACTCAGCCACAAAGTGGAGGACAACATAAAATTATAGAGTAGGGTCAAGACTACTAAGGTGCATAAAAGTGGTCAATGCACTGCTGGTTTCATAACTGAAGAGTTTCAAAATTCCACTGGTATTAATGTAAGAACAAAAACTGTGCGGTGGAAGCTTCATGGAATGGGTTTCCATTGCCGAGCAGCTGCATGCAAGCCTAAATGCCAAGCATAGGATGGAGTGGTGTAGAGCACCATGAAACTGGACTGAGGAGCGGTAGAAACATGTTCTGTGGAGTGACGAATCACGCTTGTCTGTTTGGCTGTCAGATGGGCGGGCCTTGGTTTGGTGGATGCCAGAAAAATGTAACTGTCTGACTGCATTGCACCAACTGTTACCAAACAAAAGATTCTTCTTTGTTGTGTTTTGCTGCTATGGGTTGAACTCTTGGCTACATAACTGATACCATGATCACCGATGGTATTTCAACATTTTGTCAGCGTCTGTAAGCTCTAAGAGAACTTGCAGAAATACGGATGAAAGCAGAGGACAGACAGAAAGCTCCATCTGTATCCATATGTTATATGAAGGTGGAGTATAAATGAGGTTTAGCATACCAGGATGATCATTTAAGTAGCCTAACATAATACTTTCTGTCCTTTTCCTTAAATGGGTTCTGTAACCTACAAGGATTTCTCTTCTTAAATAATTAAAATTAACATCATTTCAATCACTTTCTTTGCTTTCATGCAGGAATCACAAACATTTCAGTGGGTTTTTGTCCAATTCTGTTCTGCCAGGGAAATGTTGGAAATTACAGAGTTGGATTCTTTGCTCCGCTGACCACTCAGACTTTATTGCTATACAGCTTTGCAATGTGCTTTAATTAGATTATGCTTAAATGTATGTGCTGTGTGCTGCTTGTCTCAACATGTTTTTTTGCTTGTAAGACCTCATGTGACCTGGCAACATGCTAAAGATAAACCCCTTGAAATTCTTCCCAAGACAATGAACCCATGGCCCAAACCTGTTAGCGTGCAATCTCTGCAGTGAAGAGCTTTTTAAGAATCCAACCCTTTATGCACATTTAAACATCTTAAAGGCAAATATACATGTATATTATTCTGTGCTCTTTAATCAAGTCACAATGCTTCTAGAGATGTAAAAAAGCTCAATCATTATCACCACACAAACAACACACATGGTTGGAACTACAGAGACAGAATCCGCTTTATTCTGCTGTAGCATGACCCAAATTAACTTTAATTAGGGTTTATGTAAAGAACATTTAAAACACCACCCATTTGTAAGCATCTCTTTTTTACAATTTTGGCCTTCATGAACTGTAACAGTGATTATAAAATTATGCTTTCCAACCATTTCAACTTCATGTCATACCAAACATCATAGAAACTAATTATGATACAAAGGCCACTTTAAGAAAATGGTTTGCACCAATTTAAGTAGCATTTAAAAATGCTACAAGATGGCATGGCTCATGTCAGGTTTGTGATCAAAGACACGTCCAGTCTCTGACTTATTTCTTTCATTATTGCACTGCACAACACATGATGGAAGATGTTCAAGAACAACTGTTTAAGAGCATCTGTGCTTATGTTTACATTTACAGTATATACCTGCTAGTTGAGGACCAACAAGAGCACTCAAATGGTGTTACTGCTGCCTGTGATAAAGGGGGTTGGTTTGATGATCTCAGTATTTCATTTATGCTTTTTGCAGATGATGTGGTTCAGTTGGCATCTTCTGCCAGGGACCTCCAGCATGCACTGGTCCAAGTCCAAGCCATGGCTCTCCAGAAAACAGTGGACTGCTCCATTCGGGTGTGGAGTGGGTCTTTGCCCCACTTTAAGTATCTTGGGGTCTTGTTCATGATTGATGTTAGGAGGAATGGGCTCTAAGACTGACAGGCAGATTGGTGCAGCATTGGCAGCATTGCAGACATGTACCAGACCATTGTGGTGAAGAGGGGGCTTATCCAGAAGGCAAAGATCTCAATTTACCAGCAAATCTTTGTCCCAGCCCTCACCTATGGTCATGAACTCTGGGTAATGACCAAAAGATTGAGATAGAGGGTTCAAGCAGTGGGTATGAGATTCTGTAAGAGGGTGGCTGGGCTCAACCTGAGAGATAGGGTGAGAGACATCTGGAGAGAGACTGAAGTAGAGCCGCTGCTCCTTCGTCACAGCCAGTTGAGGTGGTTCAGGCATCTGATTAGGATGTCTCCTGGTCACCTTCCTGTGGAGGTCTTCCAGGTACAGCAAACTTGAAAACATTGCTAGGGAGAGGGATGTCCAGGTGGACTTGCTTAGCTTGCTCGTGCTTGCTCATACTGGTCAATGTCACTGATATCATGAAAGAAATCATAAAGAGCAGGATAAAAATAAGACATGCTTGACATTCTGTCAGTAGATCATGAGTTGTCTCAGACACATCTTTGATGTTATCCACTATGGCACACTACACGAAATGAAACAATATCTTTGCAGAAAAGATGAAGACTGATTGTTGAGAGTCAACCAACAATGCGGTGAGCTGCATGGCTAACTTAAGCTGCCATACTTTAGCAGAGCTGTCAGACTATCAGACACCATTTCACAGTTCAAACTATGTGTTCATTTTCTTAAGTTTATGTATTAATATTTCTATTTAATATAACTGTAGACAGTGGAAGAGCTCCCTGGATTGGCACTGTTTTTGACTCAATATAAATATTACAGCTTGATTTCCTTTGTACTTAAAAATAAAATTTTCCACTGAGCTCCCCTACAGGTCTGGAGCTGTTACGTTGTGATGGTGTGTTGGCAGTGTTTTGCTTTTGCAGATGCTTCATCTATTTGTTTCATTTATTTGTCATACTGTGAAAACAGTTATATAGTCATAAGTTCAGTGTCAGAATTGCTTCTGAAATGAGCTCTATATGTTGTATTTATCAGTGACACTGGATCTGAGACTTAGCTTCACTCAGTATGTGATTATCTGTGTCAGTGCATGTTTTTGTGTATCGTTTTGTGACGCTCTAAAGATCCCATCAGAGCTGGAGGTCGAACCAGGGAATGATGAGGTGGCGCTTTCCTTCCTTTCTTCTTCTTTTCGCCTCCCTTTCTTCCTAAAGGACGGACTGCATTCCACCCTCTTCTCTGTAAAAAAAAGGAACAGGCAGACACATGGATAATGTGAAGGTATCTGCAGTGTCTGTGTGTGAGAGAGAGAGAAAGAAAGAGAAAGAGAGAGGAGGAGTGAATTAGAGGCTTGCTTGGCCAGCTTCAGACTGTGCAACGTGTCTGCTGCTGGTGGATCAGATGGCAGAAAGCTGCTGCTCTTGGTCTCCCTGCAGCTCTTCTGCTCCATAATGTCTGCTTTCTGCTTAATTACAGCTCACCTGCAGCCTGACCGGCGCTCCACACAGCCTTCTGCAGGGGGGGAAACCAGAGCATCCCACATATAAACCTTTATTTGGACCAGGGGGGGAAACTGCAGCCGCTTAAAAAAGGGCTTTTATTATTTAGAGCCAATAACAATCATAATGTCTGCAAACCCCGCAATTGTGCAGGTATTTCAGGCTGAGGCAGCTTCAGCCAACTGCAGCCAGCCGTTTTAAAAATGCAAACATCTGGTCCACTCATAAGAGATGGTGAAGTTTTTTTTAACAATCACCTACCTGAGTCAGGTATCTATCTACTAATGCATTGATTGCTTGGAGGTTGTTTTTTTAATGCCAGATTTATCCATCACTTAATTCAAAATTTTCTTTGGCACCAAGTTAACCCTTGAGTTCATCAAGGTTAAATAATTCAAAATTTGAGTAATCCAAGTGATGAATAACTTACTCTTCATTTACAAACAAAGCTTGAGTTAATTCTTTAAAAGTGATCCCATCCTTTACCATCAGCCTGCTGTCTCTTTTATTATGCACTTCATTTTAGTGCTAATTTATGAACATTTGAGGATAAACAACTCATTAGCAGGGCTTTTTGGCTTGTTATTTCATGTTGAGTCTTAACAAAGAAAATCCAGCAAGACCAACCTGTTGGCAAACCACTTGCATTGTGGGTAATGCAGGTGTCTGTTTATTTTTCTTTTAAATAAGGATTATGTGGAGTAAAAGAAACATGAAATCAAATTTAATAAGCTGACAGATAACATTTCTGCCATAGTGTGCAAACATAAGTTGTAATTTGTTGGGTAAAACTTTGGTTATAAGTGTTTTGGTGTGACTCACAAATGAAAAGATGCATTTCAAATTACAGGAGAAATTTAGAGAAAAAGGTTTAGGTAAAGACAACGTGGACTATCAGCTACAAATGAGGTGCTCCATTAATAGAGGTTTTACTCTGATAAAGTTGGCTGACTTAAAAAAAACAAACATATATCTAAAGAATGATTTCAAATAAAGAGGCAGTGACTGAAATGTCCTGGATTTAAGTCATTTTTATGTGCTGTGTCAAAAAAAATCAGATCCTGCAATTCCCAAGATGCAACTCCACAAACCAACTTTATACACTGCTTAAAAAATGTACATCTAGGCTAAGCTAATACAGAAAAACACTGTCAGGTGTTTCTTCTCCAGGGCATATGTTAATAAATTAACAAATAAATAAGTGAATAAATAAATAAGTGAATAAATAAATAAGAAACATACGAGGGTGCAGATAGCCTAATGCTTCAATCGTGCCCATATACGTGTGAGCCCATGTTCAGGTCTAGCCTGCGTCCTCTTCTCCTGCATGTCTTACCTCCACTCTAAGAATATAGCTTTAAAAAATATACACAATATAATTAGGGCTGTCAAAAGATTAAAAATTCATATTGTGATTAATCTCAGGATTTCTGTAGTTAAAAGGGATTAATTGCAACTTCTTATCATTCTAAAATTCCACTATTTTGCATTTGAAATTGTTCCTGTGTCATTTTAGAAGTCTCTATTGTCTTAAACTAAGGGTAACTGACTTCCTGTTTGGATACAGACCTGTTTTTATAGCTAGATCGAAGGTTATGACACAAACTTAACCACAAAAAAAAATAACTTCTTATGGATAAGAAAGGAAATAAGCGAACAAAAATGGTAAATGCATGGCAACACAAGTTTAGATGACTTTTTGCTTTTCCACTGAGCTGTCTGAGTTTTTCAACATTAAGGAGCAGCGGTGGACTTATTCTATATCACTGTGGCTGCAGGTAGAAGCTGCAGTGGCTTATCCAAAGTGCGTTTAAAGGAGACAATAAAGTAAGGTATTAATCCCGGTTAAAAATAATTAGTACTGTAATTGTGGATCATAGTTTATCGTGATTAATCTTGATAGCTCTTATACTTTGACTGTCTGTAAGTAAATACACCGAATCATCAACAGAGCAGCTGTAGTACCTTAAAGGATGGCATGAAAGTAGTGCACTTGTTTGAAAGGACCTTTATATATAATACGTACTGTGTTGGCTGATTCCCACAGCTCTCATAGTATAAATTTAGGCTTATTTCAGAGAAAAAGCTCTTGAAACCCACTGTATTTCTCCTGCTCAGCAGTAAACATATGACGGGGGCGACACGCTGGTAAAAAAAAACAACAAAAACAAAAACAAGCATTTGATGGCTAAGGCCGCATTTAAGTCCTTCGGGAATTGGTTGAAACCACAATGTTTGGTTTATTTCAGAGACAGTTTTATAATGTGTTCATTGCTACATTTATGCATTTTAAGTTAAAAATTAACAAGGACTTAAAGTTGACCAATATATATAAACTTGCACACAACTGATGTGATAACAACTCTAATGTTTCCCCTAAACACTGGCCAAGGACATCAGTATTAGCACATTCGGCATAGCATTTTGGAGATATAGGTATCGAAATGTTTATTTGCAAATTGTTTCTGCTGTCCCAAAATAAACAACATTTTAATGTGTTTTATATTGGGTTTAATATGCATCTAATTCTTTAATCAGAAACTATGTTCTGTCAATGTGGTGCCAAATTTTCCATCTTTTTTAGAAGAGATTTCACTAAATAAAATGATTTGTTTTAACAATATTCCAGTAACATTCTATTCCAGAGGTTGTATGACAATCACTAATATGGACCAGGTTCCTTTAAAGATAAATCAACATAGGAACAAATTGAGGTTAAACTTCCGTATAATCCTGACTAGATTAGCGGCAGAAACAAAAATACAAGCTGAGCTGGACCTACAAAGTTATACAAACACTTCAAAACCTGCAGCCATGTTCCACACAGAAACGGTCAGATATAGTAAACCTTAGAAAACCTTTGTAAAACTAAAGCAACTATGAGAAGTCTACAACTGGTTTAAAAGAATTACATGTACTGTGCTGAAGCAAAGCCTTCAGCAAAGTGAAAGCTGACAACCTGTAAAGCTCAGAGACACTTTTGTGAACAAAACCTAGAAGAATTAGAAATAATCAAACAACCAAAAACTAGAAGAAAGCTTCTGAAAGTTGTCTTGAACTCAGCTGTAATCAAAGTGAGTCAGGAAGTAGACCAGAACCAGAAATAAAATCTGGATTAAAACCATGGCTGCTGCTACTGGAGGAGGAGATCCTCCTCCGACCCTCTGATGCTCTTCAGGATCAGGTTTCCTCCTGCTCAGCCCCCCTTTCTGCTGTGATCCAAACTCCAACCCTTCTGCTGTGGAATTATGGAAGGAGGGACCTGCTCATTTTCTTCCTTCTGTTCTTCTATTTTTTTCCTTTCTTTGAAGGAGGGGTCCATTTTTGTCTTCCCTAAACGTGAGCGGCAGCAGCTGGGTAATGAGGGTGCGTCCCCACTCGCTCCGGTCCCCAGCACCTCCCAGTTCTTCAGGCTCCCATATAAAAACCCTGGTGGAAAGTTCGTGTAGGCAGTAGGGAGTTTTCTGCTGGGGTCAGGAGGACTGTGAACAGACAAGCGGACCCTACCCCAAACACCCGTGTATGAGTGGAGTGTAGCAGAAAGAGAAAACATCCCCAACTTTTTTCCTCTCTTGCCTCAAAGAGTCTACATGTCTAGTGGCATCTAGACATGTTCAGCTTTGTGGATTTGCGGCTGGCCCTGCTGCTCAGCGCAGCAGTGCTCCTGGTCAGGGCGCAGGGCGAGGACGACAGTAAGTTTCACCATTGTTTACTGGAGCTTCTCAACCCCCTTTTGGTTTTTCTTTTTTTGTTTTTTTGTTTTTGGCTGGCTTTGGAAAGTGGATTTTCTCTTCGTGGGTGGACGACTGCTGAGATCTTAGAGAGGAGAAGAAAGGAAAAAGTTTGTACTAGAGATAAGAACTTTGATGCTTGTGCCTCCTTTATCTCCACCTAGCTACAAAGATAAAGCAATAGATTAGCTTGTAGTTTAGACAGTACAGCTTGTGCGTAATGCATCAGGCACCTCAAGAAGGCCTCTCTCTCATCTTCTCCTCTTGAGTTTGTTAATGTCTCTCTACCCCCCCCCCCCCCCATGCACGCAGAGCGAGTTGATGCAGGTTTTCCAAGCTTTCCTCCAGGCTAAAGTTAAAAGCAGATACCAGCAAAAATGCACGATTTATCTTATTTGAACCTCAAAAAGCTTTAAATTTGCAGAAAATAGATTTACTTTGTTCTGAGAAGTATGCTGTCGTGGTGTTTTATCACTTTGGCTAACTTAGCTGAATTGCCTGAACCCCAGCCTCCAAAAGGGTGATGTGGGCATGAATTGGTGGCAATGTCCATAGTTTTTTGATGTAAAACAACAGGCAAAAAGAAAATGGCTTAGGAAAAGATCCACTCTTTTTTCCATTAGACACAAAGCAGACATGGAAAGTGCTTCTCAGGCCTGATTGATGTGGCAGAGTAATTCACTGCCTCAGGCCAAGTAGTGTAGAGTTGGCCAGGTGAGAGAGAGAGTCACACTGAGGAAAACAGAGGGAGGGTGCAGGCATAGTCTTGTCTGATGGAAACATCTGACCTCCTCAGATAGACTTTTTCTCTTTTTTACTGCAGCTGGGTGTTTAAACGTATACAGCACAGATAGAAAAATCACTGTGTATGGAACACAGGCCTCTGTTGGTGTGAAAACACACAGTTTTTCTTCCTGTAAGAAGACAAAGAAAATCAGCTCAGCTCTAAAAACAAGAACCAAAAGGCTGAAACTCAATTTTTCCAGATGTTCCTGTTGTCTGGAAAGGACTCAGCTGTCTGCTTGCCTGTCTATCTGAAGCAGATGTTGTTTGACCCTGTGAGTGGTCTCACAGCGCCACCCTGAGGCTCCTCTCCGCACCTGTAGACACATCTGGCCGCCACGTCCCCTTCACCGCCTCATCCCCCTCCTCCTCCTCCTCTTTTTCTTCTTCTTTTCCACTCTTTTTTTTTTGTTACCTCTAATTGCAAACATATGCGGACAGTTTCCACCAGCTGCTGCCAAGCCGACAGTCTGCAGTGCTGCTGCGTTTCCCTCTGAGCTCAGCACTAAGGCATGCTGGGAGATTTATTCGCATTTGAAAGAAGCCCCACTTTGGGTTTGCTGAGGAACTCACAGCAGTGGAGCAGCTAATGTCGGAAAATGTGACTCTTGGGTTAGAGCACAGGGACCTGAAGGGTTTTATCTTTTTTTTTAATCATGGTAAAAACGGAAGTTGACGTGTTCAGGTGTGCTCTATGCGTAACTGTGACGTGACGCGCATACAGACTCAGCACGTCGATGACCTCTCTGTCACCTCGACCTCTTATTGGAGCGATTTAGAGGCCACTTCCTGTCCACGCATCCCTAGCTTCACGCGACTAGCTCATGTTTCCTACTAGCTTCACACTTTCCGCTTAATTTCGTGCCTGTATATTATTTTTTTTCTAACATGTTTCTCCTTAATGATGCACTTAAAATTGTGTTTAATGTCATCGTTTTGTGATCAGAAACGCTCATACAGGTCAGAATTAGCTTATTATAGCATAAACGCTCCAATTTTTAGGCTAATTATTAAAATGAACTTCAGTTTTAGATGTTATTTTTTATGCATTATTTTCTTGAAGATAAATAAATATAAGGCGACTTATAAGAATTTCAAACGTCACTTAAGTTCAACCCAATTATTCACATTATGCTGATTTAAAGCTTCAAATGTTAAATAGGTTTAAACTCAACTTCTGTTTATGTATTTTTTCCAAATCCCTGTGCCAGATTTTAAACATTTTGGTCTTTTTTTCGTTTTGTTTTTATCTCTTTTTAATTGTCTATTTTGTATTTTGTATTTTTTTTAAGCATTTTTTATAGAATTTTATTTTTGTACATTTGTGTCCCAGTATCTCACCTGTGTCTGCCTTTTCCTCCTCAGAAACGGACACAAGCTGCACCTTGGACGGCCAGGTGTTTGCGGACCGGGATGTGTGGAAACCAGCGCCATGCCAGATCTGCGTTTGCGACCGCGGCACGGTGATGTGCGATGAGGTCATCTGCGAGGATACAACTGACTGCCCCAACCCCGTCATCCCCCACGACGAGTGCTGCCCCATCTGCCCCGACGACGGTATGACGTCACTGCTCCCTCCAATCGCCTCTTTTGTGTTCACTTTATGTCATGCATCCATGTCACTTCATTGCAACAGACATGCATCATTTTCTTCCATTTTCCTGCGCTTTCAATAGAAAGAGGTCAAATCCAAAATTTGCAGCACTTCCTGATAATCTTTTACAACTCAAACATGACTGAGCACATTAGGCCTGAGCACTACTCTGTTACTCAATTTCTGCAAGAAAAATGCTTCTTCTGATACAGCAAAATCTCAGATTTTTTATTTTTTCCTTTTTCAAAAAGTTGCTTCCTTAGCTCCAAATTTACCCTAGGATGCGTTTTATACCCTAGTTTTGTGATTTGTTGTCCATGTAAATCTGACCTTCTGTTGTCTCTGCCTCTGCTTCCTCTGTAGGCTTCAAGGAGTCTCAGGTTGAGGTAAATATTGATCATTTCATCACACCATGTTCATGTTATTCTTCAGTGTTTTCTAAATAATATTAGCTTTTCTATACATCCTATCCATGTCGATCATGATTCAAAACAATAGAAGTTAAGTTTATAAGAAAAAGAAACAAAAATATACGTATCTTATAGAAAATGACTGATCATTCTGAATCTGAACCTATAGATATTGTTTATTATACAAGACTAGACAGTTAATTGTGTGTCATTTTCAGTGGATGAATTGCTGTATTGATAGGATAAGTTGCATTATGAATCATGTCAATCATATTCCTATGTATTACATAGATAATACAGTGTTATCAAACACTAAGAGACCATTTTTTTAATCACAGGGACCCAAGGGAGATCGTGGACCCAAGGGAGACAGGGTAAGTTTATACCATAATTTTCCATTTTTTCTCTGGAGAATTCTCTTGTTTTTGGTCAACTGGTGTGCCCACTGTCTGAGCAGACACCTGTCTATGAAGTTGAAACAGCCATACTGTTGTACTTTAAAATGAGACACATGTGGAAACATGACTTGCATCCACAAATGATGTCACCCATTCAAAATATTTGAGTTAAATTTGAAAAACTAGAGTACTCAAATTATTGACATTGGCTTGTGTTTCATCAAGAGCTGGTTGAAATGGCACAGTATTGTCTTTAAAAGGGTGATAATCATGCCTAGAAAACAAGTTTAATGATATGATTTAAACATTTTCTTTGTAGAGGAACCACAGAAACAAGATGAGTATGATAAGCACCAGAAAACAGAAATACTGAAGTAAATATTGCAGAACATATTTATATTTGCCCTTTGCTTTTCCTCCCACTGCTGCACAAATCCAATGTCTCTTGCTGTAAGTCTTTATGAAGCAACAGAGTAATAATGCATACAGTTTGTTATGAACTCAGAGGAGAGAAAAGATGCATCTCTAAATCATGATGAGGTCAGATTGAAACAAGTTGTGTTTAAATGTTCAGAGTGGGAACTGCTTGGTAATGGAAAAAATGCAGACAGTGGGTGAAGGTTCCATTTTGAAATGAAAACACAGACTAATTTAAAATTTACAGTTTAAATCTAACTTCATGTCAACAAAACTGATCACATTCAGCACACTTGCTTACTAGTATGTGAGTTTTGCTGTTGTGTCACAGGACACTATTATGTATAGGGAAAACATCTCCAATCCAAGTTAAAAGGCTCAATATTGTCTAGATCTTGTTTTCATTTTGATAAATTATTTTTTAAGGTTTGATTTAGCAAGGTGTAAAGTTAAATTGAAACTGCTTTTGTCATTTTATTGTGGTGGTTAGGATCATATACATCTGTTTGGTATGTTACACACAAAATCAAGACAATTCAACATTTCTTGAATTAGTATATTTTATTCAAAATATTTTTTTCAATTCAGAAATTACTCAGATCTGTGTTAATGTTTTGCTGATGATGTAATTCACTATAGATAGATACTTATGAAATATCAATGACTCTTACCCTTTTCTTGTATCCTGATATGATGTAGCTGGTCCCAGTGGGTCACTTGATTGGTCTTAAATGTAAACTGCATCTTCTTAGCTGTACTGCTCCTCTCACTGTAGGTACAAGTGTAGGACATGAGATGTTAAAAGCAAGGCTTTGGACTGATGTAGCTGATGATGTTATGTGTTGTCCTCTTTTTGTGTTTGCTTTTGCATTGGTGCTCTGACTCCTGGTGGCAATCTTATTTCAGAAGTCTGATCCCCTCTGTTCATATTCCTCCCATCTATAGGGTCCTGCTGGTCCTCCTGGAAGAGATGGCATCCCCGGCCAGCCTGGTCTGCCTGGACCTCCCGGCCCCCCTGGACCCCCTGGCCTCGGTGGAGTAAGTTGTGGAATTTTTAAAAATGTGTTCTTATGTATTTTGATGAGATTGGCCCTTGCATAGCCAACCAGAGGAGGGGAAAAAAATCACAAGAATCATACTTTAAGCTCACAAATAAGGCAGAGGTGGGGCCTAATTTGAGCCTTCTAAAGTCTGATTGGGCAACACAAACTTATTAGTTGGTAAGAATAAGACAGATCCCAAAAACAGATAAAAACTTCAAGCAGTACCAATCTAGTTTTGTTCCTCTCAAGCTTCCAATCACCCTGTCTTGTGTAGTTTGAAAATTCTGTCAAAACACAGGCTCAGTGCTCTTCTTGGGAAACCAGTAGGTTAAAATATCCTAGATTTCTTTTCTTTGTGTGTGTAAATTATTGCATAGCAAGCACCAAAATCTAAAACTGAAACCTCAGGGTCTTAGCTTAAACACTGGCTAGCTGTTCTGTCATAACATTTCTGGTGCTGAGAACCAGTTTGGCTGTCAGTCTGGGTCAGTAGGTCAAATTTTTTCGCTGGTTAGATGCTAAGTCAATAAGATAGAGAATCAGTGTATGGAGCATGCTAAGAATGCTAATTATTTATCCAGTATGCCCAAACTCTTCTTTTACTGTGCCAAAACTTCAAATAAATTGCACATTAAGTACAATTGTAGACTTAGCCATCAGCAACCATCCATTTTAATATATTTAGTTGTTTCATGACCCTTATCATACATTTGAACGCTGAGCTGAGTTTCTCAGGTAAAAATCTGTGTCCTAACAAGCAAATCAACAAAGCTAAGTTAACATGACATGTAAATATAGTTTGAGTGGTTTTGTTGATGGCTACCATGCTCCATCATAGATAAAAATCTGGAGGAGGAGGGAGACATGGACCTGTTTGGAAGTGAAGACCATGCTTTGGCTTCTTCCATAACTCCTAAATTTCTTTCAAAGCATTATTATATTTGCTTTTTCAGTGAGAATTTATTATTGCCACGTACGCTAATTCACCAGGCTAAGCTAACCAAAGCAAGATTTACTTGGGGGCTTTTAGCCTTGATTTTGGTAGGGTAGAAGATAGAGTGGGAGACTACAGAGAGAGAGAGTGGAGAATGACATGCAGGAAGGTGACTACAGGTTGGACTTTAAGCCCACATAGAGAACTGTAACCTCCATGCATGGGGCGCAAGCTAATCACTAGGCCATCTTTGCAACAAACTTAGGCTAACATTTAGCTAGCCCCAAATCATTCTCTCACAAAAGAGCAGATCTTAACATTACTCTTTGTTATAGTACTTGCATAAGATGAAGTACTGTTATTCTTTCAACTAAAATCCAACACTCCTGTAGATTCTGACTATAATTTAGCAAGTTTATGCAAGAGACTTAGCCTACTGACCACAACATAGTAGTTAGCTGAAAAAGACTCTCATCGAGTTACATCAGACTGCAAAGCTCCAGCTATCCTATGTATGACATACATAGTAGCTTTAGTGGTTAGGTTACAAGAGTGGTATCTGAAGACTTAATTTAGCCTCAAAATCACCACATAAATTCAGCCTATGTGATGAATTCAGGGGCTGTTGAAGAATTGATGGTAATGCTCCGAAATCATTTGTTATTTTTGACCCTCTTATTTTGAGTATATTACATCTAAAGACCATTTATTAAAAATGCATATTGAGTTTTTTGTGACAATGGGGTGAAATGCATTTATATTGAATATGCAATTGAATACACATATCAGACATGAAAAAGTCTTTCATATTCTGTTTATTTTATTTTTTTCCAGAACTTCTCCCCTCAGATGTCTGGTGCCTACGATGACAAGTCTCCTTCCATGCCCGTGCCTGGACCCATGGTAAGACACATACACAGACATGCAAGCATTGTATTATCAATGATAACATACTGATGCAGTATCTGACCATGTCCTGTTTGATTGACAGGGACCAATGGGACCCCGTGGTTCCCCTGGACCTCCTGGTGCTAGCGTAAGTACATCACATCCTCCCTTTTTAAGTCAAAATGATTTTAAGTAAGTGTTTGGATTAAAGAAGAAAAAAAGGCAGTGGCATCATGGAGACACCACTGAATCAGTGCTGAACTCAGATTTTCAGGTGGTCTCATACATATTGAATTCACTGCACTCTAGTTCACTTCCTAATTATTTTTTCAGTGGTAAACAGTCACAGAAACAAATCATATTGCTAATGCTAGATATCAAAGATATTTGGGTCCAAATAACCTAGGGACACACTTAGGAAATGTTGCATTTTTATCTGAACACACCTGAGTCTCACCTGAAATTCACACAAGCTGAATTTTGATACTTAATTGTACATGTGTAGACCATATGACATATTTGACAATAATAATTTAAAGATTTAGCTTTGAGATGCACAACACTCACTAAGAAAAAAACAAGAAATCTGTTTCCAGATTGATCTGCTCTGCACTGATTGATCAGAATAGGGGACAAGAGCAGAACTTTTCTAAATATGTGGCTATCTTGCATTTAAATATGTACAAATGAGTACAGTTCTGTCTGTGAGAGTGAGACAGTCTTTGTAATCACAACAGCAGTAAAAATTCTGCCATCTTACGATCCAGTTGAAGTTGATAACTCCCCAGTGATTCACTGGCAGTTCGCAGCTGTATGTTGTTTTTAATCACAACAGCTCAACAAAAGGATAAAATTAAATCTAGTATAGCTGGTTTTAATGGTGTATTGATTGTGTTTATGTGTGTTTTCCCCTACAGGGACCTCAGGGATTCACTGGTCCTCCTGGTGAGTCTGGAGAGCCCGGACCTGCTGTAAGTAACATAAATGAAAACAAGTCTTTAAACACTGTAACTGTTTGTTGCCAATCTTACCTTTTTGTGCTTGTGTTTCTCTATAGGGACCCATGGGACCTCGTGGCCCTGCTGGACCTCCTGGAAAGAACGGAGAGGATGTAAGTAGTGTAGTTGTTCACTAGGTCTAAGTTTAGCATAACTTAATCCACCAACTGATGCATTTCTCTGTCACTTTTAGGGTGAGTCTGGCAAACCCGGACGTGGTGGTGAGCGTGGACCTCCTGGCCCTCAGGTATGTTGCCATTGCAGAGGGTATTGATTTCATTTAACAAATACAGCTGAGCTGTGATAATGAATTGTCTCCTATCTCTTATCTTTCTCCAAGGGAGCTCGTGGTTTCCCCGGAACTCCCGGTCTGCCCGGCATCAAGGGACACAGAGTAAGACAGAGCTAACCTCTCCTCACCTTCAAAAACACAGAACATTCATGTGATAGCATTTCTGTGAGCTTCATCTGTTGTCTGTCTTTCTCTGTAGGGATTCAGCGGTCTGGATGGTGCTAAGGGAGATTCTGGCCCTGCTGGTCCCAAGGTGACTGTCGGCATGTTTTTATTATCTTCACTCTTTTGTCACAATCCTCACATTGTTAAATTTCAACATACAAAAACAACATAGGCCAACGGTTTAGAAAACATAGCAGTTACATAAAAACTACAGCACAGTTTCCAACAATAGTAAAGGTAGCAGCACAGACAAAAAAAATGATCTATGTAGTGGATTTAGCACCTGTAAGGATGCAGATAGTTTTAGCACTGGTTGTTGATTTTTTTAAAGAAATCCCTGTCAAGAGAGCAAAGAAACATAAAAAAAACCTGACAAAAGGAAAGACTAGAATATATAAAATTGCAGCTGCACATAAATTATCCTAGTATTTGCTATAAAATATAAGCACAATAGGCTTTCATGTTTTTCACAATACATTAAAGAGCATGTTTCCAATTTTTAATACAAGCTTCTTCTCTTAAAGTGTTCTCTTGGAGTCTAACCCAATGTGACTTGTACTTCCAATGACTAGTAAACAGATTTTATGTGTACATTTGACAGACTAGCCCTTTGAATAATTCTGGGTATTTATATTTGTTGTTATCATAGCAGAGTCACGAAAGATGCACTTGTAGTCGAAACAACAAAATGCATGATTCATGGTAGCAGCCATGGAGGCTACTGATGTGCCACCAACAGCCATGCTGGGTACTGACTGGCCATTGGACATCACATGGACTAGTTATTGTATAGGAACATAGCTGCCACATTTGCTTCTTCTGGCTAGTATAATTTATGCTGGGCACAGATTGTCCAGTCATATTGGCTAAATATTAGATAGTATCATCGATAGTGACTACTGATTGGGTGGCAGCAGCTATACAGCATACTTATTATCTTGTGTTAGCCAGTATCCCTGATTAAGGTCAGCTATAGACCAGTAGAAGTCTTGTTAGCTCCTTGTTTACTACACACTGAATAACAGCAGTAATGTCAGCTACATACTGGCTGGTATCATCCAGAGTTCATACATATTAGCCAATAGCCCTCATATTGGTTAGTAGTTATTGGCTACTTATTGGTCTGTGTAAGCTAGTAGGAGGGACAAAGGCTAGTTATTAGCTAGTAACAGTCATTTTTGCTTACATTGCCAGGTTGACCACAGCAGCCATATCAGCTAGCTAAATATACATATTTTAATTATACTGAAGTTGCTGTCCTTCTTAACACCTGTCTGTATTTTCCTGAATGTTTAGGGAGAGGCTGGCGCTCCTGGTGAGAATGGAACCCCTGGTGCTATGGTGAGTTGTCAAATGTCCTCCACACTACATTTGCCATGAAGTAACCATTTAGGATTCTCTCTATCTTCTGAACAGTTCAAATGGTCTGATTGATGTCTCTTTTCCTCTCTGCCTTAGGGACCCCGTGGTCTGCCTGGTGAGAGAGGTCGCCCTGGTGCTTCTGGAGCTGCTGTGAGTTTACACCCACAAATCAACAAACACACATCTATCCATAACAACTCAATCCAAGATGAACAGAATAACCGATCATATTTGTCTCTGTGTTGCAGGGAGCCCGTGGTAATGATGGTGCAGCTGGTGCTGCTGGACCTCCTGTAAGTCATAGTTCTTTTTCTGAAGCTAAATTAAGGCTGAATGTGGATCTTAAAGATGGATTTATTTTGATTAAATTCTCCCATGGATTGAATAAGACCCAATTAAAATTTTGCAAAGAGCTAGAAGAGACCCTGTAGAAAGAAAGTTATTGGGCTTGTGTACAAAACTTTAGGGATTTGGCTGTGTGGCTATTTGGATTTTGATATCTGAAATGAGTGCAATTTTGCCTTACCTCAGGACTACTTCTAAGATGAACTCGACCTTTGTGGTGCTTCTGAACCAAATTTAAGTTGTTATGGAGTTCATAGAGATCTTACAAAGGAAACACTCTTTGCTTATGTACAAAACTCAGAGAGCATGAATTTAATGGCTTGTCATAGTTTTAAATTATTTTTGTTAAATAAGAAACTACCTCTGAACATATCTGAATGCCAACATTAGGTATTTCCCATAGTGCCACCTATTGGTAAACACAAGTTAGGCCTGCATGACATGTTTCATAGTTGTTTGCTAGATATTGGTCTGATAAGCATCTCTGCAGCAGCTGCAGCAGCTGTGCCGCAACCATGTCATGCACCAAGGTGCACAAAGGTGCAAGGGCATATTCAGTGATACTTGCAGTCTTAGTCTTAGTCCTGAAATTATAGTTTGATCAGCTGTGATTGTTTTATGAGTCACAGTTTTGGCTCTTTTTTGTCAGAAAACTAAACAGTTAAAAAAATGTAAGCTATGGTATTACAGCTCTGATGCACTGGTCTGAGTCTCGCTCTCTTATTGTTTCTCTTAAGGGTCCCACTGGCCCTGCTGGACCCCCTGGATTCCCTGGTGGCCCTGGAGCCAAGGTACTGTACATTCACCATCATTCAGCACACCTATCCATAATAGCATGACATGAAGTTTTTTTGTCTCTTCTCTCACAGCAGTTTTGTAGATCTCATTTGAAAGTCAGCAATTTAAGATTGCATTTCAGTCATACAACTGACCTTTAACTTGACCTCAAAATAGTTCCCATGAGACTAGGGTCATATAAGGTCATACAAGGTGTAAAAATGACCCATATTTAGGATAGTTCATTTACTTATTTTGTAACATGCTTTACCTACAATTGTACAAAAAAGCATCAAAAGAAATGAAGGAGTTGCTCCAATCTTGAAATGTAATTTCTTGCTGAAGAGAGCTCTGTATAATACAAATACTGGTTTATGGGAATACTGTAAAATTTAAAAAAAACAAGCACGAGACAAATATATTTTCACTAACTCATCATCTGCTTCATTCTGAATTTTTTCTTGAAGTATTTGGACGCTTTATACTGTTCTTTAAATATCACTAGACGGCTTTTAATTCATTTTGGATCAAAACATGGTCAGCTCATCAACAATTCTGTTATTCCATTTTTATAACAATTTTCCTCAATTCTTTTTTGTTGTTACACCTTTCTGTCCCTGCTTAAAGTACTCAGTCTTTTGATATCTTGTTTTGTCATGGTTGTCTCACCCTTGTTCTCTAATTCCCCTCTGAACAGGGAGACGCCGGACCTCAGGGTGCTCGTGGACCCGAGGGACCTGCTGGAGCCCGTGGTGAGCCTGGTAACCCTGGACCTGCTGGTGCTGCTGGACCTTCTGTAAGGACCAAATAATTTCTTATAAGACTCCTGAGGACTTAGATTAGATCCCAACTTAAAGCAAATTAAAACTTGCTTTGTTCTGTCTTAGGGAAACCCCGGTGCTGATGGAGCTGCTGGAGCCAAGGGACTGCCTGTGAGTATCTCTCTCATCATTTATACTTTTTAGGCATGTCACGGTTAAGGATTTGAATCCCTTTCTATCTCAAAAGATGAGAAAACTGACAAATCAGCCCTGTGTGGAGGCTGTTTAAAATAATTCTCTCCACAAGACTCAGTGCTGGCTTTGTAGCATGATGTGATTGTTTTGCTGTTGTCTGCTGCCCCCTACAGGGTGCTGCTGGAGTTGCTGGAGCTCCCGGTTTCCCCGGACCTAGAGGACCACCAGGACCTCAGGGTGCTGCTGGTGCCCCCGGACCTAAGGGTAACACTGTGAGTAAAGCTCTCTCTCAATTATTTAAAAAAAATGATTTGGTGAAATCTGTCCATTTTAAGAGACCTGATATCCAACATAAAACTTATTGGAACCTGAGGTAAAAGTTAAACCACTAAATCACTTCTTTTTTCAACTTATGTCTACTATTCAATGTGCTAAAGTCATTTTGGTAGGTGAATTATGGTTTAGGTTATGTTTGTCTTGTATTTGCTTATGTTTATTTTTGTTTATTCCCTTTAGGGTGAGGCTGGTGCCCCAGGAGCCAAGGGAGAGGCTGGTGCCAAGGGAGAAGCTGTAAGTTGAGATTCACTACATTCATCACAGAACATCCCTGCTAACAGAACACCTGTTGGAACACCATCTCACAGGAATCATCTCTTATGTTGTCTGTGTGTCTGTTTGTGATCTCAAGGGTGCCCCAGGAGTTCAAGGACCCCCTGGACCTTCTGGTGAGGAGGGCAAGAGAGGAGCAAGAGGAGAGCCGGGTGCTGCAGGAGTCCGTGGAGCCCCTGGAGAGAGAGTATGCATCCCACCTAATTTTCACAATTTTAGTCAACTAATGCTAATGATAATGAGGAGGAAAGGGTTTGAGTGCCCTTGGAATGTGTGCTAACAGTAAAGGAAAGCATTTAAGCCTTTAAAAAAGCACACACTAGTATTTTAAGGGCAGCTGTGCCTCATTTCACTGAATGAGTTTAAAATTACTCTTGTACATCAGATAATTGTATTAGATTTGATTAAAAAATGCATTTTTGATTGCCAAGTAGCAGTGAATAATTTCCCCCTAATTCACCACCCCAATTCCACCCACATTCTGATATTTCACATTTAATTCAAGTATGTGTAGTGTAGGCCACAAATGTTCAAGAAACAAGTCTGTCTTTTGAATCATATAAGTAAATCCTGTGGTACCCCCTGCAGGCCAAAGATAGTTATGTGGAACTTTAATTCCAAATGGCTGACCTCAGCATGTCATAACCATTGTGGTGATATGATCACACAGGTCATGTCAGGGAAAATAATCAAAAAGAAAGAAAAAACTTTCTCTGGAGAACTCCCTTATCTGGCACAATGCATCAGTTTTTGATTGCTTTGTAAATTAAAAAAAAAATTGCCAACAATTTAGACAATATGTAGCTCAGGTGAGATGGAATTTGTTGGTTGAACAAGAAATACTAGCATGAAGTCTTTATGCCAACTCCACCCGGATGTATAAGAGATGGTTATGGCTAAAAGTGTGTTTGATTTTTTTTTTCTCTAGGGTGGTCCTGGTGGTCGTGGTTTCCCTGGTACTGATGGCCCTGCTGGACCCAAAGTGAGTCACATACTCAGGGGTTATGTCTCTGTCCTTCACACTTTGGTATCTCTGAACAGTGTTTGATTAAAGTCATTAACTTTTCCTCCTATCTTTGACCACCATCACAGGGTGCCACTGGAGAGCGTGGTGCCCCTGGTGCTGTCGGACCTAAAGGTGCCACCGGTGAGCCTGGCCGCACTGGTGAGCCTGGTCTGCCTGGAGCTAAGGTGAGCATCCTATCTGTCATGTAATCTTCAGAAATACCTATTTACTGCATAGGCCCTCTTTTGACCTTGTACTTCTACCTGTAGGGTATGACTGGTAGCCCTGGCAGCCCTGGACCTGATGGAAAGACTGGACCTTCTGTAAGCTCATCTTTTTTTCATAATATAAACTTTAAAATCAAAATCAAGCATCATCCTTTGTTTTATGTAATGTAATTCTTAATTTATTTTATCTACTAGGGAGCTGCTGGACAAGATGGACGCCCCGGACCTCCTGGCTCCGTTGGAGCCAGAGGCCAACCTGGAGTCATGGGATTCCCCGGACCCAAAGGAGCTGCTGTGAGTGATCTATATCTACAGCTACACAACATCCTGAATTTGGAAAAAAACAAATAACAAGATTTTGAAAGTGTTTATCTTCTTCTGTTTGTAGGGTGAGGGTGGAAAGCCCGGTGAGAGAGGAGTAATGGGACCCACTGGCCCAGCTGTAAGTCATCTAAACTGCCTTCTTTTTGCACATTTCTCTTTACATTTTACTTCAATGCATTAAAACTAGTGCTTGTGTGTCTAAAATCTTGCCATCTTTTTAACCAGGGTGCCCCAGGAAAGGACGGTGATGTTGGTGCCCAAGGTCCCCCTGGACCTGCTGTGAGTAAAATGCTAGCAAAAATCCACATTCACATGAAACTTAACTTTTTATAGGTCTGGTAGTTTCTCATTACAAATCACTCCATTATCAGCTCTGCACCAAGCTACGCCAAAGCACTTCTCAATTTTGGTCACTTTGTGTTAACTGTAACAGTTCTGCTCTTGTTTGACATTAGGGTCCTGCTGGTGAGAGAGGTGAGCAGGGACCTGCTGGAGGTCCTGGATTCCAGGGTCTTCCAGGACCCCAGGGAGCTGTTGGTGAGAGTGGAAAGCCTGGAGAGCAGGTAAGGAGCAAGATATGATGACCAAGATACCTCATTTTAATATATCATAGTCAATTTATGTATTAACTTCCTCTCTGTCTGTCTAGGGTGTGCCCGGAGAAGCTGGAGCCCCAGGACCTGCTGGATCTAGAGTAAGTCACTCAACAACACCATACCCAGCACATTCTAAACTACTCAGTATTTTGCTCCCAGCAGTGTCCACCAGTGGAGGCTTCTTTAGAGCTGTAACTTTCAATTATTCTTATTCAAAATAAAAGAGCTAATGGCCTTACTGTTGGCTCAGATTTAGTGATGCCAATGCTAACAAGCTAAAAACTAGAAATCAAAAGTCCCCCCTTAAACTTATGTTCATTAGTTTTTTCTGTGTAACATATTGTTTAGTTGGTAAAATTGTCAGGCAACATTGTTCTGTTTTCTTTATAGATAGATGTTCTAAAAAATGTTAATACACGATATTGATTTCTTACCTGCTCAAAAATGTTGATACATATTTCCACAAACTGGAGCCTAGCTAAAATGTCAGGATTTTATACCAGCAGGCTAAAGCTAGCCAAAAGACATGCTCTAAAGAGAGGCTGCTAAGTGATTTATTTGTCAGTAAGTTTTTAGTAAGCAAAAGTCTACATAAGAAACCATTTTGTTTGAATACATCATGTCCCAACACTCAGTAGTAAAAATAACTGTTTATTTGTCCTTGCTTGAATTTAGCTTTGTTTCAGTTTATTTGAAAGATATCCCCAGATGGAGCTGATAAATTGGCTGTTAGCTCAAATGCTAACAGGCTAAATGCCTGTCTTAGCAAGACTTAAAGATTAAAGATTAAAGATACAGATAGCCCTCTTTGTTACATTGTTAATGACAACTTATTAAAAACTACTGCATCTATGTAAAGCACAACATTTTCTTCAAAACTTGTCAAGAAATTTGATTGAGATATTGCTCTCCTTGCTGTTAAGTGATCAAGTCAGATAGTTCTTTGGACCTTCAGACTTACCTAACCGTCTGACACTGCTTCCCCTCAGGGCGACAGAGGATTCCCTGGTGAGCGTGGTGCCCCCGGACCTGCTGGACCTGCTGGTGCCCGTGGAGCCCCTGGATCTGCTGGAAACGATGGTGCCAAGGTAAACCCCCAGGAGGGCAAAATCTTTGGTTCTTGTGAAGCTTTCATTGTTTTGATATGTAGCCCTTCATTATTCTTTCCTTCTCCCTCTTCCTTAGGGTGATGCTGGTGCTCCTGGTGCTCCTGGAGCTCAGGGTTCCCCAGGACTGCAGGGAATGCCTGGTGAACGTGGTGCCGCTGGTCTGCCAGGTCTGAGAGGAGACAGAGTGAGTCATATCAACAGTATTCCTAATGTCAACGATATTCCTAATGTCCACTCATTTACTCAACTAAAGCACAACTCACAGACCATTTCCAGTACTGTAAAATCTTACACGCTAATGCAACCACATGTTTGATGTTAGAAAACTGTGTGGACAAACCAAATCTCTCTGCAGACTGTCCTGTACGTGTATAAGTAACCTTAATTTGAAATGTCTTGATTTATTTCAATAAATCTTTAGTGTGGACACATTCTTTAAAGGCTGGTTTTGAAAGTGAGCTGTCAATCATCTTCTCTAAGCAGAGGTGACAGGCATATGTAATTAACCATGCTGAAATGCTTAATCTTCTCCCTTATTGTTTTCTTAACTTTATAAGCTCATAGAAATGCATCACTATTTTCAGTCAGTTTCATTAGCATTTAAAATCTTAACACGGGAGCTTGTAAACATGATCAGTTTAATCGATTTAATCAATTTAAACCCCTCCCTACCAGCCACTGCAGCCTTCCAGTATTCTTACACAAACCCTAACCCTAACCCTCCTCATAATCACACATTTTGTATATTTGTATCACTGACTAAGGACAAATAGCGCCACCCACAACAAGCTCTAAGTATTACAGAATCTCGTTTGTTATCACCCCTTATTTAACTCGTTCTCCCATTTAATGTAATATCACAGGGTGACCAAGGAGCCAAGGGTGCTGATGGCGCTCCTGGAAAGGATGGTCCCCGTGGTTTGACTGGACCTATTGGACTTCCCGGACCTGCTGGAGCTACTGGAGACAAGGGAGAGCCTGGCGCCCAAGGACCTGTTGGACCTGCTGGAGCCCGCGGAGCCCCTGTAAGAACCTGTCTGTTGTCCTTTAATGAGCAGAGGATGGAAGTTCTCGAGCTGATGGGAACTCTTGCGATCTTTGGCTGACACGTCCTTTCTCTCTTCTTTCTCAGGGTGAGCGTGGTGAGTCTGGACCACCTGGACCTGCTGGATTCGCTGGACCTCCTGTAAGTCTTCATAAATGTCCTAGCTTTTCTTCAGCTTATAGTTCCAAGATGTATTTGTACTGAAAATTTTTTTTTTTTTTCTCTCTCTCTTTCTCTCACCCTTTACCATTTTCCACCACAGGGTGCTGATGGACAGCCTGGTGCTAAGGGAGAGGCCGGAGATAATGGTGCTAAGGGAGATGCTGGTCCCCCCGGCCCTGCTGGACCTACTGGTGCCCCTGGACCTCAGGTTTGTAAAGTTAAACATGTATACCTTCTTAAAGTGCAGCAAAACATAGAATTAAAAGAGATTTTGATGGCTACATTTAGCAGTACTGGTTCTTGTGTGTTTATTGACTTAGCAGTAACCCATTTAGTTTAGGACCCAAAAAAGTGCAGTTCATCAAGTCTCAACTTGAGGCTAGCTGCAAAGGTCAAGGATCCTCTTTTGGTCCCATATTAGAAAGCCAACTTTTACAGGAGAAATAAATGTGCATGGCAGATTCAAAAATGGTTTTGGTCTTAACAGCACATGTCTTTATTGGTATGGATTGTAAAGGGAGTTAATTTAATGATAAATCATCCGTTTGGATTCTATTAGCTAATCACACTGACGGGTGGGCTACTTTGTAGCTTTTTGCTAGGGGACTAAAACCTACCTTATATCACCCTCTGCCTGTTGCAAAATTTATTTGAAGATCCAGTTATCCAATATGGCCACCAACATTCTTGGACTTAAAACTCCTCTTCAGTCTATTGAGTATGTCCGTGTTTTATATGACCTATGTCACAATTTTGTGTCCTATCAGGGTCCCGTTGGAAACACTGGTGCTAAGGGAGCTCGCGGACCTGCTGGACCTCCCGTAAGTCTATATGTTTTTTTGTGTGCATTGATTTGACACCTCCATTTTCCAGACACATTCAATTTATGGATCTCTTTGTGTCTCTGCAGGGTGCAACTGGCTTCCCTGGTGCTGCTGGCAGAGTTGGACCTCCCGGCCCCTCTGTAAGTCATATGTTTCAGTGTGACTTTCTGCTCCTGATATGACTCTAAACATCCAGTTGGTGTTAAGCAGTCTTTTACCCTTTTCATAGGGCAATGCTGGACCTGCTGGACCTGCTGGACCTGCTGGCAAAGAAGGACCCAAAGGAAACCGTGGTGAGACTGGAGCTGCTGGACGCACTGGTGAGATGGGCGCTGCTGGACCCCCAGGAGCTCCAGGAGAGAAGGGTAGCCCTGGTGCCGAGGGTTCTGCCGTGAGTAATATTTACTAGAATTGCTAGAATTAATCAAACAAGAAATAGGTTTCCCTATCTGTTTCTGTACATCACAAGATTAAATTACAGATTTCCAAAAGAAATACCACATTTTTCCTACAACAGAAAATCTAGAGTTCAACAGACCACATTCAGCCTCTGCAACCCCGTGTTTTTATGTCTAACCATTTCACTTTGTCTCATTCTGTCACTCCCTACAGGGTAGTGCTGGTCTGCCTGGACCTCAGGGTATTGCTGGACAGCGTGGTATTGTTGGTCTGCCAGGACAGAGAGGAGAGAGAGGTTTCCCTGGTCTGCCTGGACCCACAGTAAGTTCTCGATGTTACTAGTCAGACTTTATTAACACTACAAATTTATGCAGTGAGTTTGATGAAATTTGAATCCAGAAGCCTTCAGCCAGACTATTACTAACAAGAGACAACCACAAAAATGTAAAGCAATTTTTTAGTGAGTTATGTTGATTGTATTTGGGATTCTCAAATCATCAGGCTTTAACATGGTCTGCAATCTTAAGTATACAGAGTTTACAGGTTTTGGAAATTCAGCGATCTTACTGACTGTATCAATGTCATTCACAGGGAGAGATTGGAAAGCCCGGACCTGGAGGCCCTGGTGGTGAGCGTGGACCTCCTGGACCCATGGGACCCCCTGGAATGGCTGGAGCCCCTGGCGAGCCTGGACGTGAGGTATAAAGACTCAATTTTGCCTATATGTACAGGCTGTCTCTCTTTATGTGTTTATATGAGATTATCCCTGTAGGTGTTTTCTAACCAGTTCGCACTTGTCTTTTTTAGGGAAGCCCTGGTAATGAGGGATCAGCTGGGCGTGATGGACCTGCTGGACCCAAGGTGAGGTCGAAAGACACCATAGCCAACTTAGTAGCAACAGTGACTTAATACATTCTTTGTAAAGTTGAATTGATGACAGCAGTGCCAGTTTTGGCTCTTGGACTTGGTAAAGTTTCTCTGTTGCTGTAGCATCTGCAACAGAAATCAGCTTGAGAAGTTAGCATGGCTAACCTGAAAGAAGCTTTAGCTAAATCAGCTAACAGCAACATTTTTAACTTTAATGACTCCATAAAGAAACCATGTATATTTTGTAGCATTACAGCTGCAAAGCTAAAAAAACAAAGGTAAACCATGGCCATGAACATTTTCTCAGCATGGATTGAATTATCAGTAAGGCTGCCAGTTATATTGTTAAACACTGGTGAAGAAGGGTTCCCACTTGACAACCCTGGCAAATGCTGGCTTTTTGATGCCCATCGGTCTGCACAGTGGACTTGAGGGAGACAATAGTAGGGGCTTAACTGGCTATGGGGACGTCTTTGCCGAGTGCTTATCCATTATTCAGGTTTTGAGTATATTGTGTTCACCTCAATCATGTCCTTTTACTGTAATTCTTGTACAGCAGAAACAGTGGCCAGAGTCATTCAATCTTGTATGCAAAGCTTCCTTGGGTTTAAAAAATGGCAAAAAATTGTCCTCAAGACCCCATTCTCAAAGACATTAGGTCTTAACTCAGCTTCTTCCACCATAGCAGCCCTTTATATTCTTTAAAACTTGAGACTGGTGAGAGTGAAACATTAATGGCTTTGCATATCAGGGAGACCGTGGAGAGAGCGGCCCTGCTGGAGCCCCTGGTGCCCCTGGACCCTCTGGAGCCCCTGGACCCGTTGGACCCGCTGGAAAGAGTGGTGACCGTGGAGAGACTGTGAGTTCCTTTTTTCTGCTTCCAACATCACCAGTACACTTCTTCTTTTGACAAAAGGTTGCTGAAACTCAGTCTGCTGTAAATTTAAGCATAGATTGTTGAACTGCACCCTGCCTCTGCATCGATTTAAGTTTTGGTCTCTTGTTTTTAGGGACCTGCTGGCCCTGCTGGTCCTGCTGGCCCTGCTGGAGCTCGTGGCCCTGCTGTAAGTTGTAAAATCAACTTTACCAAGAGACCACTTCAGTAAATAAAATGACCTACACAGGTAAAAAGCCAACACAATTACTCACATTTTTCTCCCTATAGGGAGCTACTGGTGCCCGTGGAGACAAGGGAGAGACTGGAGAGGCTGGAGAGAGAGGCATGAAGGGACACAGAGGATTCACTGGAATGCAGGGACCTCCTGGACCTGCTGTATGTAACTTACCCATATGTATAAATATTTACACAATATTCTATGCAAAGAATTATGTCTAACATCTGTTATGTTTTGAAAACACAGGGAGCTTCTGGAGAGCAAGGACCTGCTGGTACTGCTGGACCCGCTGGACCTAGGGTGAGTTGACGCCACTTGGAGCAGTTCAAAATGTTATGCATTAAATATGTCAGGAAGTTTAAGTAGACAGTTGCATTGGATTACATTAAGGTTCTCCTTTGTGCCATCTACAGGGACCTTCTGGATCTGCTGGTGCTCCTGGTAAGGATGGTATGTCTGGCCTCCCTGGACCCACCGGACCTCCTGGACCTCGTGGACGTTCTGGAGAGATGGGACCCGCTGTAAGTCCCACTAAATATTTATCCACAATTATGTTCTTCTTTTATGGTTGTAAAGGCAGTTTTATTTCACTTTCTTCACTAAGGGAAAGTAGACATTTGGATGTTCTATTAATCACCAGTAAGATAACCTCCTTCTTCTCTTCCTCTTCCATCTGCCAGGGTCCTCCTGGACCTCCTGGACCTCCTGGAGCACCTGGTGCCCCTGGGGGCGGATTCGACCTTGGCTTCATCTCCCAGCCTCAGGAGAAGGCTCCCGATCCCTTCCGTATGTTCCGTGCTGATGATGCCAATGTTCTCCGCGATCGTGACCTTGAGGTTGACAGCACCCTGAAGAGCCTGAGCCAGCAGATCGAGCAGATCCGCAGCCCTGATGGAACCCGCAAGAACCCTGCCAGAACCTGCCGTGACCTCAAGATGTGCCACCCTGACTGGAAGAGCGGTGAGTAAAAGGATTTAGAGGAAGTGGAACATATTCATAATGGTAAATGGCAGCATTTAGGGGCTGAGTTACAGCCAAATCAGAGTACAACAAATGAAAGAGCTGTGCCAGAATAAAAGTAAGTTTCCTGATCTTTTCTCTCTTGACTTTTTGTTCTCCAGGCGAGTACTGGATTGACCCTGACCAGGGCTGCACTCAGGATGCCATCAAGGTCTACTGCAACATGGAGACCGGAGAGACCTGCGTACCACCAACTCAGAGGGAGGTTGCCAAGAAGAACTGGTACGTCAGCAAGAACATCAAGGAGAAGAAGCATGTCTGGTTCGGAGAGACCATGACCGGCGGCTTCCAGGTAAAAATCCTAAACCCATGTCTTGGGTTTCCCAGATCCATGTTGAAGTCAGTTATTTTCTAGCATCTCATTCTATCCCCTCTAGTCAGTAACATTTCCCTCCTATTCCATCCTCCACAGTTCGAGTACGGAAGTGCAGGCTCCCAGCCTGAGGATGTCAACATTCAGCTGACCTTCCTGCGTCTCATGTCCACTGAGGCTTCCCAGAACATCACCTACCACTGCAAGAACAGCATTGCCTACATGAACGCCAACACCGGCAACCTCAAGTTGGCCACGCTTCTCCTGGGCTCCAATGAGATTGAGATCAGAGCCGAGGGCAACAGCCGCTTCACCTACAGTGTCCTGGAAGACGGATGCACGGTAAGGAAACTTAAGTCAATAGTCTTCCTGTTTCACTGACAGCCAAAAAGCTTGCTAAATGCTAAATGCTATACTCTCAGAGTTTGACCAAATTTTTGCTCAAGCAAATCTGGAGAAATGTTTAGAATTTTCCATTATTAATCCTGTGGGACTATTTAAAATTTTTATACTAATATGCCTTTCCTCTTCTCTCCAGTCACACACCGGAACATGGGGCAAGACAGTCATTGACTACAAGACAACGAAAACATCTCGCCTGCCCATCGTTGATATCGCTCCTATGGATGTTGGTGCTCCAGACCAAGAGTTCGGCCTTGAAGTTGGACCCGTCTGTTTCTTGTAAAAAGAGAAATCTGGACTTGAAATTGTTGTTGTGTGTGTGTGTGAGTTTTATTTTTCCTATCAGTCATCTCTCTCTAAAAAAGCCCCGTCAAAACGTTTTTCTAATGCCATTTTCCTGACAAATCTGACCCCTTGCTCATGATTCCATGAGTTTCCATTCGGCCGTTGTTCCAATGGTCCACTTTGCCTGAAAACCTGCACTTCAACAAGATGGCGGCAATGTGGCGGAGTCTGCATCGTCGTGTTTGGGACCACTACTTTTTTTGTCTCTGACTCTTTTTTGTTTGTTTTTTTTTTACCATCACCAACACCAAGGATCCTGTAAAGAAGACGTTTTGTTTCACTGGCGACAAGAAAATAATATATGCTTCTGTAAAGTGTAAAAATTTACTTCCCCTCTTCATCCGGCCGAACCAGGCTTCTCTGGAGTTTACAGAAACTTACAGAAAACACAAAGGTGACTTTTGTATTTTTATACACCACTGCAATGAGAGGAATGAAAGGACAGTCCCAACAGACAGAACCCAATTGCTTTGTACCACGTTTCCGGTGTTGATGAATAAACGGTGAAACTGACAGCCATGTTTGTCTCTGTTGTTCTGCCCCACCCCACCCCCCTTCTTCCCCCTTCCTCAGACAACACTGACAACTCCCTCCTCCTCATCTGCTGATGTAGCTGTTGTGATATGGTTGTGTTTTGGTTGCGCTCTTGTTTGTTCATTTCAGTTTTACCATTTCTTTTAAAGGAAAGTCACATTAAAACCACCAGCAGAGAAACATGGGTTCAAACCTCTTTTTTTGTAAAAACATCCTCTTGGCTACCTCAGAAAAGCAAGGATCATGTTGTTAAAAAAAGGGCCTATTGTGTTTTGTAGTAATGCCTGCAGTTATTGTGGCGGTTGGTGGGGTAGTCAGAGTTTACTGGCGCTTTGACAGAAGCAGAAACAGCAAACACTTAAGGTGCTATTCTTTCTCTGAGGTTACTCTGATGTATCAGAGCCCTCTCGGTGCTAAACTTAAACCAACATTTTGTTTTTTTTTCTTGTAGTTCAGGGTGAGAGAAAGTGTCTTTTTTGCAGCCTTGGTAGAGCTGGCGGTCAATTTCTTGCTCTGTTTTGGAGCTTAATATGCTTTAAATTGGTTTCATGTTGTCAACCTCCCCAGCACCTCTCTGTCAATCAAATTCTCCACTCCCTTCATCCTCAATTCTGTTGTAGTTTGTTTCTTGTTTTCTTGTCCGGCAATAATACAGAGATCTTTTTTTTTCAATGCACAAAAGAGAGCCATCAGTTTGTGAGAGAAGACAGACAGACACACCAATGAGTGAAAACACCACAAGGATCTGTACCTATTTTGTATATGTATAATAAATTGAGATGTTTTTAATTATTTGAATGCTGAAATAAAGCATGTTAAGTGGTCTAACATTGAATCCTTCCTAATTCCCTGAGTGACTGGCTGAAAACCCCCTTGTGTTTTGAATTAAAGCAGCTTTTTTTACTTGATTTCCAGTTGTACAGTGACTGATTTAGGAGATGAGCAAGAGAAGAGTTAAGAAACACCTCAGAAAAGTTTCTGTTGTTAGTTTGTTGTCCATTTCACACCCCTAAGAAAGCCTAATTATTGCCTAAACAGTGTGTGGGTGTGAGAAGATGCAACTTAGCACTCCAGATAAAATGCAAAGATGATCAGTGGATTCTTAAACTTCAAGAGCTCAATATTTTTTTTTTAGCTCAGAAGGGATTGAACACATTTTGAGTCACTGTTGCGTCTAACTTCCTGTTGGTTGACAGTAAAAACATCTGAGCACTGCCTTACTGTAGTCTTAAAATGTGATTAAGCTCAGTGTTGCTGTTATCTTTGTTGTGATTTCTCTCCTATGTTAAAAAGAGACAATAACTGTGGCCTACCTCTCATTTCTTCTTCTTGAAAAGAGCTGGTGGTGATTTTTCCAAGGCAATAAATCCATTTCATAATCCAAATGGAAAGCACACATAGCTCTGATAATCCATTGCTAATGAGAGTGATATTTGCCGGTTACAATCCAGTGTTTCCACATTGACGCGGACCATCTGCACTGCTCAGGCAGCAGAACTGAGTGCTGCAGGAGTGACCTGAGCCTCTTGGCACCAGCCTGGCTTTACAAAGACACTGATTGTCCACCTTGAGAAAGGAAGCTTACCAGGAGCAGCGGATAGGTTTGCAGTCCCAGCGGGAATCCAAATTATTTTTGCAAGAATTTGGGTCTTTATTTGAGGCCTAGGCAGAGGAATGCCATCCTCTCTGGTTGCAGACACAGAGGAGGCTCTGTTTGCTGAGGGGGAGTCAGCAGCTGACTTTACTCTGAGGGCAAACATCAAAGAGATGTGGGAAAAAAGCAGATAGAATGGAGACAGAGGAAGGTTAAGGTGAGACTGCAGCAATGTGTTGTGGGGTTATTTTTTTATTATTTCTTGCTGAGGGAAAACCAACATATAGTGATAGTATTGGATCAGTTACAAAGACAAAGGAGGGTATACATAGAGTGCTTAACAAATTTATTAGACCACCACCCAAAGTAAGGTTTATGCCACAGCTGCCCTAAATCAACAGCGTTGGTAATTACCAAAATCATTTTTTATGTTTCTGCAATGGTTAATAAACCAATATGTAGAAGCACTTTGACCCAAATGATATTTTTAATGCCAAAATATAATTATTATTGTTTTTATTGTTGTGATGAATTTGTTAAGCACTGTACTTTAATATAGAGTTGGCCCCACTTCTGCAGCTAACAGCCTCCAGTCTTCTTGGATGGCTGAAGGAGTGTTTCTGTGGAAATTGTGCCCATTTATTCTGTAGAGTACTTATGAGGCCAGGCACTGATGTTGGATGAGAAGGCCCAGCCCACAGTCTCCAGTTCACCTCAAAGGTAGTTGATGGGGTTGAGGTCAGGGCTCTGTGCAGGCCAGTCAAGTTATTCCATACTGAACTCATCAAACCATGTCTGTATAGCCCTTGCTTTGAGCACTGGGGCACGGTCGTGTAGGAATAGAAAAAGGAATTCCCCAAACTGTTGCCTCAAATGTCTTTGAGCATTAAGATTGGGCTGGAGCCTAAACCTGGAAAACCAGCCCCATACAATTAACCAAACTTCACAGTGGGCACATTACAGTCATACAACCGGACTTGAGGAGATAACAGTGGCGCAGGCTTCTAAAGTTTCCAAAACACCTTGAATCCAGGAGTAGGTCACCCAACACCTGAAGAAACATGACAAAACTAAAATTAGGACAAGATAAAAGATTTGCTTTTTTAATATGCATCGTTAATAATCTTGATCTAAATTGTGAAATACAAAGAGCTGTAGGGCCAATGACCTCATGGTCTATCTAGAATGAGATGGCGTGGATTGTGACACTCTTGGAGTTTGTCAAGTCAACAATGATGTTAACTCTTGAGGGAAGCCTTTGGCTGGAGGAGCTGTGGACCTGCCAACATCTGTGTTGATGCTTTTCTGCATGCATACGATAAGGACACATCTGCAAAGGTCAGATAATTAAAACTAAGTGAACTGTTCTTATCTGATTGAAAGGTTAACCCCTTCTGTGGTCTCAAAAATGGCCTTTAAGATGAAGAAATTAAAGGGCCCTCATATCAGCAGTGATATTATGACTATATTTATCACGGATAAGAGATAAACGTAAAAAGTCATATCAGAAACACCTGTAGTTATACAGGGCAAAAAGAGAATCTGGAGAATCTGCATAAGTGTTTTTAATAGCTCACAAAATGAGGAGACTTCATGTTACACATCAGTGTACACTGATGACTTTAAAGATTTTTTTTTTTTTTTTGAGTGACAGTGCAACTTTTTCTTTTTCTTCCTTGCTTTAACCTTTTTTTTTAAAAAAAACAAAAACATTTTGACTCATTTGTAACTTCATTTTTTTTTTAAATATTTCATTTTTCCTGTCTCTTTTTCAACCTTTTGCTAAAAAACATTTTTATCCAAATCCTGACTTTTGTCTCTCAATGTTTTAACTGTTTTCTCAACATTTTGACTTTTTGTAAGACATTCAAATTTGACTTGGACCGTTTTGACTTTTGTTTCTTAAAATGACTTTTGTGCACAAGATTACAACCCAAATATCTCAAAATGTCTTTTTTGTTTTTCAGTTTTTGACTGATTTCAAAACAGTTTTACCCATTTACTCCACTGTTCCTGATTATTTTACATTTTTCTTAACATTCACAGTTTTTGTCATAGTTAAGTTTAAATTTTCTACATATAAACTTTTTTCTAAAAATTGAGATTTTTTTCTCTTTTCGTGATGTTTGAATTCATATTCTCAGTATTTTGTCTTTTCTTGACATTTCTCTTTTTCATCAACATCTGACTTGATTTCATGACATATTGACTTTTTCTTGACTTTCTTTTATCTGAACATTTCAACTTTCTTGTTTTTTTACCTTTTGCTCGACACATTTTCCTCAGAATCTTGACTTTCATCTCTCAATTTTTGATTTTGCTTTAGTCTGTAAATTTCACATTTTTGAGTAAAAATTGTGACATTTTCACAAATTTTCCAGATTTTTCCACTTTTCCCCAGTATTTTCACTTTTTTCATTATTTTCTTGACATTTTACTTTATATTCTCAGCATTTTGAATCTTTTTTCTTGATGTTTCACTTTTTACTCAGCATCTGACACTATTTTCATGACATTTTGCCATTTTTTTATCTTTATTTTTATTTATTTTTTTATTATTATTTTTCTAAATATTTCATTTTTCTTTATTGCTTTTAAACCTTTTGCTTAACACGTTTTTGTCAGAATTTTGACTTTCATTAAATTTTTTGAACTGCTTTTCTCAACATTTTGACTTCTTTTTCTACACTTTCAAATTTAACCCTTCTGTTTTTTAACATGACTTTTGTCCACAAGATTGCAGCTCATTAAACTTACTTTTATTTTGTTTTTTGCTGGTTTCACAACTATTTTGCTCATTTACTCCTCTTTTTTCTTCACATTCAGATGGTTTCCACATTTGATTTTGATTTAATCTCTTTATTTCAGCGTTTTCCCCTAATAATTAAGATTTTTTTTCTTCAATTTTTCATATTTCATCTCTCTCCTCAATATTTATTTTTTTCCTCATTAATTTCTTGATGTTTGAAGCTATGTCTATACTCTCAGTATTTCACACTTTTCTTAACATTTTTCTCTTTGTCCTTGACATTTAACTTAATTTCATGATTTTGGCTTTTTCATGACTTTCATTTTTTCTCAACATTTAAATTTTTTATATTGCTTTCACCCTTTTGCTCAACACATTTCCTTCCATTTGTGTCAAATTCTGAACTGTTTTTCTCAACATTTGACTTTTCATAAGACTTTCAAATTTAACTCTTGCCATTTTGGCTTTTGTTCAACTCATATATCCCAAAATCCTGTTTGATTTTTTTGTTTGTTTGTTTGTTTGACTTTTTAACATTTTCAAAACAATTTTACAACCTTCATACCATTGTCGTCTCATTTTCTAACATTTGCTCTATTATCTCATTTATTTTATTTTATTTTCTACATTTCAACTTTTTTCCATAATAAGTAGGATATTTTTTCTCACTTTGTGATAAATCCCCTTTTTCCTCAATATTTAACTTTTCTTATCAGTTTTCATGACATCTAACTTCACATTCTAAGTGTCTTGATTCTTTTTTGATGTTTCACTTTTTCTTCAACATCTAACTTCATTTTCATGATATTTTGACTTATTTCTTAAAATGCATTTCTGTGACTGGACTTTAACTGTAGAATTCAGAACAAAAGAAAACTGAATTTGAGTTCCATTTTTATATTTCAGTTCAAGTATATGTACAAAGAGACAATTACCAGAGTATTTAAGAACTTTTCTTGGTAACCAGAGTTTGTTTGTTTGTTTGTTTGTTTGTCTTAATAATGAGACTGTAGTCAAAGACTGTGAAGATCTGTGAATGTAATAAAACTGAATAATTTTCTTTTATGAAAAATTTTGAGCATAACATGACTGAATGAAAAAGTGAAATGAGGACCTGTTTTTATTATGAAATGCAAGCAAAAGAAGTTGATCTTAAAATTCAAGTACATCTCTCAGATATCATCATTTATAAATTGTTTTCTGTGTGCTGATATGAATTCATGAGGCTGCATTTTCTTCTGACCCATAATAGGGAACTTTAGCAAACACTGTGCAGAGGATTTGAAAACATCTAAACATTTGAAATGTCAAAAAAAGACTTCTGCGTCATCATGACAGGACGTTTTGTTTATCTCATGTGGTACCCCTTGTCTTACCTATCTTACAGCCTAAGGAGGAACTGGGTGTGTCCCATCTTTGTCTCAAGCATAAAAACCCAGCTAATTTTGGACTCACTGGAGATTTTTGCAACTCTGAAACAACAGACAAGATGACCAGCCTCACTGACAGGGACAAGGCTACAGTCAGGGCCTTTTGGAGCAAAGTGGCTCCAAAGTCACAGGAGATTGGCGCAGAAGCCCTGGCCCGGTATGATGGAAACTTTTTTTTTTGTTTTTTTTTTAACTCTATGTACATCAGGGAACTTCACTGTAGGTATTGGCTTGTATGTACAGAGTGTGTCAGGGGAAGTTAGCGATGCTGTTTGTTTGGCTCTGAGACACCATAGCTAGCTGTTCAGGCCTCCTCAGGTGTCATGGGACTAACTGGATGAAATGCTCGTGAAGTTATCACAAACCTGGTGATGTGCCAGTGGGATTAGGGATATTCTCACCGAGGGCTTATGCTTTCTTTAACTCAGTGTTTTCCCCACACAGGATGCTGATTGTGTATCCACAGACCAAGACTTACTTTGCACACTGGAAGGACCAGAGCCCCAACTCCCCCTCTGCCAAGAAGCACGGCATCACTATAATGTCTGGAGTTGGAGATGCTATAGGCAAGATTGATGATCTGAAAGGTGGTCTCCTGACCCTCAGTGAGCTGCACGCCTTCACTCTGCGTGTGGACCCTGCAAACTTCAAGGTACAGAGACCTAAAGTATTTTAAACAATGACAATTTGAGTCTGGACTGCAGAATTCAGCTTTAAAAACTCTTAAATTTGCCACTGCATTCTTTTCACAGACCATCTCCCATTGCATCCTCGTGGTCATGGCCATCATGTTCCCCGAAGACTTCACCCCCCAGGTCCATGTCTCTATGGACAAGTTTCTGGCTTGTCTGGCTTTGGCTCTGGCTGAGAAATACAGATAAACAGGAGAAGAAGATGGAGACTTTAGCTTCATTGGCTCACTCCACACAAATAAAAGCTACAATGCAAAAAAAAATGTTTTTTGGTTGTATGTCTTTGACAAATTCAGTTGCAGTTCAGCATACTTTAGAAGAAAGATTGAAGTGAGGTTCCAAAAGCATTCAGAGACTAATGCTCAACAATAGAAATTCAGTCAGATTACACTTAAATGAAGACAAGTGATAAATTAATGAGAGAAGCATAAGAAATGTGAAAAAGTTCATGTTTTGTCAAAAAAAAAAAAAACAAATTAGCAGAGCGTTAATTGACTGTTGACCACAGGGATGTCTGTTATATTTAATTTATAAAGCTAGGTAGAATTTTATTCTAGTTTTTATTTTTTTATTTCCATAAATGTCATGTATTTGACCCACTAGAGAGCTCCTGTATAGGCCTGTCAGTTATGTGCATCTGGGAACAGAGCAAAACTCTTACAGCATCCTATCCTGACTGTAAGAGCTGAAGGAGATTTGTGTCATTGTTTTGATGCTGATAAGACCATGTGCAGCAGTTAGATTGTCTCCAGACAGAAATATCATCCTACACATATATGTGGGTGTACAAAGACAAAGACAAAGGAGCATACTTACTCCTGTTCTGCAAAAGTGATAATAGATGTTTTGATGTAGCTTGACAAGAAGACATCCATGTTTTTAATACTGTTACTAGCCTTGAAAAGAGAAGTGGTGTAGTGATGTAGTCTGTCAAGCGTGTTAGCATCATCAGTCAGTGGGGCAGTTACTTGAAAATCAGCTGGCCCCACACAGTTAATTCATAACATGCCAAACACAACCAGAAAGCTCTGATTCTTAGGATTCTGACTTTGTTAACCATTTGAGGATAAAACCACCACAGGGGCCACAATGAATGCATTTGTCAGACAACAAACAAACCAAACAACAATAATAAAATTGCAGCATATGCCATTTGACACTTTGCTACTTCAACCTTGGTCCTCTGGCCTCATAATGGCCATAACTCAGGCCTGCACCAAGCCCACACCTCAGCTGACCCCTCCATAGAGTTATTTTTTTATTTTAACTTATTTTTTTATTTTACTCTCAGTCTTAGTCTTTAGATTAAGTGCCTAGTTAGTACCTAGTTAGTTGCAGTCACATTTTAGTAATTTCTACCCTTTATAGCTATAGTCTAGTTTTAGTCCATAAAAGACCTTACATTTTAGACTTTAAGTCCACGCATTTGTTCTCTTGCCTAAATCTGGTACCAGATCATGGTAGTGTGTTCTACGCACCCTTCCAAACCTGGGGTCCCTGCTACAGCTGAGAGGCAGAAGAGCTGCAGCTGCATTGTATTTTGACAGTCCTACACACTGTGGAGAACTACTATGGATTTTAAATGTCTGATGAAAACTACATTACATTTTACTTTCGTTTTAGTCATCCTGACAAAAAATAACTTACTTTTTTCTCAGTTTTAGTCATCAAAGATCTATTTTTGTCTGGTCTTAGTCTGGTCGTTTTTCATGGAAATAAGAGTGTTGAAAACATTTTTAATTGCACTTTTAGTCAACAAAATTATCACCGTCCCTCCATGATGCACGTGGCTGCCCCTGGGACCTGGACCAGCCCAACCAGTACTCAGCACCCCATATGGAGCTGTGCTGAATCAGGCTTGCTGAGTGAGGAGGATGAAGAGTTGGGAGTGAACGTCTCCTGGACAAGACTGCCCACAAGGGGGGATAAAAGGGAGGACTCTCTGGGGCCCAGCCAAACTGGGGGACCACAGAGTTCAGGAAAATCCCAGTCCACTGTAAAATGAAGCTGTGACAACAATATTTTATTTCTAACCCAAAGAATAATCACTCTTACCAAGGCAACAAAGCATGATAAAATTTATTAATGCTACAGCACAAATACAGCCTTTTTCAAAATGAAAACTCTTTTTCTTGAAACAAAATTACGTTTTTATTGGTAATGTTAACAATGTAGATGCACTGAACTAACAATTTGAAAAGTAATGTTAGACTTCAAAGCTAGGCCATGATTTGCACAAACATCTGGACGCAAGAAAACAGAAAAAACTGAGTCAACTTTATTATGAAACAGTTGCAGAATTGGGAACAGAAGCCAGAAAACAATGGTAAGAGGTGGCGAATGGCACAAAACACAGCCAAAATGGGTAAAATCTGATTTGAAAAAAAGAGAAAAATGTTTGAAAATAATTGAAATGGGCTACAGAGTAGAAAAAATGGATACAATTGCCAAAAGGGATGGCAAAAATGGGTAGAAAGTTGCAAAACATTGAAAAATGGGCCTAAAGTGGCAAAAGAGTGGGAATAAAGGGTGAAAAACATCAGAAAATTTGTTAACTGGGCATAAAGGGGTAAAAACACCATAAATAGGCTTAAAGTGACAAAACTGTGGCAAAAAATGGTGTAAAGTGGCAAAAATGTTTTAGAAGTAGAAAAAAACAGCCAAAATGGATTAAAAATAGCTAAATGAAGAAGGCTGGAAAAAAATGTAGAAAAGAGGTTTAAAAGTGGCACGAAAAATAATTCCAACTTCAGGACCCAACAATAGTTTGCCACACTTGTCGGGTACAAAGTGAGGCAGCTGCTTGAGCTGAGTGGTTAGATGTGTTTTAGATATTTCTGAGATGTTTTAGATGTATTAATGTGTTTAGATGTTGCCTGTTTGTACAGTGGCCATTGTTGAGATTCCTTTGCTCGTGTTTCTGGTATTGTTTGTTTGTTTTTATGACCTAAATTTGTATTAGTTTTTCAAATAGTTAAATTATTGTTGGTTTTGATGTTGGACATTTGTGCACCATGACTGGAGTTATCCGCTGAGTTAGCCAGCCACCACCTGCAGCAAGAGATGTCTTAAGGGAGAGGGTAGTGTTCTGCTTCTCATTAGAGGGTGTTTATTAGCTATGCTTTTATCTCTTTGCCTCTTACTCGTCAGAAGACACCTGTCTTTGCCACAGGTGTGCAGTGCAATAGAAGGTGGCAGTCTTCTTTAAGTATGAAGTGCACTACAATGGAACTGTCAATAGTTTAAATTTAAGTGAAGTGCTGAGTTAAAAGTAAACTTTAATGTGTAAAAAAGTGAGTTGTCCTTTCATCTATCTCACTTAATAACAAGAAAAAGGCAGTAAATAAGTGACTTTAATGAATAACACTGTGAGTGTTCAAAATTAACACTAAATGAAGAATAAATGAAGACTTCCTGAAATCCAACTTGGGACCTGTGAGAATTATTCAAACTTGGAAAAAGTGTTAAGATGAACACTATGGAGGTTGAATTTACACTGATGATTTTGCTGTGTATAGGACAGAAGGGTATGGATTAGGAATGGTGATTTCTAAACTCAGTAAAATGAATAAGCAGTTTGCCCTCAGCCAAACATAAGCAGTTGCCTGGGGCCTCTACAACAGGGGCTTCAAGATACAGTCACTGTAGACAGAGGAATGGAACATGGAACCTTATAGATATAAATCAGCACAATTTCCAACAAGGTATAGGTAATTTTATTTTTATGATAATCAAAACTAAAGGCAAACTTCTGCACAGAGTGGCTGATGTGGGAGAAACTGGCATGGAGTGAAACCGTGTCATGTTTCCCAATGCAGCCATGATCTTTGTGCAACTTAGATAGTACACCCTGTTGGAAAGAACAAATTAATTTTCTGTTCTTTCTGATTGTACATCAGTCATTAAAATTAGGTTGATTTGATCATTTTGAATCACTTGATATTGTCTTAAGAAAAATCAAAAAACCCTCAATATACAGAAATGCTACCGGTGCAAAAATTGCCCAATACTAAGTGTCTCAGGGTTCTGTTTTTGTTGAATCATGTCAGAGTTTGTCATTTAGATCCTGTGCCAACTTTTTTAGCCTAGGCTATGTGTTGCACATGATTTTTCTGTATTGTATAGATTCTTTCCTAGATTTAGGCATGCGGGGATTCAACCTAAAAATGCCCCTATTTAATATTGTCATCATGATTTATATCATATGACAAGCAAATCTTGGCCAAAACAGGCAGTAAAGAAATGCAAAGCCATATACATCTTATATCAGAAGGTACAGTATGTTTACTTAGGAAGGATTAGTCATGATAAAACAATAGGATAAAATATGGAGGGCACTGACACATTTCTGGATTATTTTCAAAGCTGAATACTGCTCTGGGATTTCTGTGGAGACACTCATTAACGAGAATGCTTTAATTCTGGTGTATCTGAACAACATCAGCTTTTAATTCATAAGCAAATAGGGCAAGAACATAACGTAGATAGATTAATCAGATATCGCCAGGTTAGGGTGATATTTCCGGTAGGCTATTCTAGTATTACCCTGTTTTTCTCGAACAATACAATTCACTTTTTATATTTAAAAACTCCAATAAAATAACTTCTCATTTTTCATTTCATCATACCTGTTTCAGAAACGTAAATCCAATATTCAAAGATGCACGTACCCCCGTCGCTACAAGTGAGAGATGTGGACTGAAGGCCTTATTGCAGTGCTTCCTATAAACACCCAGATTGAGAAGTATTCTGGTCGCGTACATTTAGAGCAAAGACAGATTAATGAGCAGTTATGTACGAAGAGAGCAATCTACCTAACTTAATAATGAGGACAAAAGCAGTAAATGAGAAAGAATGCGGGGATTATCTGTAACCGATCGTGTGTTGGAGCTGCCCCCTAGTGGTCACTGATTTGAATATAAGGACCACGGACAGCTACCCGTGGCTGCCAGCAGGATCCAAAACCCAGTTGTGCCTGTCTTACATTGTAGCTGTACAAGCTTGTCATGGCTTCTGTCCATAGTTACCCTGGTACCATGAAAGACTATTACGGTATCTGATTTATACTCACACAGCCTAATGGAGGAGCAGGAATTTGGTCACTAAATCAAAAATGAAATAACAAATGTTTGTCACCAACTTTGATATGATTCTAGTAAAAATCAAACCTGAAACCTGTTTGACACCAGAGCGACAGCAAAAGAAGTGCTTAACAACCAAAACTGGGAATGTTTGCGTTTTCAATTACAAAAGAAATGCCCATGAAAGTCAGGCTGTTCTTTAAAAAATAAACAAATAGGAATTAGGGGAGTTAAAGGAAGGGATAAAGAACACATATATTACTCTATGCGGACGATATTGTAGTGGTAGTCACTGACCCCTTAGCATCATTACCACATCTGATGTTTCTTATTCAGTTGTTTTCAAAATTTTCAGGCTATTCCATCAACTGGGATAAATCTAAAGCAATGCCCCTTTCTAATTCATGCCACTCATTTATGGTTGAGAAGTTTAAATTAAGATGGGTACGCAGTGGAATGAAATACCCAGGTACTAAACTTTCTGAGGCTATAGAGGAAATGGCAATGTTAAACTTTAACCCTCTACTTTAAAAGATTAAAACAACCCTTGAGAAGTGGGAGAAGTTCAAACTTACACTATGGGGAAAAATTAGTGTTATAAAAATGATAGTTGCTCCACATTTTCATTATGTTGCAATGATGCTGCCAATTAAAATACCATGTTTTATTTTTAGGCAACTTTACGAAGTAATAAAACATTTTTTTGTGGAGTGGGAAAAAAACAAGAATTAAGCTGAGAAAGCTGTATGCACATAAAGAGAACGGAGGGTTGGGCCTTCCTGATCTAAGACTGTATCGATTATCTTTTGAAATGGCTAAGATAGCTACATATTTTCATGATAAAGATGACAAAGTAGCTTAGATCGATGTTGAATACATATAGAAGTATTATCTCAAAAAATATCTGATATTGCAAACCCTGTACTGTGGCAAAGGAAGTCTGGGTCAAAGTCCATAAAATGCTGAAAATAAAACACCATACAACAATACTCATCATTATGGCATAATCCAGAAGTCCGCATAGGTAACAAAAAAAACAAAAAACAAAACAAAACAAAACAAAACAAAAAAAAAACAATATTTTGGAAACAGTGGGACTCCGGAGGTCTGCACCATTGGTCATCTGTTTGAGGAAGGAGTGTTTCTGTTGTACAATAAATTATTAGAGCGATCCAACTTGGTAAGGAAAGGTACAAAGCAAAAACTGGAGTGCTGAATTCTCAGTGTTAAATATTTCAGTGTTGATTTTAACACTCAGAGTGTAATCTAAACTCCATTCAGAGTAAATGGCCTTCAGTGTTGGAGTTATTTGACAGTGTTAATGCACCAATGTTAGTCCATCTCTGTAGAGTGTTGACTGAGCCAAGCCCCGCCTACTGCAATTTCAAATCTGAGGGGCAGAGTTTTCCCATCATGCCTTTGTGCAGAGTGTTTAGGTATTATCTATTTAGATGTAGTATTCAGATGTTTTACTGTTTTTAGATGTTGCCTGTTGTACAGTGATCACTGCTGGAATTCATTTGCACAAGTTTCTTAAATTATCTTGAGTTCTTAAGTTTTTAATGTTTAACACTTTTGCACCATGAGTGTAGTTGTCTGCTAGGTTGGTCACTTTCTGACTGTGGTTATGATTTCTTTGATGTAACAGAGAGAGTGTCATTTGTCAACTCAGACCATGTTACAGCTCTGAGTCTACCCCATTGCTTCATGATTGCCATAAAATATATCACATTGATTCAGTTGTACAACGTGAGGTGGCAGTCACTCATATCAGGTGTTTCTGCTTTTCAATAAATGTTCTTTGTGTTAAGTGCATGTCTTGTTTCTTTTTATAAATAGATAATACTGTACACCCACTGGAGTTAATTGTTATACACTCATCAGTGTTATCACACCAGAGTAAAGAGTAAAGAGTAGTAATTTTTTAACACTGACACTAGCGTAGAGTAAAGGCAACACTACTCGGTATTCACCAGTGTAAATTTTTAACACCATACAGTGTTGGAGAAACACTGGATAGTGCTAAATTAACACTTAAAAGTTTGGACACATAAACACTTTACTAGTGTTAGATTTAACACTCTGAGTGTTAATCTAACACTGATGATTTTACTGTGTAACTTTTGGAAATACTTGCAGATAAGGTGTTGCATTACCTCAAAATGATGTTGCTGAGAATATTGTGTTAAATCATATGAAATTATCACCTGAAAAACAGAAAGCCTCACTCTTTCATAGGACTGCAACCTCTATGCTTAGTAATGACAATGATCATATAAAAGCGATTTGGCAGAAGGACTTTGAGGAAGAGATTGAAGGCCCTAAATGGGGAACAATTGTGGCCATCCAGACTGTACAGAATGACATTGCTGAATGATGACCTATGTTGGAAATGTAAACTTGAAACTGGAATTTTTTTTTACTGTGTTTGGGAATGCTCTTTGGTCAGACCCCTCTAGACTCAGATTCTAAACATTTTAAGTAACTGGTACAGTTTAGAAATTCCTTTAAACCCAGGACTTCGCTTATTGGGGGATAAATCTCAAATATCTAATTTCTCCAAACGTGAGTTCTCGATCATTATTATGGGCACAAAAACGGCCTGCCGGGTTATTCTGAGAAACTGGAAGATATCAAAGGTCCCACAAGTGAAGCAATGGGTCAGTGCAATGACTGAAACTGCATCTTATGAATGCATGCTGAGTAGGCTAAGTGATCGTTGGGGGGAGGGGGCAACTCCTTGGGACAGCTTCTGGGATTACATAAAGGCGGTGGATAAAGATTGAGGTGCTGGTCTCCTGTCATGGGGGTCTTGCAAATTTAGAAAACCCCTGTAACTTGATTGTGGTTAATGGTACTGAATATATATTTCCATTTCCTATGTTGACATATATGTTTATGTTCTCTGGATTAAGGAGTTGAAGTCTGCCTCTGTGTCATATGTATGTAAAAGATCTGTCTTGAAACAGAGCATTCTGTATCATGTACCATGCCTGCAAAAAGTTCAATAAAAAAACTGGAATTCCAAAAAATAAATAAATAAATAAACAAATAAATGAAAAACAAAAATGAAATAAATCATTTATCAAAATCATGAGATACACAGTCATAATTATTAGGTAAATAGTCAAAATTACAAGACGGAACAAGTGTAAATTAACACATTCAAAATTTTAAAAAAATCTAAATTATGAGATAAAAGTCATAATTATGAGACAAAAGTCCTAAATATGAGATACACCTCATATAGTTATGACTTACCATCTTGTAATTTAGATTTAGGATTTGTTTTTCTTTTTAATTGTCAAATTGTAATATTTTTTCTTTTCTAAATGTAGGAAATGAGCTTCCATACATTGCAGACAAACTCCTACTAACTGTCTTAATTGTGCAAAAACACTGGCACCATTTCCGTTTCCTGAGTTTGTCAGCTTTTTCTCAACCATTGGATACCATGCTTTCAAAATACTAACCTACATCACCATAATGTTCTATATGATCATTCATGACAGAAATGTAAATATCTACTGTCCTTTTTTTAACCAAAGACACAGACCAATGTCTAAATTCCACAAATAGCCTATGTTGAAAACATCTTAAAAAGTGGGTGAAGTCAGGGAAACCCTCCTCATCTCCAGTTCCAACAAGTTTTCTAAATGTTGCCAGGATTTTTTTCAATTTTAAAGTACAGTTACTCTGATCAAAACATACTGAAGTCGGAGTAAAAGTACTGATTTTCAAAATGAACTCAAAAAGGACAAGCATCTCAGTTATAGTATTTGAGACTCAGATGAAAAGTGAGAAATATTACAAAAACGTGGTAATGTTATAGCTGCATAAATTCCACGTGCAAATTTTAAAATACAATTTAAAAGCAAACACTTGTGTTAATTATGATCATCTTTTCATTCTCTTTCATTTGAAAAACACCGAAATCAAGTCATTTAGTAAAACTGTTAGTCTGCCAAATATTTTCTTATCAGCATTATGCAATTACACTACAAAATATGAAGGTCCCTTTTTGGGAGGCTTTTGTTGCTAAAATATGACCAAAAAATAATCGAAAATGTATAAAGATTTTTTTCAAATTTAAATGTCATTTGTTCTTCAAATAGGAATAACAATTTAGTGTTACATTGCTCTGTCTTTTCAACAGCACCTGCGTTCAAAAACGATTCAGAATTTAACCAAAGCATCATAACCAGCTAATCGTCCCAGTTGTTAACTTCGATTCTGAACATACGCTTCTAATTTAGACGAATTGTGTAAAAGGGCTAAATCACTGCTCTGGGTTGGAAGGCATGGGCTGCAGCCAGAAGTAATGACGTCAAACTGAGGTCTAGACACTCTGCGGCTGCATCGACGTTTGATAACGGCTGCATTTGCCAAAACTGGCAGAGATTTTCTGAGTTTCTAAAAAAAAGTCTCTGAATAGAAAATCCGTGTTAAGAACTAAGAATATGGTGACAAGAAATATTTTGTGGTCCAAGAAGAAATAGGCTAGCCTAAGCAAAGCATCCCATTAATATTTTGATTTTTGTCTCTATCTAATGGCAACCAATAACTGAGGGGATTTGTCCTTTAATTAAAAGACATGCAGCTAATGAACTGGTTAAATTGATCTTATTTTTTAAGGTGAGCGTGTCGCTGCACTTTTTTTCTTTCTGTGTTTAGAATTTTTGAACAGGTGTTGCCCATTTGTTCCACTCTCTCGTGCTTCAAATATCCAGTACGCACGAGACAGTCAGGTATCGACTGACTACAGTGACTTCCTGTGGTGAACAAATACCGGTCAGTGGTGAGTTAAGAAGGACTGTGGTGGTTTAAGACCTCAACCTCCAAAATCTATTCAGATCATTCTTGAGTCAGAGTGGAAATCTGTGCAAAGTTTGGCAAAGCATTCCTGACATATGTGGTTCACAATCAACGGATAAGGCATTAAAATTAATGGGAAATTTAAGGAAGAGGTGAGTCCGAATTAGCTGTTTACTTTTAAACTTTATCTGTGGTCCCCTGTGAGGGGGTCCTCCCCTCAAAGTCTGGCATTGCCCTGCAGATAAGCCTTCAGGCAAGGAACTTTACCGCAAATGACCCCTTTCATATCAACTATGACTAAATCCTGTAATATCAAACAATTTCAGCGTCTGGATCAATATTTGTATTTGCACTGCAGCTTACGTGTTCGATAATTCATGCACTCACATTTTTTAATTCCATTTTTTTCTCCAATTTTTATTTTATTGTATTTACTTTAAAGGTTGTTTCCCCAGTTTGGTGTGCTGTAACTGAAGCATTCTATTCAGATATCTAATGTCTCACACAAATATATCGCTACGTCATCAAATCACTGACCAAGGGAATTAAAAAACTAAACTCACAGTCGACTAATATTCATATGAGTTCATCTATAGTGGCTGTCAACGAGGGTTTCGTCTGGCTTTATAATAGAAGGTTTTCAGAATTTAACTTATTTATTTTAAATGAGTCTAAAGACGATATGGAGGGCCTTAAAATCAACTTTTGCTTTGGTAATATTCAGATCGACCTTGAAAAGTCTTTTTTCTGGTTATCTCATTCAAGCTGCCTGATATGGAACCGTTCCAAGTGCCATGCTATCTTTGAGGTGGGCCGGGTGTGCCCATGCCCGGGTTAATATATAAAGGCAGCCGGGGTTAGAGCTCATCACAGCATTCAACCTCAGCTACAACCAAACAATCAGCAAGATGACTAGCCTCTCCGCCAAGGACAAGGAGACAGTGAGGACCTTCTGGGACAAAGTGTCCGGCAAAGCAGAGGACATCGGCACCGATGCTCTGTCCAGGTAAATATGGCACCAAACTACGGAGGGCCATTGAGGTCAGGAATGGGCAGGAAAATTGTTTCAATGCGCATTTAGAGAAAAAGCGAAATAACAGAAAGAAAGTGGAAATCGTCTATGATGCTCATTCTAAAAAGCGTTTTTTTAACATGCTGACTTTTTTCTCGACATTTTGATTTTAAAAAATAATAATTGCAACATTTCTACTTTTTTCTCAAAATACCAACTTTTTATTTAATGTACTGACTTTGCTCTCCAAGTTTTGACTTCTTTAAAATATTCAAGTTTTTCTCTGCATTTAAGGTATTCCTTGAATTTTACCCCTTTACATTTCAACCTTTTTTTCTTAATATTTCAACTTTGTCTCTTCATTGCGATTTTTTCCTCCACATTTCAATAGTATTACTTTCAACATTTCGACTTTTTTTTTTTTTAAACAAAAAGACGTCTTTCTCCCCTCACATTTTCTCTGTGCCCTTCCTTGCCAAAACACTCAACTATCTATTTTTTGTCAGTCTCCTTCTAACTTATATCTCAAATTTCTACCCAGGATGCTGGTGGTGTACCCGCAGACCAAGACCTACTTCTCCCACTGGAAGGACCTGAGCCCCGGCTCTGCCCCCGTGAGAAAGCACGGAAAAACCGTGATGAATGGAGTTGGAGATGCTGTGAGCAAAATTGAAGACTTGACAAGCGGTCTGCTGAACCTCAGCGAGCTGCACGCCTTCACTCTGCGTGTGGACCCTGCCAACTTCAAGGTAGACGTCATAGATCACGAGCTTTCGAAGTGTGGCTTTGGTACCTTGAGCCAGTTATTGATTTTTCTTTGATAACAATAAAGTTGAATTCAATCGATTTCTGTCTTTCCTTTTCAGATTCTTGCTCACAACATCCTTGTTGTCCTGGCCATAATGTTCCCCCAGGACTTCACTCCCGAGGTCCATGTGTGTTTGGACAAGTTCCTGGCTGCCCTGGCTCGCGCCCTGGCTGAGAAGTACCGATAAACTGGGAAAGGACGCAGACAGCAGACAGCGAACAGGCAGCTTGGATACTCTCTGTCAGTCTGAATATACGAATAAAGTATCAAATGCAATGGAATTATTTGTGTCTTCTATATTCATTACGTCAGACAAGTTATTTTAGAAAAGTTTGAATGGACTAATCAAAAAGCAAACTGTTTTAACATCTGCTTCACAGCATTCTATCAGATCTATGAATTTACCACAATTAGTCGATATGGCATAAAATATTCTCAGCAATAAACCAAAATGCTGCTATAGCCTAATAATGTGAATATCTGACTGACTGACAGATAGGTTGTGTTTTCACGTTGTGGTTACACGCAAAACAACAGAGGCTTCAATAATCTCATTACTTTATGCACAGCCTCAATTGTCACTTTCCATGTAGCCTATCACGTGTGAAATAATTGTCTGTAGACTAGTGTATGATGAAGGGAATTGCATGTGAAGTATTTAGGCTTGATTATGATCCTTTTAGGGGTAAAGTATGTGTCAAAGTGAGGCGGAGGCATTTTAGGGAAATTAGGTGCTTTTCCTTGTGCTTTCAACAAAACGTTAAGAGATGATCGCGAAAAAGTTTTGGTAGTTACGAGTTTTTTTCCTCGTAATTACGAGATTTGAAAAATACAAAATAGACTGAGCCAGTCTGGGTGCATTTAAAAGAAATAATGGCAAAGGAAATGGAGGCAAAGACGGCGCTATCATCTACAATCAGGCGCACATAAAGCCTATAAAACGGTTTACAATTATGTTTTTATTTTTTAATCAAATAAAGTGGTAAATTCGTAGTTCGTAATAGTAGTAAATTCGCACCTTTTCCGTGTTTGTTCACGCGCTAAGGTGTTTATGATACACCGGAAGCCTCACAGTGATGAGCCTCAGTCCATTAAACGTCATCTCTCAGCACCTCGGACAGCTCCTCACCACTTTTCCCTGGCGTTTTTAAACAAGTCTGAATCATTTTGCACCACCTTTCATTAAACAAATCTCCACAGAAACAGGACTTTTATGCGGGTCAGAAAGTCACAAGTGTTGTTTCAAATTAATGCCACTATTGAGGGGTTTAAGTTACTTTTTAACTCACAACGATCTCTATTATATTTCACATGACTACATGTTTTATAACTGCTGTAGCCCTGTGCGTCTGACTGCATGTTATTCTATATTGTCCGGGTATGCTGATTTCCTCGGAATGTGCAGTATCATGTTTGGGTGTGGTCACAGCTGCCAGAGCACAGTGGGTGTTTGCTCTACTTTATGTTTAAGCCCTCCCGTTGGGCTGAATAATCCATAACATCCACAACTTTCAAAAAGTTTATTCTGCTTTCGGCATTTCTTACAATAAATCACATTATAAAATATTCCCTTTTGCGTTGTTAATATATCAGTGTTGGAGCATGTTGTGAGCAGCACTATAGACGATAGCCTACTTTGACATCGGTAAAGTGGGGGTCCCAGTCTCTGGTATTGTTATTCTAGGGGTCCCAGGAGGACGACAACCCCTGCTGTAGGCGACTCAACAGAAAAGATGCGCACTAATAGAGTAGTATTTGACATGGAAGGGGAAATGATGACTTCTTGGATCTTTGTGGAGTTAAGAAAAGTGAAAAAGGTCTATATTTGATTGTTTTTAATAAAACCGTATTGATTTAAATAAAGCTGTAAATTATGCCGCTATTTATTTACTTTTTTAATTCATTCATTCAGGTGTTTACGCATGTTATCTTTTGTTACTTTTCAAGCCTAAGTAAAAGAGCAAAATAAGTTTGATATTCAAACGCTTACACCAAAACTGCCAAACACACTGTTTGAACGAGTGAGTGCAAATTTCTGGTCTTTATATTCTGATAAGATCACTTACAGTCAGGCATGCCCACAGAGTTGACTGAGCCTCAGACCACCCCAGTGAATTGGCCCTTCCCAGTTGTGATTTATTAATCAAATCAATACAGTGTTGGATCAGTAGCATTGGTGCTAACTGGCTAACAGCTTACTTCATTTTGGACCTGAAAAGTGTGTCAAGCTGGGTTCTGATGTAGAAATTATTTATTTACAAGTATTTATTTGTGCTCCTCTTAAACGCCTCTTAACGCACAATATGCCACTTTAATTTACCATTTTATGTCAGTCTTATTTGAACCCCCTTTCACCCCCAGACTACTCACCCTAACCACTAATTGCTTTTTTATACACATTTTTTTCCATTTTTTACCCATTTTGCTACATTTGAACCCCTTTTCCCACACCAACAACAACAACTTTGGCTTCTTTAAACACATTTTTGCCACTATAGCCGAATTTTTCTACTTTAAAATCCCATTTCACTACCCTTGTCGCCAACTTTTAGATAGCCAATTTTACCCTTTAAAGCCTGAAAACACAAATTGCCAAGAAATTCTAATTTTTTGGAAATGAAATGTTTATTTCACTTTTTACTGAAATCCAAAAAAAAAAAAAAAAAAAAAAAAAAATCAAAATTTCTATAAAACTTAACATATTTTTTGTATATCATTTGAAAAATTAGGTGTTTTTGGTAACTGATAATCCACTTGAGGGCATTTTTATCATTTTCCAGATTGTATTCAGAATTTTTTTTTGTAATTTATGATCATATTGATTAGATAGAGGTATCATAAACGTATGTATCAAATATGCGACTACAGGCTTTAAGGGGTTAAACCCTTTTTGCCACTTTCTAACATACTTTTTTAACTGCTTTTTCTGCCTGTTTGTGCAACTTTTAACCCATTCTTGCAACTTTTTGATCCTATATCATCACCTTTCTTGTTCATTCGTACAACTTTTGCTACTCATGTAATCCTTCCCACGACTTTTCTGCCTGTTTTGCCGCTGTTGTTAACCATCTTTGCCACTTTCTGCCTATTGATGGCACTTTCACCCGTTTATGCCACTATTCGCCCATTTTGCCACTGTAAACGCAAGTTTACCATGTGCAACCCTTTATTACCACCTTTTCTGCCTGTTATTGCTCTTTTAACCTTCTTTTACACTCTGTGCCTATTATTTTGCCTCTTTCAACCCATTTTTGCCAATTTTAAAACTTATACTTTAATTCCGTTTAAAGAAAGGGGCTATTTTGAAAAATGCAAAATACTACGGCATAAACAAAAAGACAAGTAAATAGTTGTTATTCTTATAAGGCTGGTTGTTACACAGGTAAACAAATAAAATATAGTTATCATAGTTTAACTTTATAATGGACCTTGATCTTGCTGACCTCCATGGGCCTCCCATTTGGCTGGGCCCCAGAAAGCTTGCTCATTTATCTCCTATCATGGACAGCCTTGCTTACAGTATTGCATCCTGCGGCGTCCTACTGCACATTAATTCAATATTGATTTATTCGTACCGTATGTATTGCTGAATTGGACGACTGCGTTTATTGAAGCAGGCGGAACCTAAGACGTCAGTTTTTTGTTCTTCGTCGACCGCATTTCGTAGAGACACAATAAGATGCACCACCGCTTGTTGTCATTCCACAGAGGAGTTTACACCCAGGCTCACGGTTTGCAACAAAGTACTGAAGTGTCCTGTATATGGCACGTATCAGCAACACTTTAACGTGTACCAGGCGGACGTTCATTGTTTGGTTGTAGGCGACGTCAACGATCGCGAGCGACTTTACTGTGTCGCAGCTAACGTAAAGCTAGCTAGAATGCTAACATGATGTTCAACCCATCAGCCGGGTTGCCAGATGACGGAAAATCAATGTACAACCAGTCACAACAAAGCGTGTACAAAACGAGCGATAAAACCAGCCCTATAAGCGTCATACTGGTTAGCTCTGGCAGCAGAGGGAACAAACTTCTTTTTCGATACCCCTTCCAACGAGTGGCTGAATGTCCGTCTGCTTTAACAGGTAGGCAAAGCTATTTGTTAGCAGGAACTATGAAATAGTTGATGTTCACCGCGGCCTGGCTTAGTAGGGTAGAAAATATAACAACGATGAAACAGATTGATTCTGCTGAAATATGCATTGTATAGTTTAAACTCAGCCATATGGTTCAATAAATATGCTTTCATCATCAGACAGTGTGGTCTGTTTGTAACCTCTAAGTGTATAAAGAACATCTGTCGTTTCCTGCAGTGCTTTACTGTTCTGAGTTCCTCTTTCTAAAGATGAAAAAAAACAGCTGCTTTTAGTCTCATCTGTCATTGTCATTTAAGCTCAGTGTATAATGATAAACCTGATGAAACAATCACAGTTTATGGAGAAAGTCACTCTAGCGAAATACAAAATGACAGTGTTTCAGACCGCACTTATAGCTTATTTACCAATATATCTTCATGGCAGTGCAGATCAACTTGGATGAATGCCCAGCTTGTAACACCCAATTAAATTTAATTTTAAACATTAGACAGAGCTGTCACAGTAACTATCAATCAATCAAAATTATGAAGCACATTTAAAAACAGCAACAGCTGACCAAAGTGCTGTAAGTCACAGAAAAACACACAGCAAAGTCAGAAAACATATAAAACAAAATACGAAGATCAAGTCACTGGGCTTAGGACTCAAAAGCCAACTATATTAGAAAGGCAAGACTTTGTTTTCTTTCATCTATACAAAAGAACTTGGTGGCCATCCAGCATTTAATGTCTTCTAGACACTATGTCAGGGCATATAAGTCTGACTGACCACTAATTAAAGCTTCAGGGGGGAGAATCATTTAGTTTAAAATGAAGACTTGTTGTATTGATTATGTATTAATTATGTCTTGTTGCTTCTTTTAACCTTTTTCATTGTCACTGATAATCAGAATTATAATTTCTGTCCACAAGCAAAACAGCGAAGTCCATATGCTCTGAACACCAATGGAGAGGGACTTGAAGATCAAGATGGTGATTCAAGGTATCTTTTTGAATTTTTTCATTTAATTTGGATTGTAAAAAGTTAATGATAAATATATTTAAGTGTACAATAACAACAAATAACTACAAATCTCATAAGCTTTTCCTTTTCGAAAGGTCTGGCTCTTAAAATAAGGGGCACTGATTGTATTTAGTTTTTTATCTGTAATTCGTTTCAGTTCAGTGTTAACACATCAGACATTTCTGACCCAATCATGAGTGGTGAAACAAAAGCTCTCACTCATTTAAAATGAAAAAAGAGCTTATATTTCTTTATCACAGAAAAAAAGGGTGAAAGTACTATATGTAGGTGCAGCTTACATCCATGCATAATCCCTGCACTGTGTGGGGGAAATGGTTTTGTCATCTAAGAAAATTCAAAAATCTGGTTATAATGGTAACTAACTAGTAAGCTGGTGGTAACCATGCAATTTTTCATCATGCATCAGCTTTATTATTTATTATAATGAAATGGAGGAGAGTGTTTTGTTGACTGAAATAGCTTTGTTTAAAGGCCATAAAATTGACTTAAATTGGTGTATGAGTTAATAAACAGAGCAAAGTTTTCTTTTGTTTTATTCTCCACATGTTTATAATTGGTGTTTGCAGTATGCACTCCAACTTTAAACTTTTAAAGTGGTATTAAAAAGACTGACAGCCACTCCTCAATAGAAGTCTTTGTGTGTGTTCGTATCTGGCCTTAAACTTTAAAGTGTGTTATGAGGACAAAAGTTCCAGCGCTTAACTCAATTTAATCACTGTCAAAATTGGTGTAGGCGAAAATGAATATATTAATATCAGATATCAGCAAAAATCCAGTATTATGCTTCAACAGAACCTTAAATTTCTCTTAATTGATTAGGCTCACTTAGTAGCAGTTGACTTGACTTTTGACATGATCGAGAGAGATGGCAAGAGTGGTTTTGTCGGTGTTCGTCGCAATTGGAAGCATAAAAAAAAGAGAATAGATGTGACTTTAACTTCTGTGTATGAGACTTTCTAAAGAAACTCCACTGTCATATGTTACGCTCCATGTGGACTTCATTTGAGCAGAGAGAGCGCTCAGGTAATGCACAGCTACTGAACTGTACAGTTTGAACGCAGATCTTTGTATCTTTCTTTCTTTCTTTTGTTTGTATGGTGCCATACCCAAAGTTATCTCGAGGCACTTTACATAAAGGGCAGGTCTAGACCATGCGTTCTGTTGTGACCTTTTATAACGTACCAGTTTTAATCATTAATATTATAATAAACACTATACTCCTTCATAATTGAGACTATCATTAATCACCATGAGCACAGCACTAACAGTATTTAGCCCCATTACAGTGGTAACAAAAACCTTCCCTAGTTCCCTTGGAGGGGGAGGGATAGGGGTGGGAGAAAAGCAAGAAGAGGAAGGGGACAAGAGAAACAACAAAACACTAATTTATGGCAATCGTGGTCCAATACCTACCTTTAATTCTGAAATTGCAATAACTTTTGGTTATGGTAGCAATATGTGAAAAATTAACAGTTAACAGCTTTGACTGTTTACTGTCCAGCATGACTGTTGTAGAGTTGGCTGAAAATCGCACAGTGTTTGCCCAGCTTTAACTCAGATAAGACAGTGGATAGAGTCAGAGAACGAGAACGAGAGAGAGAGAGAGAGAGAGAGAGTGGGGACCGACATGCTTGAAAAGAGCCACAGGCCTTAATCTGAGCTGGCTGGTCTAACCACATGGCCACCAGTGCCCCTATAATGTGAACATTTTCATTATCACATCATTATTTATTTAAGAATAATGGTATCATGGCAGGTGAACATAATACATTGTTGTGTAAACTTTACAAAATGGCAATAGACAGCCAGTTGTCAAAATCCACTCAGAAAGAAAAATTCCTGTTAAAAAGCCCAAAAATATTGGAAAAAAGAGAAAGTTTATTTTTCAAAAATGTTACGTCTCTGATGCACAGTGTTTATTTTAGCTACTATTTTAAATTAAGTCCTATATTTTTAAGTGTTTGACGAGGACACTTGGTGCTATTAAGTCTTTGGATTAAATTACTTTTTAGTTTTTTGTCTCATTTAAGGTGGCATAGAGGCTTATTATGTCTGGGTTTACAAAATGCTACAATTTCGCAGTACATTTTGGGATTGTTTTATTTTCTAAGATGGCATTTAAGGTTGTGTCTATGTAAACTCCTCTAAGATCAGAGTTTTTCATCATTAATGAAAAGGTTAACAGAGGGAAGGTTATTTGCTTTTACAGAAATACAGACCAATGTTTTCATATCAAAGTATTACTTGTTTGTTTGGGTAATTTCTGTTAATGTCCATTTTATGCATTCAGCCCAACTGTGTGTTGCATTTTCCCTTTTGTTTGCTTTTTCTTCTTTTTTTTATGGCCCAATTCCCATTTCAGAGAACAATCTCCACTAACTGATGAACAGTTGGTAGCAGGGTAAGACCAAATCATTCTAAACCACCTTTTCTTCGCTTAGATCACCCCTGTTGTTATTTTTACTCCCTTCTTTCCTTTTTTGTGTCCTACATGGATCCCCAACCCTGATCTCAGTCAAATCCTTGTCAATTACCAGTTGTAGATCTAGTGAATCGGTGCCTTGGTTAATTTTTGATTCCAGTTTTGCTTTCCTCTGTACTCTTTGCTTTTTAAAGGAAATCCAGTTGTTTACAGCTCAAATTAAAGTTTAATTGTTGATTAAATTTCCATTAGCATGTAGACTTAGCATTGCAAACAATTTAAAAAGACAATAAAGCAAAAACAGCACTTTCCTTTCAAATTGTGTCCATGGGGTAAGTGTGTGTTTAATTTTTTTCTGAAATTTAACGTCTTGATTTTTATCCCTTTTGATTGCAGCATGAGTTTCTTAAGACAAACCAGCATGAGTCTTTCACATTCTTCATTCATACAGCAACTTCACTGTTTCTGTGAGGAGGCTTCTTCCTCTTTCCTCCTCTCCAGTAGACACACAAGCATTTTATTTACAGTTTACTCTCATCATCAAATTATATTTACAGGCATATGCATCTGATTAACGCAACCCCTCTTATAAACAGGAATGTGAAAAATAAAACCCAACAAAGATAATTTGAACTTTCCTACTCATCCCAGCTGTGATTGTGTGGGGTGCCCTCATCCCACCCTGCACACTCTTCTTACCGAGTCTACTTTTCCTTCCTAAAGGTTCTCGGACATCATCCTGGCCACCATCCTGGCCACCAAATCTGATATGTGTGGGAAGAAGTTTGAACTGAAGATTGACAATGTTCAATTTGTGGGTCACCCTACACTCCTTCAGCATCCACCCATCATTCAGGTACTGCTACCAAAAATAAAAAAAGCTCTTATTAGTTTTAGTAAGAGTAGTTTTTTAAGGAGATTAATTTCTTAAATGTTTATGTTTTTGTTAGCAGGTGTAGACATTTGCAATACACTACCGTGCTCAGGGTTATGATGTATAATGCTCCTGACAAAAGCTGTAGTCCTAGTAAGTGGCCCTTTAACAACCGCATTTATGAGGACCTGCAAAGATATAAAATTCAAAGGTGGGGCACTTTTCAGATGGTTTATATTTCTTAGAAAAAATGTTAAAATCTCTTGAGCTTGTGTTCACCACATACCTTAGTTCAGGCATTTAACCAAAAACTCTTGCTCACGTCTGCGTTTTAGGACTCATTCTTGCACCTCTCTATAACTCCACCAAAGCTGTTGGTCACCTAAACTCGTAAAGCTGATGGATTGGCCAGATTCCATGTTTATCATCAGGCGAATCCATTTTGCAAAGCTCCATTCAGAAACGTTTGTGCCCAGTCTGACCAATCAGTTTCATATTAGGAGAGCAAGACAGTAACTGCTTGAGCGGTTTGGTAGCAGTGCAAGCCGGTAAACAATGGCTGTCACCAGTGAAGCGATTAGTTTTGATGAAGCTGTAGCCGCAGTTTTTACGAGATCTGGACAGCATTTATTTATGTAAAGAAGACTACAGAAGCACACTGAAAGCTATTCCTGGCACAAGAGATGTTTTTGTTCTCCTTCCATCCGGCTTTAGCATGTGTTTTTTCACCAACTTGCTCCACCGTAAGTAAACAAAATCAGCCTGTCAAGTTCATGTTAGGTAGTACGCTACTGTCCACTATGCCATGTGTGAAATTTATCCCATGAGGTGGATATGTGAAACAGTCTATCTGGGATGTCAGGTTATCCATTGCCTTTCTTTAGCCACTTTGTCACACTGCAGTTCTGTGTGGTAGTTGGCCTGTATTATCACTAAACAGATCAGAGGCTTTATATATTGTTGTAAACATAAACTTACATTTAAGCATTAAAACCCTGGATGGAATGACCCACTCTTTTAAGTATTTTTCAGTGGGGAAGTACCTGTCTTCTGTTTTTAGAAGTGGGTGGTTATAGTAGTCAAATTAGTTGATAAGGTATTGTAGCAATGTGTCAGGCTATAAGGCCCTCTATCATTTTACCAAAATACTTTAATTTTCTTTGAGTGTTAAGCTTGAAGTGTAAAGCAAGTCTTGACTACAGGAGCAGTGATTTGGTATTTGTGTTGTTTGTAAAGGCTTCTCATGATACAGAGGATACAGACAGTGATAGTATGTTAAAATATAAAGAGACAAAACTATTCATTTCTGATGCAGTTTGGACTAAAGCTGATAATGTCTGGTTTGACGATGTAAATTATTAGTCAAAACGTGAAAGCTTGTTGAAAACATTGTGGTGGTCCAGCTTTTCGTGTCTTTTAAATTCTTTACCACACAGACATGTTTTGAAAATGAGTGCTGAGTAATCATAATTCTTGTGCATTCTGTGTAATAATAGTTTTGTGTTTTGTTTATTATTTGTATGAATGAAAATTCTGTTTCTGCCTGATGCAGGTTTCAAAGACAGATCCTTCCCCAAAGAGGGAAATGCCAACGATGATCTTGTTCAATGTGGTGTTTGCTCTAAGGGTATGAAAAGCTTTCTCATGGTTTGATTTTCAATTACGTTGATATGTTTATAGTAACACTTGAAATATAAGGTTATTTTAAGTAATATAAGAAACTGTTATGGTATCTTTATTTCAAATTGTAGCAAAATAAAGTCAGCTGTCTGTGGGCATGACACAGTTTTATGTTCTGTTAATGGAATGTATGTGTAGTAGTGATAGTATTCTAGTATACTCTTATCTATGAATGCATAGGAACTCAGGGAGGAGGGGCAACTTTAAGGTGCCTACTCATTCTACCCAGCAAGGCGAGCCCTGCCCATGCTGAGTCACTTTGCCCAGTAAGTCCCAGTACAGCTGAAATAGGGTAGTAGTGCTTTTGTTTACACCAGCAGTGGTATTTATATCCTAAGAATCTCCATGTAAACAACTGCTGTGATGGGTTATTGGGATGTGGTTTTTTATTAGGTCATGTGTGTAGTTATACATTTTATTGTGAAAGAGGAAAAGTACCCATTTTCAGATTTAGATTGAAATGTTAAAGCTGTTAGTGTGTTCTTTGTGTTATTAGTAGCCTCTTTTTGTTTCTTCTTCTGTGTGGAAAGAATCCTTACAACCAATAAATTAAAATGTCAGACATTATGTATGTTAACTACTATAATCATGAACATAAACACTGTTTTAAATGATGTATTTATTTACCATATTGAAGCTCCAATGAGGAACTTTCAGTACATGCCAATTTAGGAGCCTCCTTACAGATAAGGCAGATACAGAAAAAGCATCTGATATCTGCTGAACCCTTGCATTTCTGAAAGTGTAGTGTTGTAGTGTAGAGTTTTCTTGTTAGTAATTCCATTCTGCTTTATTATGACTGTCAAACGTTTCACTATTTGTAATGAAAAACAGCAGAAAGACTTTTTCTGCAGCAAACTTTTAACCCACACATCTGACATCTGATTTAATGATGATTATATAGAAACAACAATGGTCTAGTTTGATTTTGGAAAAAAGAGGCATCACTACTGTCAGTCTGTTTCATATCAATGAAAATTATTGCAGAAACTTTAAAGTTATATAAAGAACATGTTCAAGTATTAACCTCCCACAAATAAACTCTAAATTTTCTCAGTTAAAAGGGCACAGATATATTTAATAATGATAATAATAATAACTTTATTTATATAGTGCCTTTAAAAACAGATGTTTACAAAGTGTTTTAGCAGACATAGCAAAACCAAGAACTCAGGGATTCGCAAGATAAACAAATTAGCAATAAACCAAACAGAGAAAGTCTTGATAATCAAACAGAAAATCAAAACAAACTGAGACACAAATGTCTACGAAATTAGCATAACTGAAAGGAATGGAAATGACATAGATGATCCTGAAGGCAGTAGAGATGATAAAAGATGAAAATATCTTCGGGAAAGGCAGTATGATATTATATGAAAGTAAAACCATAAACACACATATAAGCAGACGACATCACATCATTAGCAATAAAACAAAAATAAGAAGATTAATAGCAGATAAAAGGGAAGGAACAGGTAATAAATTGAAAACAGGATATTTAGATGGCCCTGGAAGGAAAAGTCAAGGATAAAATGAGTAAGAGCAGCAAAACGAATGAAAGAGTGATTATAAAAATAAGTTAATGGAAGTGTAACATAAAAGCAGTTCTGTAAAAGTGAGTTTTAAGGAGTGATTCTAAAGATGTTTGAATCGGCAAGCTTTATCTCCTCTGGCAGGTCATTCCAAAGTTGAGGGGTCCTGACAGCAAAAGCCCTGTCTCCTTTAGATTTGAGTCCCGACTTTGGAACAACCAGGAACTCCCCACCAGAGGACCTAAGGCTACGTTCACACTGCAGTTAAAAGTGACCTGAATCTGATTCTTTTCTGACAGTGTGAACAGCACAAATCACATTGAATCTGACCTTTTCGAATCAGTTTCAGGCCACTTTCGTATGTGGTTCTAAATCAGATATGTATCTGATCTTTTAAAGTTGACTGCAGCGTGAACAGGCAAACAAAAATATCAGATCTGAGAAAGGATCAGAAATGAGCGTTAACGCCTGCAGTGTGAACATAGCCTAAGGCTGTGTGAAGGCTCATAAGGAGTTAGCATCTCAGTGACATAACCTGGGGCTGAACCCATAAGAGCCTTAAAAGTGATAAGAAAAATCTTAAAATCAATTCTAAAAGTGACAGGAAGCCAGTGGAGGGAAGCAAGGATAGAGTTGATGTGATGTGTATTTGACAGTTTACAGTTTACACAATAGTAATGTCTGGTCTGAAAGTTTACTAAGTTGCACATTGGAGTATTGACTGCTAGCACTGTTATAAATGCAGCATGATATTTAAACACTTTGTTGTATGTGGATTACTTTACAGTCAAATGCTGATCCATCTGTCATCAGCTGCATGCATAATTTGTCCCGCCGCATCGCCATTGCTCTGCAGCATGAGGAGCGACGGTGCCAGTACTTGACCAGAGAGGCCAAACTGATGCTGGCGGTCCAGGATGAGATAACCACCATGACTGAAAGTGAGATACACACTTTAAACACCTCACGGCTGATTTCATAGAACTGCTGAGTCACAGTAAATCTGCAGAAGATAGCATATTTTTAACAGTTATCCTTTTCAAAATACTTATATTACAATGATGTTTTATTCAATATTGAAGTATGCATTTTAACTATATTTTATGCTTTTTTCTCATCCAAGCGGATGGAAGCCCCCAATCCCCATTTAGACAAATTCTTCCTAAATGTAAGCTCGCCCGAGATCTGAAGGAGGCTTACGACAGGTATGTTGATGATTAAATGTATAAATTCCTTCCTTTATCTTACATTTTCTAAATTATATGTATTTTTGATACAGCTGACATATTTTTGTTGGTGCAGTCTTTGTACAACTGGTTTGGTGCGACTGCACATTAACAACTGGCTGGAGGTGAGCTTCTGTCTACCTCACAAGATCCATGTGATCGGTGGAACCCATATCCCCCCGGAGGCATTAGAGCACAGCCTGAAGGCTATAAGGTGTGTCCTTCCTTTCTATGGCTGGTACCAAAACATTTTATTGTAATTGATAAGTGATCTAAAAAGTTTTTTACATTTTAAAATACTGAGGACAGACGGAAACACATTTCAACCTAAACTACCCCACAGCTTTTGAGTGTGGGGTAAAAAAGTCATCTCACAACTCAACAGGGAAACTTAGTCCCCTTTCTATTAGGTATCAACACCCTTGAAAAAAAACCTGTCCTGTCTGAATAGAAGCCCCCAGCAGAAGTAGTGGTAGTAGGTTCATACTAGTAACATAAATGAAAAATGTGCATTAACCTGAAAGAAACTGATCTCTGATCAGTATTATCTCATCAACAAAATGGACAGCAGCGGCCAGTGTTTCACTCTGGTATTGATAAAATACGGCAAATCAAATATGTGTTTCTTTTATTTGGTTTTCCAGGGTGAGATCCAGTTTAATCAGAGCTGTTCCTATGCTGCTCTTCCAAATATAAATCAAAGCTCAGTGGTGCAAACCTGTCCTGCAGTGGATGAACTGGAAGAAAGTGCAGGATTGCAGGAGGACCTACTGATATTCGTAGTTTAAAGAGAGGAGTGCGTGTGGGCAGTGACAGCAGTGTAACCCCACATTCATACCGAGTGTGTACATCAACAGAGACCAGAGTAATCAATATTAAACCAACCCATCTTTCTTTGAAATGAAATTTCATCCCAAACACGCTGTGCTGCATCAGAATCTTTTGATTGGAGTTTTTGCATGACTAATTTTTATTCTGATCAGGCTGAGTCCTTGTAAATATAGTTATTGCCACATTCTTTCCCTTATTCTTTCAGCAAACCTAACAGGGTCTCACAACACTGATTAATATTTTCGGCTGTTTTCACACATGCACTCCTGAAATTATTTTAAGAAATTGGAGTTCTTACCCTTACATTTTCCTAAGTTGCTTGTTAACTCTCGTTCTTCTCAAAAGAAAGGGTTACCTGTCAGAAAAAGGTGAGACAGGCAGGGGAAATTTACAAGGGAAATGGCAGGAAAAAAGTTTGAGTTACATCTGGGTGAAAAAAAAAAATTTGAAAAAACTGTTCCTGCTCACATCTGCAGCTTACCAAGAATAAATCTGGAAATTTTGAGGAGGTTCGTAATTGTTGAAAGAATTGTTTGGTTACACCACAAGCATTAAAACATTTTCTTACACACACAGTCTACAAAAAATGCCTTACTTCATTCAACTTTTTCTACAGTCAATCTATCAACACCCATTTCAAGAATAATTCATTACAGCAAGCTTTATTGTTTGTATTCTTCAGTCCCTGTCACTGTTTTTGCTTTTGTTCTTATATATAAAGAATATATATTTGGGTTGTTTGTTTAGTTTTTTACTGCTTTATTTAAACATCACTAGTTTGAAATGTTGGTTTACAAAATAAAAAACAGGCATGCTCACACACATATTTAGCATAAGCACAAATATGGAGCATTTCTACAAGTGTAATAACTCGTATAGGTTCAGCTTATTGAAAATTTAAATTAATGTTTAATGTTACATCATAAATTCCATATTCTTATGTAGGTCACTAATTGATCGATTATGTATGTATTATTTATGTATTTCCTGTCTTCTTTGACAGAATCTTTTTAAATATGCTTTAAGAAAATGGTTTTAGAACCTAGATGGTTCTAAAGTTGGATTAGTTATGGGGTTGAAATGCATAAAGGTAAACTCAAAGCACTAGTAGTCAATTTAAACACATGCAACAAACAGATAAATCGGATATCACTCATTCAGATAGCGCTGTCATGAGAAACGACATGATTCATTCTGTGAAAAAGAAAAGGATTAGTTCAAGATAAATTAAAAAAAATGTTTGAGGGGTTCATTTTTTTACCTTTTTTACTAAATGAGTTTGATTTGATGATTTGCTAGAAACCAACACTTATTCTTAAAACTGATGCTGACAGTACATAATTTAAACACATTTGAATACCTGTGTGCGAAGCTGCAGTAGGAATTTATATTTTTAAATGTGTTTAATGAAACATAATTCCCTCCAAGTTTATATACATTATTTAACATTTTGCAGTAAAAATCGATATTGCATAGTTAAATTTAAAGTTGGTGGTGTTTGGTGTTTGTGCTTTTTTTTTTTTTTTGGTAATTTCAAAGTGCTAGATTGATCGAAGAAAACAAAGTCTGATTTCAATTTATTGTTTCTTTTGTAATTTAGCCTATTTGAGTGCTGCTAAGCGCAGAATGAATTATCCTACTGTGATATCAGCACTTAAATGAGTGTAAAAGTGATCTGGAGTGTTCTTAGATTTTGTTTTTAGCTAAGAATAAATCACAGGTAAAAAGGTTTTGGTTATAACCAGAATTGTCCTGTTAAGTGCTTTAGTGTTTCTTATAAAGGATGGTTGGTGAATGAGGCCCAGAGTTAGACTGGGTTGACCCAGGTCAACAAGCTTGAGAAGTTTCAGAAACTGTAAACCTCCCCCTCCCTTGTTATCGCCAGTGAGTTTGTGTCTTTAACAGCTGATTAGAGCTTGAATTTTTTGAAAGTTTCACCGCTGTCTAACCATGACAAGTTTTCTGTGGACCATGCTGCCACCTGTTGATACTCTAGAGTACTGACATTTGAGCTGTCATCAATGACTCAATCATTCGCACCTTCTGAGGCAGAATGAAATATAAAGAATGATTTTAATATCAAGTAATCATAGTGGTAGGGTGCACATTTTTCTGACATAGATGATTATGTTTCAAAGTCTGGTACTAAAGCTTATCTATCGCTTATGAAGTCTTGGTTTCTTTAGAGAAAAAAATTTCATGATGTTCCACTTGTTTCATCTCGCAGACCTTATCATACCCTGCTGCTGTTGGAAAGTGAGAAGGCACTGCTTAGCCAGCTTCCTGTAGACTGTTCACCTGCGATGGTTCGCCTTATCAAAACCTGCTCAGCAGTTAAAAACCTTCAGCAGCTTGCTCAGGATGCTGACCTGGCCTTACTACAGGTATAGAGCAGTCATGACACTGCACTTGTGTACACACAGCAACATGTGTAAATTTTACTTAAAATGAAATGTATCTTAAAATATGAAGCACCTTTTCATCATTATATAGAAACTGTGCAGTGGATAAGAGTCTTAAAAGAAACTGGTATCAAAATAACCAGTTCTATTGCGTTTGTTGCATGGGGAATGATTAAGACTCCTTTTACAGCAGCTGAACAAAAACATCACAAATGCAATTAAAGATGTAAAAACTTAATATTTAAATTTCTGATATTACAAGTTGTGTACCCAGCCAAAGCACTGTATTGATGGTGTCTTACTGCCACCTGGTGGGCAGTAAATGTACATTCAAAGCAGATAGTAGACAGCACAGTCTGAGTACATGGAGTTCCTTTTTTATGTTCTTCATATTGGTCGTAGTTGTCAAGCTCTTTTATGTGGGAACTCTCTTGATTTACATTATTTATATTAATAACAATTTATTTTCCCATCTAGATCTTTCAAATTGCTGCTCATTTGGTGTACTGGGGCAAAGCGATCATCATCTACCCTCTGTGTGAGAACAACGTCTACATGCTGTCTCCTCATGCCAACATCTGCCTGTGAGTGTTCATGATGTGATATTAGCCACTGAGCTGCACCAGCTATTTTAGAATTCATTCATTCATTCATTCATGTGTAGCTGAGCTACAATACATTAACCTTGCAAAGCAGATGGTTGGTTTTCGGTTTTAGTTTCAGTGTTTCTCACTGGCGAATCCATCTTGCAAAGCTCCCGTCTGAACCATTTGGGCCCGGTTAGAAAGTGACAGGACCAATCAGCGTCGAGGGCCAATGCTTTCAGGCACAGCGGAGTTGTGGCATAAGCAAGCAGCAACAAGAGGCCGGTGCAATTATGGTGGAAGACATTAGCATGGATGCTGCTAAAGTGCCAGTTTCATCAGAACTTGATGACATTTCTTTGTTAAAAGAAAAACAAAGAACAGCAGTGAGTTGTTTCCTTTTCAAAAACGACAAAAGTCGTGTGCTGACATGTCTATAGTCACCATGATTCCCGTTATGCAGTTTACCCCGTAGGGGCGTAGCTTGCTGGCAGCTGTGTCACATGTTTTGTTGCTCTGATTGGCCTGTAAAGATGTGACAGACAGAGCATTCTTCCAATCACCCTCCGAGTTTTTTTCAAAGGCTCTGCCCTTTTCCAAATGCTGTGTACACTGAAAAAAGTAAAACAATGTTGTTGTAGGATTGATGTAATTTTTCGTTTTATAACAGCCTAAAATTATTGATTTGTTAATTAAATCTAAATCTTCAAAATTATCTCAATGGTTGAATCTATATCTTTTTATTCAAACTGGCAGCTGGACACCAAATTAAATTGGATCAATATATTTTTATTGCATTAAGTCTGCTGTGCACATGCGCATTTGTAGTAACATCCAGTAGGTCCCTAGTGGATTCAAAAAACACTTGATGCAACAGCAGCCGTCACTTTCTGAGTGGCTCTCCCTCTATAATCCAGCACAGGCATCCAGCGTTAACCTACATGTTGAAATGCATCATTGTGGCCTGTTATGCCTGAATAAACTTACTGACCTTCCTGCTACCAGTTTAGCTCAATGGGTTACCCTGCTGACTTTTGACTGGGAGATTGATGGTTCAAATCCCAGTCAGGTCCAAAACTTTAGTAGTACCTGAAACATCAGGTAAACAACATCCGTTTCCTGCAAGAATCCGATACTACTGTTTTTTCAGCAATAAACTTCACAGGCATGTTTTGGGGACCTCTGAGACCAATATAAACTTGTCTTAAAGGATGTCCCCTTTAATACATTTCTGCTCTCCCATCGGGCCAAAGTAGCAAGAGTTTTCAGGAAAAAAGTGTTGAGTTGACTTTCAAGACTTGTGGTAGGCATGGCGCAGGGGTTAGCGCTGTTTCCTCACAGCAAGAAGGTTGCTGGTTTGCTTCCTAGTCAGAGCCCTTCTGTGCGGGTACTCTGGCCTCCTCCAACCTCCAAAAAAATGCTCATTAGCTTAAATGGTGACTCTGAATTGGCTGGGATAGGCTCCAGCCCCCACCTACCTTTATAAAATGGTTGTATGAACTTAAACATTTTCAGTTCAAATGAGTGGAATATTTATATCGGTTGATTAAGGGAAATTTTTATTTTTAGTTTAGGACAATCTAAAATAATTAGGTTTGCTAAACCTTTAAACATAGTTTCTATGAACTTAAAAAATTTACATTTTCCTAATTTAAAAAAAAAATTTTATTGATTCAATAAAAAATGTTTTGTGTGATTGATTACTTCATTTTTTTAAGTTCAGCCAATGTTTTACTTTTTTCAGTGTATGAGTGGTTTTCCAGGTGGATGTGTGAAACAAATCCATTCGGCGTGCCAGGTTAATAATACATGCCCCTGGTCTCAAAAACACTTGTACACCATTTATAAAATCAGATTTTCAAATCCTGTTTGTTTGAAAAGACCTGGATTGGTTCGTTGACTAGAGCTGTCATCCTTTTAACATTGTGGATAATGATTGTAACAGGAAAGTGTGGAAGAATAATGTTTGCCAACTCTCTGGACAGATATTCACCATTGGCTGAGCAGTTTGCCCTGCAGTTTCCTGGCCATGATCTGCCTTCCATGTTAGCCAAGTTCTCACTGCCTGTCTCACTGGCCGAGTTCAGAAACCCCCTGGAAGCTCCTGCACAGGAGGTAAGACTATTGTACAAGCACAGATATGTTAATAACCTCCACTCCAAACATTGGTACCAGCTTCCAAATTATGTGTGGAAAGGGACTACTCAGGAAATAAAATGAGGACCAGTTATTCTGGCTGGGACGTACAGGGAAGCTCATGATACAAGATGAGATGAGAGGATATGAGACAGAATAATGTCCAATACAAGACGATACTAGATGAGATGACACTATGATTTAAGATACGACGATACATTACAACACAATATAAGATAAAACAATTTATTATATGACATTGGGATATGAGATTAAAACAATAGGAGACCATATAACATATCACAATTTGGCATGGCACAGCACAGTATATATAATATACTGATCAGATATATTAATTTTATGAAAGAGCAATCCTGCATAATAGTTGATAAATATCAAGACAATCATAAAAGTATATATCTCAATGTATTATTACCATAAAATCCAGAACATAAGTTGCCCTGGTATATAAGCTGCAGTCTGGTTTTTGGAATCTTACATTGGTAGAAAAATGTTTTAAACCAACATCCTGTGTGACAATTTTTATTTTCTTCAGTTAAGTCCACAACTGGCTTTTTCTGCAGTTATGTTACTGTTTTACTACAGTCTGGTTTTGTTCTTAGCTTCTGGTGAATGTTGTGAGAAAAACTCACAGCCCAGAAGTAGCCCTGCCTTCCTCCACTTGTCACTTGTTTTCCTTTCCAGTCAAACCAGCCCTCAACAGAAACTGTAATGCATACGACATGTGTCCAGTTTTCTTTAATTTATCATTTTTCTGATTCTGTTACTAGTATCAGAAATACATCAGATACTGCTGAAAATGTGTATATGGATAATTGGCAAGTAAACAGTTATTCATCGATCTGATACAGTTTTGTTTGACTTTATATTTTGCTTTATTTAGCCATGCTATATGTTAGCATTATAAACCGGAAATACATTTTTTGACTGCTTGAAAACACTCCACACACAAAGTACCATTTTTAGAGCAGCAAAGAAGAACTCTCTTGAGATGTGTAATGGAGAAGGAGTAACATCGGCAATTTGGTAGTATTTTACACTTCAAAGTCAGTTAAACAAGCTTAACAGCAGAGATGCACGCAAGTAATTCTTTGCAAGTCCAAGTCAAGTCTCAAGTCTTTTTCTCAAGTCAATTTCGCAAAGACAGTATAAAAGCAATGAAGATAAATAACACAATTGAATTTTTTTAGATGACCAGCTCCTGACTGTCATGGAAAATGTGGGAAATCGCCACTTAATGTAGCATTTGGAGCCTGGATATAGTATGCCGGGTCGCAAATTTCGCTCAAATGATATGCCAGTTTCCTTCAGAACAGTAAATGTGGAAAGTTAACACTGTTATTGGATCGGTACTCTGTATCAGCCGATATCAAACACTTGGGGATTGCTGCCAGAAAGGAAAAAATGGAATTGGAACATCTCTACTTTTAATGCCTGATTATGACCTAAAGAAGAAGAAAAGCGGCTAAAAAGTAGTGCCAGTCCTCACTGGTCTAGTCCATGTCATTATGTACACATTCTGAGAAGTGAAGTGGCCGTTTTCGGCCTACGGTGAATGGAGTGAATTTTCAGTCAATCAATCAGTCTCATGCAGTGTGTGACAGGGTTAGCTGCACGCACTTGAGGTAATGAGGAAGTGTGTAAAGTATTGCTTATACAACAGATTTTACAGTAACTGAGGAACACAAAATGCCTCTAAAAGTTAAAGTAATGAATAAACGTATGTATTCCCTGCCATCTAGTGTCAGTTTCACCTCTCCTCGTGCATCATCTTTTTTTTATTTAATAGCTGTCTGACATTATTCTCTTACCTTATTCATCCTCTTTTCCACTTTTTATTTTATTGCATTGTCAGCTTCTTCTTTGATCAAGTACCTTCTGTTTACATTTTCCTCTTCATGTTATTCGAGCCACCATGTGGAGTTATGAAGTTCTAATCTAGTGAACCAAATTGGCATGCAAATCACTGCAGTGCCCAGTGTTTAAAATTGAAATATCAAATATGGCAATAACAATTTGGTTATGTATCGTAGGCGTCAAGATGACAACAGCGTATTGCAATATCAGTACTTTGTTCCAGCCCCTACTTGTTATATCCTGAATGGCATTGAAAACGCCCACTCTTTATTCTTTTTGTGTTGTTCTTAATGTTGTTCCTGTTGCTCAGAGAATTAAATTAAAAAAACCTTCATTGTAATGTCTGTTAAGTTGAACTTGCTTTGAAAATACCATACTAAAAACAAGCAAAAGAGAAAAGGATGTTTCTTGTTGAATTCCTAGTATACACAGGGCTATAAATGTAAATTTAGAGACGATCTAGTAAGAGCAGAACCATCTGGTGTTCTCCTACGACCCATCTTGTTTTGGCAGAGCTGCCTGAGCGTTGGTGATGAATTATAAATGGCAAAGGGACGTCGTCTCCAGCTCCTGCAGTCTTCATTTTTTATGAGAACAAGATCAGGGCCATGGCTGTTACTTTGGCTCTATTTTAGGTTCGACTGGTGCCCACCACCAATTTGAAGCATATCTGCCCCTGTTAGGGACATGTGTGTTTTTAGTCTCACTTGATTGTCCTGTGCTCAGCTGAGATGCAGTTCGCTAATCTACTCCTGTACAGGCCCAGCTCATCCAGATGGTGGTGTGGATGCTCCAGCGCCGTCTGCTGATCCAGCTGCATACTTATGTCTGCCTGTTGGTACCACCCAGCGAGGATGAGCCAGGCCTGAGGGATGAAGACCCACCGCTTGCCGCAAGAGTTGGAGGTCGTAGTCTCAGTACCCCAAGCGCTCTCAGCTTCGGTTCCCCGAGTAAGTCGTCGCACAGCACTCTCTTGTACCCAGCTTTAAGGGGTGAAAAGACAGCCTGTGAGACTTTGTGTGCTTCTTTTCCATCAATATTTTTATTTGACTTTCAGCTCCATAAATTACAGCTTTTACATTGCGTCGTGTGCTTCTTGTGTTCAGCTAGCAGTGATGACATGACCCTCACCAGTCCTAGTATGGACAATTCCAGTGCAGAGTTACTACCAGGTGGGGACTCGCCACTAAACAAGAGGATGACCGAGACACTGCTAGCAAGCCTGTCAGAGCACGAGAGGCAGGTTATTCTGAACATCCCTGCTGCACAAAATCAAGAGGATCTGCGGATGTTTGCCAGGTAATAAAGTATATCTATAACACGTCTTGTGTATTTACTATTTTTGTCATTTAATGTCTTTCTGTTCGCCCTGCAATTGTGCTCTAGATAGTAGGACACTTTACAGTTTCTGCCCTATGTAGGGGGTGGGGCTTATTAAAAAAGGCAGACTGTGGTAATTTAGGGCAAAACTGTTACAGTGTGAACCCCACTCTAACCAACTACCAAGTAAATGTGAATTAAACAGAAAATAATACAGGGCACAATTACTAATACATTATTTCATAAATGCTTTTTTACATATATCACAATAACAGCAGACAGTGGGCCAAAATGTTAGTGATTTTATTGTTTTGGAGCATTTTTGAAACACGAGAATGCAGATGAAATGAGCTGACATTTCTCTGCTCTCATGTGCTTTTTCTATTGCATCATCAGGTCACAATACACTGTAAATCATTTCAAAATCTAACAATCCTCATATTGATGTTGTGCAGTCTTGCACAACTTGAAAACAGAGTTTTATTAGACCTATCTTTGAAAGTAATCTGCATTCATCTTTCTTGGTTGCTTATATCATTTGGTCCAAAGGCGCTTTTGGTATGGTGTTAGTAACTCATGATGTGATAAATTAATGCCCTTGGGAAACAGACAAATTATATTATTTTCATTGCTTTTATAAAATGTTTGGAGGTTTCATTTAAAACATTGGCTGGGGATTTAAGAAAACATGCCCACCTACTGAAAATAGAAGTTGTCACACCAAGCTCCTCAATGCAGGAATTATTGATCTGTTCTACCCTTTTTCACAGATTTGTAAAAACACCTTCAGATCTTGAAAAATGGCTGTCTCACACTTGATTTAATCAGCTGATGATTCTGTAAATGCCTTATTATTCTCAACCCATTTATATACCTCTTATGTCAACTTCTCCCAGACTGCTTCACTATTTTCGTGGACACCACCACCTGGAAGAGATTATGTACAACGAGAACATGAGGCGCTCGCAGCTCAAGACGCTGTTTGACAAGTTCCGCAGTGTCCTTGTGGTGACCAACCATGAGGATCCCATTATTTCAATCTTTCAGTCACCCATGGACTAATGGCGCAGCGACAGAGACGGTATCAGCTCCCACCAACAGGAAAGGTTGTTCAAAAGCAGTTAACCTGCTGTTTAACGGTTGAGTGCTGTTAGTCAACAGCACTCCTCAATATGAAGAGACACAATTTTCATTGTGTGCAAATTTAAGTAGAAAATAATTCTTTTATGAGCCTTTATTTGTTTACAATGTTAAATTATTTTGTACATTAAAAATGCCTGAATTGTTTATTAAACTTGAAAGATTTGTGTTTGATTTCTCACTTCCTGCCCCAGATGTGTTAGATCATCTGTTCTGACCAAAGAGGGGCAAACGGACTAATGATTATTCCAGACCTCGTGCTACCTCTCTGCAGGAATCCCAGGGTGGGGAGAAAAGACAGCAAGAAAGGGAAGACTCCAAACAGACAGGCAGTTTTTGCTTTTAGGGAAGGAGATATTTCCAAACATCTGTAAAATTACTGAGAAGAGTAAATCAAAGCATAAAGATTGGAAACATTTGTTTAATTTATGTAAATAAATCTCTAAACAGGTAGTAGAAGATTTTTCCATCTTCATTTCTGCAACAAATTATAAAAATACAAATATTTTTAGGCATATTTCATATGTTGGATCAACAGATTTTTTTTAAGCTTTACTGGCTTAGAAAATGGGAACAGATGGCAGAATAGTTTCTGTTACAGTCCCTTTAAGTCCTACTGACATTGTGCTGTCCTGTGTCAGACTGCACATCTGAGGGCTCCAAATTGTTCATCACTTTTCCAGACAGAGCCTGTTTTTCTGCCTCTTTATTCACAACGCTAACACAGGGATGGCCACGAAGATAAAAGCGCCACAGCTTCTTGGCCCATTCCCCATGGGAGTCAATTCCTACACGTGGTGCTGATACTATATCGCTGTTTGCTGCCAGATCAGTGTTTGGGTCCCTCTCAAGCCACACCTCTGGGTCTGAGGCTAGGTCTCGCCGGTCAAAACAGCGAGGTATATTCAGAGCCTGGCACAGCTTGGAGGGCCCGTTGCAGAGCTCTTTGTCCTTCAGTTGCCGTGCTCCCTCTTTGCGTCTGGCTTCCCTCAGCTGCCTCATGACTGGCTGACCCTGCAGGGGCTCGAGGGATCGCAGCAGCACAGCAGCACCTTCTCCTGAGAAAAACAGCACACAATATCTATGAGTCAGCACAGCTCCAATCTGTTTTCTTCCTTTCACCCTTCACCCACTGATGATAAAAGACACCCCTGTATTGAGTTAATTTTGTATTACACACTACTACGAGACTTCTTTTACAATAGGAAAAATAATACTTAAAAGGAACACCGAGGCTCTACCTTCACTGGACACGTTCATACAGAGGTACATGCCATAGATTGTATACACATAGATTGTTCCGGGCTTCATGAACATGGCTGTATTTCTCTCAGTGCGTTTGCCTCCTGCTGAGTGTGAGGCTTTGTCTTCTCCTCCAAGGTAGGCTTCAGTTTCCACTATTCTTCCTCGCAGCTCAGTACCATCTTCACACATGCGGACCAACACCTGCAGAGACAAGGAACCAGACAGATCAGTTTTAGATTATGGACTGCTGATTAAATTAGACATCTGAAGATGTGACACAGGTGTTCAGTTTTAACAAATGACCATTAGGGAGATGTTAGAGATTTTAGAGTTGTTTTCATTGTTGCAACAGATGTTGAAAACTCAGTCCTCAAAAATGCATCTTTGCTTAACTTTTTCCAATACTGTGAAAATGAAAGAATACAGGAAAATCTACGAAGCATTCTTGAGGACCCTCAAGTTCCCAACTTCTTGCAATGCACTTATTTATTGTCTGACACTGATTTAGCTTTCAGTCACCAGTTAACATGGTCACTTATCAAACCGAAACACTGGGCTTTAATAGACAGATTTCATTATATGCTGCTGCTTCATTATGTCCCTGCTTTACCACTTCTGAATAATCTGTTCCTTTTATTGCATTGTTGAAGTGTCTAGATCAGTGGTTTTCAATCTTTTTTTGCCAAAGGTACATCTGAGATCAAGTCAAAATCTTAAGGCATACCATATTCATTTTTATGCAACATAGCCTCTTTAAAATGTGTTACAGTATCTTGAGTTGTATAGTTTTAGTTATGATGTATAGTTTGGGTTGGGGCCCAAAAGTGGGTCTTGAAGCCAATTTTAAGTGGCCGCAGACATGTGCCTTGAAAAAATTATGCAACAAAAAGTCCAGAATGTGCTTTTATGTTAAAGTGAGTATTTCAATGTCTTTGTTTTGTTACATATTTTTGTTCCATCTCAGGTCCAAACTGCTCAATTTTTTATTAAAAACATTTGGTTAAGAAATAAAAATTTTTTTAACTTTGCTGAAGCCAACAGAAAGGCATCAGATGTAGGAATGCATGTTATTACTGGCCTAATAACAAAATAAGCAGATAATGATATACAATTTCTGCTATGTACAGAAATGTACAGGTGATATTTTGGTCGTACAGAATGGCAAAAAACATGAATGTACCTGAATGTTTCTCCAAAGGAGGTGAATTATTAAGTTTGTGGAGTTTTAAAGGGATGCACAACATTAGGCACAACATTAGGTTTCTGCTGATATCTGCCAATATTTCCAAACTCATTTTAGCCGACAGAAATATCTACACACCTTTTTCTTTTTCTTTTTTTTTTTTTTTTTTTTTGTTACAAAGAACACCAGGTGTCTCCTGTGTAAATAAAGGCTGAGTCTAGCAAAGCAGGGAAGTAGACAGTCTGGTAGCTGTTTTACATTTGCAGCTTCATTCAAAAAGTTCAGGGCTCACTGTGGGCCCTCTTGAGAGTGTGGTGCCCTTGGCAACCACCTATACCTGATGATACATTAGTAGGTTACATTACACTGATATGTGATATTTACTGCAGATACATTTCATTCAGAAAGTATTCAGACCCCCTTCACTTTTTTTCAATTTTATTATGTTGCAGTCGTATGCTACAGTCAAAAAATCTTTTTATTGTGATTAATCCAAGTGAAAACAGAATTTTAAAATAATGTAAAAAATGGTTACAAATAAAGAACAGAAATATCACATTGTCACCTGTGGTAAATTTAATTGATTGGACATGATTTGGAAAGGCACACACCAAACTATAGAAACTATATAAACTATAGGCCTCACAGCTGACAATGCACATCTGAGCGAAAACAATTGGTTATATATAGCCTACAGCCAATAAGTCAGCTGTAAATATTATATCATACATCCCTTAAGTTTAAAGCAGAACCAACAGACCTACCTAAGAGCAAGTATTTTTCTTTTTTCATCCTCATTTTATACGAGTTACAGCGAGATAGAGGTCTGAACAACAGCTAGTGTCTTTTTTTGTGGTATTTTAAGCCCTTTCTCTGGATTATATCAGGGAACCACTCTGCAAACCTGTTTAACAAATTAAGATAATTCATTTTAATTTGAAATGCAGGCTCCATAAAAGTGGGGCACATTTTTATTTTGTGGATTACAAAGCTCTTTACCATTTAAATTGATGTTAAATTCAGGTGTGCTGTATTACCTTGCCCAGGAACGCTTTAGCCAAACTAATGCATGGTTGGTTGAAAAAATCCTCTCCTAGTCTGTCCTGTATGTTATTCTTTGTGGTAAAATAATGGCTTCGTTCAATCCCAGCACTTCCACACTGAATTGAGTCCTTTTGTGTTGAATCCGTCCGTTTGTTTGCAGTTTGTTCAGGTGCAGCTGTTGCTGCTAGTGCTACCAATTTTCTCTTTCTTCCTGGCATAGTGAACAGCGAAGCACCCAGGAATGTAGATCAGAAATATATTAAAATCCACGTCACTGTGTTTACATGTCAGCCACCCAAATGACACACTTTTATACTGTTAAATTCATGAATGAGCTCGTCCTAGCTGTAGTAGTTCAATGCAAAGGCTTACAGCGTACAGGAAGTAGATGATTGTTTTGCATCTCTTAAAGGGGCCGCGCACCCTTTCCGCCTGCGTAAAGTGAGCGGGTTATTTGTTCATTTCGTGATACCATGTTTCTTATTAAGGACGCAGATATCGTCTTTTCCTTTAAAATTAAAATATACGGCTTGAAAGTGTATGATTTTCTTACGGCCTGACATCGCAGTCAAACTCTTCTAGTAGTTTCAACAGTGGCCTTTTCCTGCTGCTGTCTTATCATTCCAGCTCCTTTTGAAAACAGGTCTGCTCTAATAAGAGGTTATAAATAGAGATGGTGTGCTCATTCTTGCCTGCCTGTGCCCAGGAAGTGGATGGCGCCAGTTTGGCCCCAGGCATGGTCTGTGGGTCCACGTGGCTCTCTGGAAGATCAACAGTGTATGACATGATGCCATGATGACACCGATTTTATCAGAGGAGTAGCCTACGAGTTTGCTGGTGTGCTGTGTAAAAACAAACAAAGATTATTCTGAAGCTCAAACAAGAACTGAAAAAACAATGAATAGAAAGAAAAACAGATGGGTGAGGTAAATGACCAGAGGATGAATATGCTTCAGAATTTAAAGTTAGGATTTAAAAAATGGATGTTATTGCACAAAGATGAAGACAATGGTCAAAGGCGAAATTAAACTCTTTGTGCAGCTGTGGGATTTTTGACATATTAACCTCTGAATGCCCTGCATGTACATTATGAGGACATTACATTTTGGGTTTCCTACAATAAAGTTATAATGGAAACTTTTAAGGTAATTGTCTGGGATGCCCATTGCAGAAATTTGATGAAAATGTTGGGAAAATTTGCTATAAGATTTTCCAGGATATTTTATCTAAAATGTTTTTGGGGGAAATTTACTTGGATTTTATATATAAAGGTAAGTATTTTCATGGAAATTTAGGGGATACTTTTTTGATAGTTTCATTTGAAGGTTGGGGGGAAATTTTCTTCAAATTTTGAATTAATACATAAGTAATTATTATTACTATTATTATTATTATTATTATTAATAATAATAATAATAACAATAATGGTACTTTAGGTATTTATTTTGCATTTTCATAAAAATTTTGAATTTTCAAACATTGTTGTGGAAATTTTAGAAATGTACTTCTAATTTTGGGGGGAATATGATTTATTTCTTTGGGGGGGGTGTTGCTTTGAAATTTTCAGGTACTTTCATGGAAATTTGGGAGTTATTTGTAAACTTTTGGAATGTGAATGGACGGGGAGTCAGGAAATATATGTATGGATGTTTGGGGAAATTCACCATCATTTGGCCAGAATTTGGGGAGAAGTATTCGCTAATTTTGGGAAATTAGGTGAGAGATTTTAGGGGGAGTGCTTTGAAATTTTGGGGAATTTCCTTAAAAACTTTCAGGAACTTTTGTGAAGATGTTCTTTGAATTTAAGGCTTCATGATAAAGTTTCACTTAAACATCTGAAAACATTTAGGGAACTTTTTATAGGCTATGAAATTTTAGGCAATTTGTGTGGATTTTGAAAAGGAAAATTTCCTAAAAATTCAGAACTTTTAATTGAATGTTTGTTCATGTTTAGCATTAACAAGTCCTTGTGGCCCATCATCAATATGACTCCCCCATACCTCTCTGAATGACTGATGTCATTTCGTACTGACAGAAGAGCCCCAACAACTGACCAGCTGGCTGATACAGTCAAAATACCTGCTCAAAAAGTGATCTGGTGCTGTATTATCTGCAGAAGCAGAACCTTCAGGAGATTTGTTGACATCTTTTGGTCAAAGCTAATTCATGTTCAGTGACTAGGATGAACATTTAAACTCATCAGGTCCAACTTATTCCACAGAAAAGAAGAAACTAAAAATGTTTAACAAACAAAAGATAAGGTTTCAGGAGATTAAAATGTATTATTCTGTTTTCTGTCAATTTGCTTTACACCACTGGATATTTGATGAAACTTTTACTACCAGTGCTTTTGTGCTGCGTGATGCTTTTATAAGCTGAGATTGACTTTCTCAGTCCCTACAGTTTGTGAAGACTGCATCTGCTGGGAGGGAGATTTGTTCACCACATTGTAAAGATTTTTTTCCTCTCTCTCTCTTATTAAATCCTTTTAGTTTCTGCTTCAGCTTTACACAGAATTCACTCATTCCCCTCCAACAATAGTGACATTTAGGTTCTAATGTCTTGAAGCCTTGCTCTTCAGATGTACAAATCAACTTCGGCTGGCTGTCCTTAATCTGAAAATCATCAGGAAAGATTCAATGTCAGAAATAGTGATATATTAAAAGAGTGTCAGACCGACAGTGCCTGCAGTATTCACCCCCTTAGATGTTTTACCCTGTTATTGATTTTATAAATCAATAATGGTTAATATAATTTGGCCCTTTTGACAAAAAAAGAAAAAAATCCCACTCTAGTGTCAAAATGAAAGAAGATTTCCACATAGCAATGTCTATTAAATTAAGAAGTAAGGTAAAATAAGTGACTGCATAAATATTCACCCCCTCGAACCAGTATCTAGTAGATGTACCTTTGGCTGCAATCACAGCACTGAGTCTTGCAGACTGAATAAGATTGTCCTCCAGGATTTTTCTATTTTGCCACATTCATTTTACCCTCCACCTTTACAAGCCTTTCAGGGCCGGCTGCCGAGGGGCATCCCTACCGCACAATGCTGCCACCGCCGAGCTTTAATTCATAATACTAACATATAAAGTGTATAAATACATTTGTGTCAGAGGGAAGTCCATCATGATCCTAATTAAGAGTATATCCTCTCAGAAGGGTATAAAACAAAACAAACAATCTAATCTCCATTGTTATTTACGACAGCCTGAAGAGGAAATTAATCTGTGCAATTAATTTTGTTTTATTTTGTCTAGCAGTGATAAAGTGATAAAGAGTACATTTTTGGTTACCCTATTATTCTGTCATAACAGTGCTGTTTTCCAACCTGATAAGTTAAATTCATTCTTTATATCTAAGATCTCAAGAAATCAATGCTTTAACGTGAAAATCTGTTTTTTTGTTTCAAGAAGATATAAATAAGATGAGACTGGAAGAAAACAACTAGAAATTATTCAATCATTGTAAAACAGTTTCTTTGCATAGGGCTTCTGGATTTAATACTCCAAATGTTGTGCTTGTTTATTGAACAGTTTGGCTCTTTGTTTTTTTTCCATCAAGATAAAGCTTCTTGGATTATTATTTTATTATTATTTGAACTACTTGAACTACTCCCTAGAGCTTTCTGCTGGCACACTCATCTAGTTGGAGAGTTGCCAGAGTGCAGCATGCTTGTGAAGTAGCAGCCTTTGAGCTTGAGTGTGTCTGTGTGTGTGTTGCATTGTGGGACAAAAAATGGGTTCAGTGAGGGATAAGTTGTTCAGTGAAAAAATGACATAATTGTTTTCCTGTTAAAATATTTGCGTTCTTTATTGGCTTTTATTGTACTTTCTGATTATTTGGCTTTGAATCTTTCCTCAAACAGCAGAGGTATTATTATAGGTAGCGTTGTAATAGCAAGTGTTTAGTGCCGTAGGATTCATTTCTAATGGATCCAGTTCAATCATTGACACACAGACCCCAGCTGACTTATTGAGCCAGGATATGATCCAGACAGAAATCTGCTGAGCATGCTCAGTGGAGCAGTCCTGGCATTGGCTGTTGACATTGTCATAGCTGGTAGACCAGCAAAGGCAATTGTTTGCTTTGACTGTGTTTCCACTGAATGTCAGCAGTGATGGGGTCTGGGCCGGACAGCTTTCTTTGTTGCTGCCTCTGATAATCTTGGCCGCAGCTTGGCCGTGGTTTTGCATTCTGGATCCCTTTCAGCTCGAGCAGTCAGCAGGCAGTGATAGCGAAACTGAGCTGGAACCAGAGACTCGTCTGTGTATGCAGATGGAGGAGCAGAATGCAATATCTTACCACACCGTGAGTCAGAAATCCTCTGGAGAATAAGAGTTGATCTGCTGTGCATAATATCATCTCTTCATGCAATTTAAGGTGGAATTTACTCCTTATCACTTTTGGTAAGGAGTAACTTACCAAAAGTTTTTACTTTTGGTTAAGTCTGATTTTGATCAATTCTGTGAGTTAAAAACATTCCATACATTTTACTTTGCTTTTGCTTTTGTGAATCTTCAAATACAGAGGTGATTATAGGCCTTAAGCAGACATAACCCAGACACTTTATTTCCTTTCATTTTCTTGCCATAATGAGTAAACCTCTGGAGATCTTGACTTATTTATGTTGTTATTGATGGTTGTCCTTATTAATTAGTTAATTTCTCAAGAAAATGATTCAGATTAACTCATTATTGGGTGAAAACAAATTAAGTTTAGCATAATTTCAAGCATTTCCATCAATCCTTTTATTTATTAATAATCACTCATTCACCTGTCTCCCTTTCCTCACTCTATTTATGTGTGTCTGCTCCCTTAGCTCTGAGCCAATCCCATTCATCCATGACCTTTCTTGTTCCAATTATCCTTCCACTGTCATACACTATATTGCCAAAAGTATTCGCACACCTGCCTTGACTCGTGTATGAACTTAAATGACATCCCGTTCTTAATCCATAGGGTTTAATAGGACGTTGGTCCACCCTTTGCAGCTATAACAGCTTCAACTCTTCTGGGAAGGCTTTCCACAAGGTTTTGGAGTGTGTTTATGGGAATTTTTGTCCATTCTTCCAGAGGCGCATTTGTGAGGTCACACACGAATGTTGGACGAGAAGGCCTGGCTCTCAGTCTCTGCTCTAATTCATCCCAAAGGTGTTCTGTCAGGTTGAGGTCAGGACTCTGTGCAGGCCAGTCAAGTTCATCAACACCAAACTCTCTCATCCATGTCTTTATGGACCTTGCTTTGTGCACTGGTGCACAGTTATGTTGGAACATGAAGGGGCCATCCCCAAACTGTTCCCACAAAGTTGGGAGCATGGAATTGTCCAAAATCCCTTGGTATGCTGAAGCATTCAGAGTTCCTTTCACTGGAACTAAGGGGCCAAGCCCAGCTCCTGAAAAACAACCCCACACCATAATGCCCCCCTCCACCAAACTTTACACTTGGCACAATGCAGTCAGACATGTACTGTTCTCCTGGCAACCACCAAACCCAGATTCGTCCATCAGATTGCCATCCTACATCCCTTTATCGTTCATCAAAGTCATCTCATGGATGTCCAGGTGAAGTTCCTAAGAAGCCCATTCCTTCAGCACCACCACCAGCATCTAGACTCCATAGGAGGGTATACTATCCTGCTGTCAGCCTCACCACCCCTCAAGTTCATGTAGACATCACGATGGAGTCTATTCATCACAGACATTATATATTACCAAATTTGTAAAATAAATTATTGTTAAACTCATATTAAGTCTCTCCTGAGCATAGAATTGTTATTCCAAGATAATAAGTCAACATAGAAAAAGTAGAAATTTGTCCTTTATCATAGGGAAGCAGGGAATACAATGTATTGAGGCATGTCCTCTTAGGGCTTCCATATGAAAAAATGCTAGCTGGCACTTGATTATTGGTACCCACAGATGGGTTTGTGTTTACTTTGTCCATAATAAGAAATGAACACCATCCCCCCCTGTTGTATTGTTCAAATAGGTAGTCACATCACATTTTTTGAGAGTACAGAGCCCATTGGCTTCAGTTTTTAGCAATGTAGGACCAAAAGGAGCTATGGCAAGTGTTTATCTAAACTGTCACCTTTGTCATCATGCCTCTCATTCCTCAGTTTGATGTTTAAACTTACAAAGATGATATAAAGTTAGTATACAAGCGAGGAGGAGAAGAAGCAATCCTTTGGCATCCATATTGTAGTTGCCAAGCAACAGTGTTCCTATACAAGCCTTTCCTGTGCATGACTTTAGGACAGGGTTTCACATCACTGCATTTTCCATTTGAAGGTGGGATACAACTTTGTGAAACAATTACATTAAGCAGAGGACAAATGGACAGCTCATATTTTTTTTCTTGTCTTTATTATCAGTAGTTTGGACAGTGTAGCCATTAGTAACTTCATTCTCTTTGCTTTGTTTGTATAGAGCCATTTCATATGCCCTGCTCTGATTGTTGATGTTTATTTTTCCCTAACTGTTGTCTGTTAAAACACCTTGTAAACAACTGTTTTTAAAGGTGCTATATCAATTAAGTTATTATTATTAAAGTTATTATTACTTACTGTAATCAAATGCTGTACCGGGGTAAAATGCCTCACCTCATATGCACATTTTCACAAATCAACTATCTCAAATGATTTTGTCTACCTCATTTATATCTGCCCATACCCCTGCATATTCTGTAGTTCTGATCATGTCTAGTCAGCAATCTTGCACCCTTTGCACATCTTGCAACCCTACTATCAGACTGGAATATACTAGACAACATAACAAGAGCTTTAACATATTTTAAATCCCTATTTGTAATACTTTTTCACTTTTACTTATTTTTTGTACATTTGATGTTTAATTCCTGTACAAAGAGAGTGAGTCCTATTCCTTGTTTTGTAAGCATACTTGGCCGATTAAGCTGATTCTGATTTCTGTTGTCAAAACTGCAAAACATCCTTAAACCTGTCTTGCTTCACTGTTGGGTGTAATTATTCATTTTACCTGCAGTCAATGAGTAGCAGCACCTGGTAGCCATCTGCATTTCCAGCATTTGATGGTATTAATATTTAATTTATGACGATTAATGATTCATAAGTCTCCTTTCTTGTTGGCTGTGCAGGTGGCTGAGTTCTCACTGGATGGGGGAAGCAGGAGGACACGCTCATGTGAGACTAGGTTCACACACATGCTGCACCGAAACACATATCTGAGACTTCACACCCAAAAGTTTTTACAAAATACCTTTATAAATACATGAATGCATGTAGCTACTTAGTATATTTGTTTTCCTATCACACATTTTTTTCTGTATGATGGTAAATTAGAAATGTGTTGGAAAAAGTGAGCATTTTTTCAGCAGAGACTTAAGAAACTGAAACAGCACAGTAGTGTCTCCTCTTTGAACCTGCATAGTGTGGTTAATACTCCTACGTTTCACCGTCTCACAGCCTAAATGTGAGCACCAGTGACCGTTTGAGGGCCGTTTTAGTGGATCATTAAAAGAGAAAAACTCAGCCCTCCAGCTGTTGGCTTTGTTGATGGAGCCTGCCGCAATCTTGAGCCCCTTTGACCTTTCCCTCTCTGCTCTGATAACACCTTCCTTGTCTCATCCCACACCTGTGGCTCTCAGTGGGAGCAAGCACTGAGTCAGAGAGGCAGGAAGGCAAAGAGGGAGTGCTCTCTGCAGGATCGTACTGTTCTTATCACAAAAACAAGGGAGTATAAGTCTAACAATGACAGTCTGCAGCAAAAAAATTTTTTTGCTGCCCTGTTTGATTTCTTCAACAGATTGCTTCTGCTGGGGTATTTTGCAGTGGTACTGTGAGTTAATGCACAGTATGCAGTCTCGTTTAGCAAAAATCAGCTTTGTTTTTAGACCCTTTACCCAGTATTTACACAGAAATGACTGACTACCTTTCATTTCTTCTAGTTGAAGAAGAAGGAAACAGTCTGACGATGCCCTCTAGGTTAAACATTACCCTTGCACTCAACCCTTTTATCTGTGTCTGACTGATGGGTCTTCAGGGGGGCCTTGAGTGCTCCTACAGGTCCTGCTTCATTTCCTAATTGCCGCCTTTGCCCTGTCTTCAACCCTCCCAGAGGAAAACTTTGCCATTAATTACCACAACTTCATGGTATTTCACTCAGAGAGTCCCAGCAGGCCTGTAAACAGTCCTTACATAGCTGACTGTTTGTAAAAGAGCTGATTGTATCTGATAAAGACACTTCTGCGGTGGAAATGGCATCTTTTGGCTCACTTAGGGGCATGTCTGATAAAGCTCTGTTTGCAGTGTGGCTATCAGTCTCACTGGCAGAGGTGAGACCCATGGGTGCAGAACAGAAGGCAGACCTGAGATGAAAGGAAACTTTTCCCTTCTCATACTTTTTGAGACCTGCTGCATGTATGAAACTTATTTTTTTCATAATGAAGCTACCGGTTACAGAAAAGAGGAATGGTTTGTGTCCTGCTGAAGAATTGGATTACTAAATGGAAGGAGATCTGCTGACTGTGTTTATCTGTGGAGCAGCAGAGGAGGTGTTAAAAAAATCCCACCCACTGTTTTGCCATCTCAGTAAATTTATTTCATTTTCTGTAGCAATGAATCCTTTCATTTAGAGAAATAAAGATATGCTTGAGTTTATATAAAAGGTGCCTTCCTTTTGAGAATGTAGCAAACATATGAAAAGAAACTGGGAAAATGGTAAATCAGCATTTATTTGCTGAACAATAGAGCATAGCTGCTAATTGAAGCTTAGTGTAAGTTAAAGCAGGAAGACTGTTTCATTTTCATTCATCCCTCATTTATTAACTCTTAGAACTCTAAGCCAGTTTTGCTATTTCTGGTCCACCAGTACCTTTAATGCAAAAAATGCCTGTAGAAGGTACAATGTACACATGTACATGGGCAGATGGATTGGATTCTGGCCTGCTGCTCCTTTATCACATGATTGTCCCCAGTCTCTCATCCTTGTTTACAACTCTATCCACTATCCTCCTCTCTGATTTAAAGCATAAAAGCCCAAAAATATCTCTAAAAATGCCTGTTGAATCTCAACCCCAAAAGGAAATTCAATCTCAAAGAACTTTATACAAATCACACCCAGATCAACATATGAACAAGCCATTTCACATCTGTATTTAGTTCCTACAGGTCTTGTCTGCCAGGAGAAAAAAGAACTTTCCAACAAACAAACCAAAAGCTATCATTCATATCCATAAATTTTATACACATTTTGCATGCATTTGGTATTCCTGTGCACAGAATGGACATGAATCCCATGTTAGGAGCTTAAACATCCAATTTTCATAATATTGGGGAAGAGGATGTTATTTCACTTTTCACACTGGCAGATAACTATCTTGTCTCTTATTGATTTTTGGCTGGCCCTGATTGGGCACTACAGCCAAGAAAACAAAAGAAGAAGAAGCTGGAGCATCGTGATTGGCTGATAGGCTAACAGGAAGTTGTTGTCTTTTACTCCCTGTTTTAAAATGGAGGACAGATGGCAAGACTGCTAAGTTTTTCATTAGAGAAAAATGTAATAAATAGTCATATCCAAAGATGGGGATTTTACAATGTTGATTTGTAGTATCAAAGCTCTGAATAAATGCTGCATTTTGCACCTGGGTTAAAATGTTCTGGAAGGGATGTAAATGCCGGGAGCCGTCTGTAGATTGGCAAAAACGTAAGTTTCCGATCACAGTTTACCCCAAAGAGATCCATCTTATGGTTCCTGAGATATTGTAACAAGGCACTAGTGACTGTGATCGCCAGCTACCCCATAGAGTTCAGACTGTTAACTATCACTTCAACTCGCTTAAATTTGGAGCCAATCCCATTCCTCTCCCATCAACCTCTCCACCCAAAATCTGTTCTCCTCTCCTCCGCATCCAGTCTATTGTTTCGGTTGGACCGTTGCAACCCTCCTCCACCCCAGCTACTTCCATTACAGCTCAACTGTGTCCAGGTCCAAATCTTACATCTCTTCATCCCTGCTTCCAAGTCATATCATCGGAGTCTATGCCCAGCTTCTTCATGCCAACCTGCATCTCTTCATTGCCACCTCCAGGTCACCTCATTAGTGTCTGGGTCAAGCTCCTCGGAAGTCCTCTCCTCATCTTATCCTACTCTTTTTATCACCACCACCAGTGTCTAGACCCCATAGGGTGGTATCCTATCCTGCTGTCAGCCCCACTACTTCTTCAACTTCATAAAGATATTGTGATGGAGTCATGGACATGTCACATTTCCAAACTTGTAAAATAAATGACTGGTAAACTCATATTAAGTCTCTCCTGATTGAAATATGTTTACTGAAATATTGAACAGGTCTTAGAGTTCTTTATGAGACGTTTTCAGCTGGTTACAAAACAGTCTGAAATGAATACTAGTGCCTCTTTCTGACCAACAAAAGTCATTGTAACTTATTTTGTAACTTGACTGAAACATTGCTGCGGGGTCGATGCCAGATGATACGGTTTCAGGATGCAGAAGAAACAGCCTTCTTAAAACATTTTCCCACTAAATGATACTCTTGAGTCATAAAACAAAGAAGGGCAAGAACTTTTTAAAACCAGAAAATCTGTAAAAGATTAGATGAGCATAGAGATAAGATGAACCACTATATCCACTGGGGGCCCGATATCAAACCAACTCAGTCTTTTTAAAGCTCTAAGCACAGTTTTGTGATAGTTTGCTTTGTTTATGTTTACTTCATAACTTTTATTTATTCCATCAATATGATTTTCAATAGTTATTTTCCACTTTCAAAATTTAGAATAAAAACGGTCCCATTGCTCAAATTCACTTAGGCTTCAAGATTATTATTAATAAAACTATCAACAATAATAATAGGTACTTTCAGTTTTGGTTATACTATGGCAGTAAGCAGGCTGGTTTTGTTGAGCAGTGCCATTTGGGCTTTGACAGCCATGAAAGGGTGGGTAAGGTAAAGAAAGTCTCTGTGTTGGTATGGAGGGGGTGACCCTGGGACGCCCTGTTCAGCCCTCCAGGGGTGTCATGGGACCAGCTGAAATAAACACCGGTGAAAAGGGGTTCACACTTGATCAACTCTGGTGAAGTGCAGGCTTCTTGCTGCCCATCGGTCTGCACAGTTGACTTGTTGAGGCCAATATTAAAGGCTTAACTGGGTTTAAGGATTTCTTCACTGCTTATCCTTTCAGTGGGTCACAGGTATCTCATGTTTATTTGAAAATATGCTCTCAAGCTCATTTGAAGAACTATCTGCGTGATGAATCAGGCGCCCACTGTCAGCACAGGGAAACCTCTTAACTCATAATGTTGTCCTGCAAGTGTAAGCAGGATAGAAACTTAGAAAACAGAGCCAATTTTGTGTCCAGCTCTCTTCTTCTGACGAAAATCAGACGAAGCCTGATTATTTCTTGGTTCTAAAGATGATCTTGCCAGATTCTTGTGGTGTAATGTGTGTTAAAAGAGATTTCACCCTCCCCATTCAGTTTGGAGGATGATCAGTATGATATGAAAATATGTTCAATATTAATGATCAGAAATCGTATTGCATTGGGGGCAAGTCCATCCACAAGGGGGGATAAAGGGGAGAGTTTTCTGGGGTCCAGCCAAATGTGGGACCAATGGAGGTGAGGAAAATCATGGTCCATGGTAAAGTAAATCACATCAAAGGAACAAAAAAAAAAAGTATTTTATTCATTTATTTATTTATGCTGTAATAAATCAAGCTATAGCATTTTTTAAAATGTAAAGCCCTTAAAAATAATGACCTTAATTTTGATAATGTTTATAATGTGTATATGCACATTGACCAGGGGCGTAGCTAGGGATTTTAGGCCCCCAGAAAGAATATTACACAGGGCCCTCCTTAACTGGCTAGCCAAGCAACAGATGTTGCAATATTTACAGATATCTCTGCATTTTAATGTATTTTTGAATTACAATTTCCCCATTTATGAGCAATAATTTTACTATGGTTTAATTGAATTTATTTGCATTATTTTGCAGCACTGGTCATTTGGACAGTTTTAAGGGACGAGCAGGACCCCCTAGTATTGTGTTTTGCGCTATTTGATATAGAAGTGAGTCTGTTGACCAATTTATTTGTTGCTTTTGATTCAATCATGACATTAATTACTAAGAAAAATAAATAAAAACACAATTTTTATTGCAGACATCTCAAGGGCCCCTCCCAACTGTGGGCCCAGGTAGTCAGTACCCTCTTTACCCCCTGTGCTATGTCAGTGACATTGACTAAACCCTTTGAAAAGTAGTGTCAGACTTTCTGAATACGCCACGATGTAAACAAATGTCAGGATGCCAGAGAAAAAGGTAGGAGGAACCAACACAACCAATAAATCATTATGTTTAGGGAAACATAACTGAACAATTGCTAAAAGACACAAAAAGGTAAAAAAAAATGGCAAGAATGTGTTTTAAGTGGCAAAGAATGACAGAAAAAAGTGACAAAAGTTGGGGTAAAAGTGGCAAAAAAATGGTTACCAAAGGCAAAATGGGAGGGAAATGGTGAAAAGCATTTTAAAGTTTCAAAATGGGCAGAAAGGTAGTGAAAAGAGGTTAGAATGTCACAAAAGTGACAACTTTGATGACAGGTGGCAAAATTGGTCATAAGAGGTAAAAATAGTACTAATGTCAAAAAATGTGTCAAAATGGGTGTAAAAGTGGCACATTTAAGACATTTAAATATCAGAACTAAATAATGTCTTGACACATGTTTGAGCTCCAAATTGGGGTAACTGTTAGCCAGGATGCTAGCTCCAATGCTACTGATCCACCAAACATGCATCGATATCACAAAATAACCCCATCTGAGGAGAGCCCAGGTTCTGGGTTTGTAAGGGGTCCAGCCAACTGGGCACCAAGGACAGCTGTACACACACTCTGTGGATTATCATATCAAACAGCCAATCAGGAAGCTGACAGAAGAAGAAAGCGCAACAAGCACAGCCATGGAAGTGATTAAACACAAAGTAAAAAATTGGGTTAGAAATGATGGACCAACTTGTTGAAAGATGACTAGTCTTTCTATTAATCGTCTTGTTTGTTTTGTCTTCCATACAGACAGATTAATATTAATTTTGGTCAGTTTCAAAATCAGTTAATGTTATCATCAGGAGCTTAAAAATAATGTACTCTACTTGAACCTGTCCCGATTGGATGTCTCGAATCTGGAATGCAGGATTTGAACGTGAGTTTTTATTGTAAAAGTCTGGTTTAAATTCCTGTCTAGATTGTCTGAAAATTTAATCATCCGCTACCTACAAGAGAATTAACTCAAAAACTCAGGCACTCAAGTAATCACTTATTTTTGAATACAAACAAATAGTGGCCCTGACAGCAGAAAAATGGGATCACATTATACCTTCCTTTATTGTTATAGCAGACCTTCACTGACTGCCACATCTACTGTAGGATTGGTCTTAATCAAGGAGCACATCAAAGCAGCCACGAAGGAGACGTTTCCAGGAACCTGAGCCGCCTGTGCCTCGAAACCTCATCTGAGGAGAAGTGCTTACTTGGTGCCCCCTGTCAGCGCCTCAGAAAGCCTCTGCTTCCTCACATCCATCTCTCTCCTGGAGAATTTTCCCAGGTGGCTGTGAGCTTTCAGTGAAACCGTGATGGAATGCACTGAAATGGTCTTTTCATTAGATGGAGCAGCAGTATTACTCTATGCAGTAAAAGGGGCTTTGTGTCTAATGAAAATCTTTATCAGCGGAAGGTTACATGATTCTGAAGCTGCTGTTGAATTATAGTCTTATTTCTTATTAAACTGAAGAATTAAAGGCTTCTATACATAATCTTTCTTTTAAATGCAGATAAAATTCCCTTGAGCTCTGTAGATTTTCTACTACTTGAAAATGAAGTTTGAAGATTAGCCATTTACAAACAGACCCATCCCTAGATTGTATTACACTGGATGTTATCAAGGGTGGTTTTAGTAATTTAGAGGCCACAGGCAAATACCAATACGGGGCATCTTTAATCAGATAAAGCAATCATAGCTGGTAAATATGTTTTGAAGCATCTTTTTTTCAGACTACAGAACCACAGGACTTTCCAAAATCTTAAATATATACTAGCCATGACCTCTTAGAAGAGCATCATAACTAAAATGTACCATCTTCACATATTTGAATACTCTGGGATAGAATGAACTTATAAAAATAACATAAAAAAAAACCTTTCTCTGTTATGTCCGTTCTTTTGCCACAAATGATAAATTCTTATTTATTGCATGCACAATTTACTCAGATTAGATTGTCAGGATTATGACCATATCAGGATAAAACCACTACAGCAGACACAATTAATGAATTTGTCAGATAACAGAGAAAAACTAATAAAAGTGACAATATATTCCATCAAAAAACAGTTTTACTGCATCAGAAAGAGTCCACACAGTCTAAATACAGTTAAATATTTAGTCCAAACAGGGTTGCCTTCATAAAGATCCACTGGCCATTTCATATTATTTTAAATTTGACGTTGTTCTCAATAATCCTCTGTATTTGCTGTAATAATGTATTTTTTCCAGGCAATGCTATTTAGCAAAATATTTGCCAACTTTGATCCTTTTTGGAGCGTCCAGTATGAAACTCCTGGACTTTTCCTCATAAAAACAGGTGTGAAAAACTCATTTTCTGTTCTGTTGTTATCAACTTTGAACCTAAACTATCTAAGGCTTCATGCTTTGGTCCAGTTGAATTGTACTGCTAATACATCCCAGCTACAGTCATCTATAGACCTCTGATTCACAATACAAATTCAGAAAGGAAAAAACTATTTTGTTTTTTGTTGTATTACTCAACACCAGTAGCAGCTTTAAGTAGTCTGACAGTTTAGGAAGAAACCTTTCTTTCTAAAGACACCTTGTTTGTGCTTGTACTCAAACATAGCATCCAATTTAATTTGGGAATACCTGGATAAGAGTTTTTGACTCATTTCACCCAGACTTCTAAGTGGTTATATAAAAGTCAGAACATTTCTGAGTATAATTCTGCTGAAAACATAAAATAAAGAATTCTTCATTATATATGTGCTTATTTTTCATGCATAACAAAGGTTTGCCAATGCAATGCATGATGCACAATAAATCAAAAGAAAATGGCTGATTTGAACCATATTCCATAAGAGTTGAATATTTGGCACTTTTTATAGTATTTACATCCAAACTGTTTAATTCAATTCAATTTTATTTATATCTCACATTCAGTACAAATATAAACTCAATGTGCATTACAGAAGATAAAAAACGGACACAAAACAAAAAACAAAGATACACAGTGAGTGAAGAAAAACAAAAATTCCATGCATAATAAGTAATCTTGGATGCATCCTGCACCAATCTGTACAGCTTTTTGCATATAGCGTTTGGGTCTCCTACAAAAGAGCGTACTTATATCCATGCAAGATTCTGCACACAAAGATAAATTAACAGGCAATGCTTGAGAGAAAAGCAGTGCTTTAAAGCCACTTTTGAAAGAACTAAGTGTTTCAACAGACCTCATGTCAGCAGGCTGTTTGTTCCAGAGGACAGTCCCATAGTGACTAAAAACCCCTTCACCATTTAGTTTCAATTTTAGGTACATTCAGGAGGCCCATGCCTGATGATCTGAGGGGTCTGATTGGATCCCAGTCAGTAAGGAAATCAGAAAGATATTGGGATGCTGTTAACACTCTGGCTGCATTGTTTTGGATGAGCTGCAGTCTTCCTATTGACTTTTTAGGAACTCCAGCAAAGAGGGCATTGCAGCAATCCAGCTGGATATTAAATGCATGCGTATAAATGCATGAACCAGCTTTTCAGAGTCAGATTAAGACATAAAGTATCTCAGTTTAGACATGTTTTCAGGTGGTAGGATGCAGTTTTTGTAATAGATGTTATGTGGTTATAGAAGTTCAGATTAGAATCAAAGATGACACCAAGATTTCTGACATGCTGACAGTGCTGTAGGGGAAATGATGATGGAATGGAGATGAACTCTTGCCTCAGTTTTGTCTTTGCATAGTTGTAAAAAAATCATGAGACATCCATTCACTAATTTCATCAATGCATCTAAAGTTATATACAGGACAAAGAACATCAGGAGCAAGTGAAACAGCTGAGCATCATCGGTGTAGGTAAAGTATGATGAAACCCAGGAGTGTCATGTAGCGACTTAACAGCAGTGATCCAAGACCCAACCCTTGTGGCACCTCACAATAATTCTAAAATTGTCAGATGTAAAATTAGCAAGTTGGCAAGTTCTTTCAGGTATGATGTGAACCACTGAAGGACAGATTTTGATAGGCCAAAGTGATTGCTCAGTGTAATAGGATGTTATGGTTAACTGTATTAAAAGCAGAACTTAAGTTTAGTACAAGGATGGAAGGTTTGTTAGAATCACTGTTGATTTTCAGGTCTTTGATCACTTTTACTAATGCAGTTAGATAATTATTTTACTGATGACAGGAAAGGGTGACAATAGGTCTGCAATTATTGATTATTGGTGGGCAAACATACTTACCTTTGTATCAGATGAATGGCTTTTTTAGTCAAAATGCTTCTTGAACAAGTAACATGCTATCTTTTCATCTTCAAGTTTAGATTAAAGATTTGAATGCTTAGGTCAAAAAAAGAATCTACTCACTGGGTAATGCATGATGTTTTGTAAATAACAATATAAGCACAAATTTTGAAAGCAATTGCGTGATATAAATAAGAAATACTTGCATTTCTACTATTGTATTTTTAGGTGGAAACCTGTATTTGACTTGTGTTTTTAAATTTAATTTACTGTTAGAGTACATGAAAATACATGTAAAAAGCTTTAGCATATTAACCCATGTCATGACTGAGTCTTTCTATCTGTTCCCAAAGTATATTGAGAAATGAAAAGTAAGGGGTTTCGGCTCCTGTATCTTGCGTGATTTGGGTCTGGATGAACTAGTTTCTTTATATCAAATGGTGGCCTGGGGGCCATATCAGGCCCCAAGACACTCCCCATCTGGCCCCAAAAAGACAAATAAATTCAGAAAATATGAGGCTGAAAATAGATGTTGTGGTTTTTGGTATCTTTTGTCTTTAAATCCCTACAACAATCAAAGTAAACCCAAAACAACCAAGACTGCAACAGTTTTATCAGGAATTTCTTAACGTCTGATCCATTTTTTTTTTTTTTAACAGAAATCCACTTATCAGCTATAATGAGTATACACGAAGCATGATAAGTACATATCAGTCCAGCCTTGATTCAATCTGTTGTTGTTTTTCGTGTCAACTTTTCACTCTAGGGTCTTGGAGAGTGTGATTTTTCTGAATGAGTGGTGGGCAGCATGACAATCTAGAGCAGACCTCCGTCATTAGCCCCATCTCCCAATAGTAAAGAATCCTTTAAAAAATTTCCTGTATCCAGACGGTGATCTGGATCACTCCCAAAATCTAATTAGTTCTTCCTTATGCCATTTTTGACATTTCCTGAAAATTTCATCAAAATCCGTCCGTAACTTTTTGAGTTATGTTGCTAACAAACAGAGAAACTAACAAACAAACAAACCCTGCCGATCACATAATCTCCTTGGTGGAGGTAAGTATGTTAAAATATTTTGATTGCAGATAAGCAATATGGACTTATCTCTTTTAATGCTTAAAAACTACTGACTTTTTGAAAGAAAAAAATATTCCAAAATATGTATGTGCAACAAATATTTATTTTGTTCAAGGTAATTTAAAAGTCTGGGCCCCAAAGCCCCTGTACAGACAAAATCTGACCCTCATACAAATGTAGTAGATGACCCTTGCTTTACATCATTTATAAGTAAATTAAATGCATTGGAGGAGGATACAGCAGGTAATGCTTTTAACCTGACTTTCTGTACTGTGACCTATACACTTGTTGATTTTTATGTTGTTTGTTAGCCACAATTTCATGTCATACTGCTGCCCATCTTGGCCATGGCTCACTTGCATTCTTGATCTCATAACAGTTTATCTGGTCACACAAATTTTAAACTTTGAGCAAAACAAAAACAGAGGTACATAGGATCCTTATAATAATACCGAGGGGTGTTAAATAGGCTGATAATATTAGGCACAATGTAATTCTTAAAGGTGCAGTGTGCAATATTTAGCTTGGCAGCATTTAATGGAACAAACTAGGTAAAATGGAAACATAATATTTAAAAGTAGGCCTATCTAAATAAATGTTTAATCACATAAAAATAAAAAAAATATACTTTCTAATTATTTGGTCCATTCTGTGGTACTGAAGAGCATGGAAACATGCGAAAATTTAGTCCATGGAGAGTGCCTTCCCCATGTATATATAAAAGAGCTTATTATAAGATTATTATATATATTCAGGGTGATTAAAAAGAATTTAGAGAGGCCTACTAATAAATACTAAATACGGTTTTTCCAAATTTGCTTTGCTAAATGCTGCTAGGCTAAATATTACACAACGTACCTTTAATATAATAGACCCAAATGAGACTCTAAGGAAAACTTATCGTGTTGCTACAATAAATAAGCCTGAGGCTTCACCATGAATATAAATGTGTAACATTATGATCATTATTTTTCTTATTTTGTAACCCACATGAAAATATTAAATTCCATGTTCAACAAAATACTTAAGGGAGACGAATAAACTGAACCTAATAGCTTTAATTCACCCACGTCTTACATTAGCCTGATTAAACGATAATTAAAGGCTAAATTGTCCAATTAAGCTAAAATTTAAATGAAAGTGGGCCCACAGCTGGCTAATTAGAGAGGCTTTCATGTAGATTATCCATAATAGGTTGAGTCACGGTAGCATGAGAGAGTCAAGCCACGCTTTGAACCCCTAAAACCCGCTCTGGTCTAGCTGAGTATCGCTTAGTCACCGGCGTTGACCAGGAGAAGCAGCGCCTCCCTGTGTACACACCGATTGGTTAAAGACCTTGACGGGCTCGCCTTCTCCACAGACCGTCTCCAGTCCAGGGCGGGGCTGACTCTCCGTCAAACTGAATTAGCCTACAACCGGCAGAAGAAAACTTAGCCCGGGTCGATCCATGGAGCAGTGTAGGAATGCTCTATCCGTAGGTGGGGAGCAGAGAACCGGACGGCAGCCACATTTATCGGCCTCATACATCAGCTTGGACTGCCTCTGCTGCTGCTGCTGTGATCAGGAGTGACCAGATTTAACACCACGGCACCGGGCTGGGCTTAAAAAAACATCTGCGAGCTTGGGAAAAGAAGCGCGTTTATTCCGGCTGCTATCAGGATGATGTGACAAATCACTCATTAGCTGCCTGGAGGAAAAAATCTGTGAAGTCGGATTTTTTTTTACTGCTGGAGATCATCTGAGCCGGCTGCTCTGAGGGTAAGTTGTGCCATTATTTTATGAATGTCTCCTGCGGTCTGCCATACGGAAGGCAGCCACCGGAGGAAGCGCTTGCGCGTCGTGATCGTGGAGGAGGCACGGGCTTATTCTAGTCGATTGAATTTCTGGTCAGTTGGTCAACATGGGAATCCTTCACATGAAGGCTTAGCCAAGTCAGAATGCGCTGGTCATTTTACTGCTTTTAGTGAAGTTTATAAAGAAGGTACGCTATTTAAGTGCTTATGGGGTGTACCTTTAAGCACCTTTAGGCCTAATCACCTTTTAAAGCGTGTAGTATACTGCTGTTTCTGTGAAAGAGATGCTGAAATGGAACCAATGCAGTGTGAAATAAGCCTCATTTACAACAATAGGACACAGGCATAGAGTCAGTCAGGCTACTTATTTTACACAAACTTGTACCAACTCAAAAGTTATCCCCCTCTTTTTAAACCAACCACGCTATAGAGAACACAAGCTTAATTTAAAAGGTTTAATATCATGTCAGATATCTGGAGACTGGTGTAAAACATAGAGGCTTAGCTGTAAGAAAGGACGCAATCACCCTATGGGGTTTTGAGCGATTTTGCAACACATCACACTTAAAGTCACACCATGACCTCATGCATCTTTGTCATCCTCTTCCAACTACTTCCCTCCTTCATACTCTCCCTCCTCCTCCTATTCATCCCCCTATATACATTTATCAACAAATTAGCATCTCACAAATAAGAGGTGAATATGTGGGTGCAAACAGAATTAACCTTTTGACCCCTTTGAACTGGAAGTATTCTACCGTTTTCCTCATCAGATCTCTGTTTTCCTCTGAATTGTGGTTTAACACACGGTGACTTGAATTGAGTCATTGGCAGACAGTCACAAAGGGCACAAATTCCACAAAATCACACGCATGGAGAGGCCACCTGAATGTCTAGATTTGACTCATCTGAGGATGAAAGCTCAGTGACATCAACAAAACCTGTTGTCAGGGAGAAGGTTACGTCCTACAATACCTGGCTGGATTGAAGCGAAACTGTGGACGTACTGTAATAGAAACTGCTGAGTTATTTTGGCAGACAGGACACAGGACCACATGGCCTGGTTTGTGTGCCCGGTGTTCCTGAAACTGTATCACATGGAGGGAGGGGTATCATGGCTCAGGATGATGTAATCACACCAATAAAGCAAGGCCTCTATGTGTGATAGTGACTGGCATCCTCTGTATCTCCTCCAATATTCCCACTGTGTGCGTGTGTTTATGTGGGTGCATGTGGGTACGTGATACTTGGAGAGAGCCGGGTGTAGCTCTGCTGAGGCAGGTGGACCATCCAGGCCGGTCTGTGTTGACTGGCTGGTATGTGAGTTTTTCAGAGGGGCTACTGAAGGGGGGCCACACTGTAGTCATGCCTGCATGACTCATGGCGCGGTATCTGTCTGTCAGTCTAGCCAAGTGCACAATCTTGTATGACTGCTTCATGGTGTTGCCTTCAAAAGAGCCACAGCCAGTGCAGGATTTTACGCTCAGTTGTTATGCAACACCTTAATTCATTCTTCAAGAGACTTTCTTTTCATACCTATCAAAGCAGGCATCATTATTTAACTTCGCCACTATGATGTTTTTCATATGTGGCCTAATCACTTCAAGATGATCCACCCAAAGGCAGGGACACAGTCTCTGATGTCCAGATTGTAGTTCTCAGTTGGATTACATAGCAGCTCCAGACTTCCTAGAAGAACCTTTGAAATCAGCCTTTTTCCTGGACATCAGCATACTTCTTGTGATTGTTAGTCATTTTCTTCAGTCTCATCTGGACAGGACGCTCTCCCTCATAACAGATGAAATGAGCCTCACTGAACAGTGTGTGAGTGCTGAGCACATGCTTTTGTCAAATAACCCCAGGCTGTTTCACCAGCAAACACATCATGAGTAAAAAATTTGTTCACTTGCTGATGTTGTTTACCAGAAGGACTTCACTTCACACATTTTAATAACCAGGTAGAAATTTGCCCTAAACATACGTTAAAGAAAAAAATACTATATAGTGAGGCTATGAGGCTGCTATGCAGTCTGTCTGGCTATCTTTGGTATAAATGGTCACGTACAGAGACTTCACCATTAGGCAAGGGTAGGCAGATGTCTGGGACCCAGACATCTGCTATAGTGGCATAAAAGCAAGCTATAAATTATACATTTCAAATATTTGTGTGAATTTGACCTGCTTTTTGTTTGTTTGTTTTTTTAGAAAAAAAAAACTTGCCCTTTAAACACACTAAACGCAAGTCATATAGTGTCACTGTTCTCTTAACAGCTATTTTATAATAAATACTATGCAAATGGATTATCAAATATATATATTTGGCCACATTTTGAAAAATTTCTGTCAACTGGTGCATGACCAAAAAAAAAAATATTAAAGTGAACAAAATAGTTTTTCCTCTGTGTAAATATTTATTGTTATTAACATTAACATTTACATTTATAACTAGATAGTTCTGATGAGCCCGGACATTTATATACAAAAAAACATTGCTAAACAGGAATTTCTGGTTGCTTTTACATCATGTTCCAAGTAGAACTTTCTTTGATAAGTAAGAATTTAAAAGGGGGGAGAGCAACCAATGGTGGGGGGCATAGCTGTGTTTGCCTTGGGCCCAAAATTACTAAATCCACCACTGGTGATAATGTTTCAGGCTATTCTATCACTTTTGCAAAAGCTAAGCGCAGGAAATATGGCACATTTAAAAAACTTATAGGTCATGAAAACATCATTTTTTGGTATTTCTCTTTCCCTTTCTGTTCCTTTTTAGTGTATAATGATTAATACATTATTCATGAATACCTGAGATGTTTTTTTTATTTCAGACTTCTGTCAGCAAATCCAGCGCCTGCTTTGTGTGAAAACTGCTCCAGTGAACTGTCTCCTCGATTGATTTGTGAATATGGGGCATGGCAGCAGCATTTAGAGAGGTCAAGCATGTTAACTAACTTGTTCTGCTACTTTAAAGACAATAAGCATGCCTTCCTGCCAAATATATCGGTTACAACTGTTCCCACAACTGTGCTCGAGCAGATGTCGTAGCTTGAAAGCATGTCAGGTATAGTTTGAATGGGGATTGATAGTGAGAGAGCCCAGAGGCGGTGTTTGATTTAAACCATGCTCGTGCTCGATCATTTCACACCTTTTTTGTCTTTGATGTTGATGCGGTTTTGACAGAGTTGTCAGGAGTGGGAACTGTGGTTTTCCCTGCGTGTTAATGATGTGGTACGTGGAAAATAGAGACACAGAATTATGAGTGCAGTGCAAGAAAGAATAGGAGATACATCCTACCATTTTATGAGGGAAAACAGTCAAACAAAAAATGGGTTATTAATTGTTTTTTATTCTAATATACATTGGAAGTAGATTTTTTTCAAAAATACATATAGCATTGCTGAATCTTGCTTTCCATGCTCACACCTCAGTTGTGTGACTTACAGCCGTTGCATTCAATTGTTTCACGTCCCATGACATCTAAATGCTGGCATGATGCAGCGGCAGCCATGACAGTGAAGTCAGTTGTGATGTAATGCTATAATGCAGCAGCAGGGCTATTTCAGGTCCACCTCTGAGCCTTGAAGGCCTCCGTCTGCCAGCAGCCCACGCTGCCCCTTCTTTCAGTCAGCACCTCATCTGTCATGAGCCTGACAGATCCATGAACCACCATTCACAGAATTTACTAGAAATCTTTTGATACACAGTTTTGGAGAGGAATCAGAGGTGTGGTTAAGTTGAAAATACAGGTTACTATGAATTGTTTTCACAGTTATTTGGTTAAAGCCAACATGACGCTGAAGCAGGGATGAAAACATCTAATTTAGGGACAGTAGTTACAGGGTGTTGTTGCTCTCATAGCTTTTTTTTTCTACTTGATTTGGTGTCTGAGGCTGGTTAACCTCAGGACAAAGCTCATTTTCCTGGCCTGTGGGAATGCTGCATGTTTCTTCTCAAAAGGCAAGAAATGCCTCTTTGAACTTTGATCTTCCGCTTTGAGTTTGAAGCGCTCTCAGAGGGCGTGTTTAGAGGGTAACTCAATAAATATCTGTCTTGACCGGGTGCCTTGAGACGGAAATATTTATGTCGCTGTCAGGTGTGTTGCAGTTGTGTAGTCTTGCCAATGTGAAATCCCATGGCAAAGGGTTATTTTTTTAAATTACACATGCTTACAAAACAATTAATACAACATTTGGTCACATAAAAAGTCAGATGAAAGAAATGCACCTTGTTTTCTGTATAAAGCTGTTTAAACTATCTAAAGTCTAAGTTATGCCTTAGACTTTGCACAAGTTTATAGAATGATTCACAATATAGTAACGCAAGAGTTGTTCATATAGCTGTTCATGGATGTGTATCATGTCACTGGGTTTGTGAAACAATGCATTTTTAAGTTTAAAAGTTACACAGAGAAAAAATGCATTTTTTTTTTTTTTTGATGTGGTAAAAGTTTTTATTGAGTTTTAGGTGGAAAAATGTGAAGAAAAGGCTGTCATCATCAAAAGGAATGTAGTAGAAAGGAAAGGAAAAAACAAATAAATAAAAAAATAAAAATAAAAGTAATACTAAAATAATAATAATTCATTTCTAAAAAATCTAAACACTGATAATTCTTTTCGTAAAGACATTATTGATTTTTTTTAAACAAAAAGATTATTGCAATTATTGCTGTCAGTATTAAAGCATTAGTTAGAGTTCATAATTAGTGCATTAATTTTTTTGATGGCATAGATCATATACTATGTCTCTTTCAGCACACTTTGATTAAAGTTTCTGTAAAGTGAAATCCAAACTTTGTGTCTTAACACACTAGATATGTTGGAATAAGGTTGCTGTAAATATATATAAACTCTGAGATCTATAGAACATTGTCCACCTCTTTCCTGGCTTGGTTTTATTTGAGCAGGGCAAACATATGAGTCCATGACATTACCAGTCTTGATGGGGAATTACCTCACCCCCCTAATGCTACAGTGATAGCTACCATGATTGCCCTAACAGAAAAATACTTTTTAATTTCATGAACTTGATTTATCCCTTATTTGTATTGATTTTTTATCTATCATGAAGTATTGTGACACCCCTTCCTACTACAAATTGCCAATACATGATTTCACGGATAGAGTGTAAGTGAGCCTTAAGACATACATTTTTGTGCTCTATGTGGGCAGTTATTAGACATGGAGCTTTAATCAGATTTCCCCCGAAGTTTGACTTACCATGTCATTTCTCAATCGCTTGACAGGATGATGATGTTTGACAGCGTGAAAATGAGTTAAAAAAATTCCAGTGAATAAACACATTTATCCAGCACCTTAAGGGGACTCCAGATCAGACTTCAGTGATGTATGATAATATGATTATATTGCTATTATTCTCATTGTTGGCAATGCATTGTGTCATGTTGTGTTGAGCCATATTGTATTGTCAGTGTTGTGCAAGTTTAGACTCACAATGAGGAAGCTCCAAGTTCAGTGAATGCAGCTTAAAATGAACTAGTTCACATCCATAGTTCAGAATTTAAAATAATGAACTAAGTCCACAGACCCCAAAAAATAAGTTGTTCAGGAGAAAATGTACATCATTTTATAGGCTGTTTTTCTGACCTGTATAGAGGTGGTGTCAGAAATTTAGCTTTGAATAAATAATAGTTTTACATTAAAAATGGTGCTCTCTGTCATAGAGGTGCAAAACAACTGCTTGCTTAACCTCCTCCACCCCAGCCTCCTCCTTAAAAGCATAAAGCTTTTTGCACCCTCATATATAGATTCATGCTACTATGGCTTAATTGCTTTGAGCTTATTTCATTGTATTCAGAACACGTTGTTATAAATGTATCTATCCATAAGAGGGGTTTCTAGCTGTGTGCTCCCTTGAAAGTCAAGCATACTGCATGACTAACCCAGGGAGCATCTTTTGAGCAGAGCCTTCTCCAGCAAGTAGAACTGTACGGTATATCCATTTCACTGTGTACCCCCTTGCATTAATATGGCTTATTCAGGTACAGGACTATGTATTGTATTGTGTCCTGCCCTATACCATCTTATTCTGAGTTACCATGCAATACCTTTTGTTAATCCACATTTTAAAGGTGCTAAAATGCATTATGTAACAGCACTAGTCTGTTTACCTTTTCACAGCTCATTGTAAGGCCAGAGGACCCATCCAAGAGCACCATGACTGATACAGTATCCCAGCACTGTTACAGCGGCCATGAGAGTGCAGTTTTAAATAGGATAGCCCTCCTCCCCTCCCTCCATCCCCCCCTTTTACTCTTCTCCCCGCCCTCTGTCTCTGGCACAGTCAGCCGTCATACCCACAGGCTGTGAATCCTCATTGTGTGCCGCCAGACTGCAAATTCCCTGAATGTAGCTGCACACACACATAGTTATATCTGGACGACAATCTCATAAAAATCACACACAGTGCAACATACTCCCTGCAGCAGCTTTCTGAGGGTGTGTTTTAGACTCCTCTGTGATTTGTCTTTTACTGTATTTTCCAGAAGAGGTGGATCTAAGTCAATTTGAATGCTCTTTTGTTCTTACTGAACTTGAACCACTTAAAAGTTGAAAAAAACATTGCAAAGGGGGAGTCTCTTGAGTCTTATGCTAGTATTAAGCTATCCTGCTTTCAAACAAATCTGTTGTCAATCTGTAACATATTGTTTGATATTGTTGCTCAGGCAGATTGACATGGCATTAAGCCAAGCACCATCATTTAAACAAGTACCTGATTCTGTACCGCTCAGCTTTCCTCTTCTACTCCCTCTCTTTGCATCACTCTTATGCCAACTTTCCTTTCAGTTAGCATTTTGACAGTGCTTGTAAAGCTGCATGCCAGGGAAAATGATGTAAAGCCTTTCATTTATGGTGCCTAGCTGATCACACCCAGTCATAGTGAAGGCATGACTTCAAACATGTGGTGAGGCATATTCACTTGGGCAAACACAAACAAGAACAGTATTGCAAATCAAAAGTAATTTATTCCTGGAGACTGTCTGTGTTTCTACGCCCACACTCTTAGTTTCACTTCTCTCATTTTGCCTGAATTAGACCTTCTGTCGCCTCACCATTACATTTCCTCATTGTTTGTTGCTCCAGCAGGACAGATTTCTCACATTCAAACTCAAGCAGAGTGAGATCACGTCCCGGCATGTGTATTCTTGGACTTGTAGGGGGAAATTGGTTATATTTCCATAGACAAAGAGACTAAGGAGGCCTCCCCCTCTCTGGGCCTGTGACCGTCCCAGAGGACCTGCCCTGGCCTTCCTGTGACTTTGTCAGGAGTTTTCCAACGGGCCTCTCAGCCCAGCTGCATGGCTTCATTCTTCCTCCTTCCTCAACATCACCCTATCTGCATGATCCCAACTTGGAGACCTTGTATAACCTCTGGGTGTTGCCTGGACCTCCTTTCACTTTCTCAGAGCAACTTTTGTTAGGTTCTTGATTTTTAACTGGTTATTGCAGTGTTTTTGGTGAAATGCAGCAGTCAGTAGCTGTAAAAAAACAACTTAAACCTTTGACACAGGTAAATGGAGATGCTCACTTCATAATGTTGGTGATGTCCTGGCTTTGCAACTACATGGTTGAGTTGTATGGATATACTGTCAGTAATGTCAATGCAACAGAACTTTGCATGCTTTACTCGTCATCTGTCTAGCTATCCCATTTTGGGCATTTATTTACCCCACATCAGCGTAGTAGGCTACTTCATTTACCCTTTTCTATGTTTCTAATGCCACTGAGTCCTCTTTGTTGTTCTTGTTCAGTAATGCTTGAGTAGCCTGGCTTCAGTCTTTCATCAAAAGTACATGACTATTATATACAAGTAAAGTTACTCTGGTTAAATTTTAACTTATATACTGATCTACAAATCTACTCAAGTTAAAGCAAAACACATTTAATTTAAAGTTTACTTCAAACACTGAGTACTGAGTAGCTAGTGAGGAGTTTACAGTAAAATATCATCTTTCCTCACTGGCAGTAACAACAAGAGAATATGAATTTTCAACCAGAATTTCAGGTTGAGTCAGACCTCTATAATAAAATAAAATGCAACCGCTGTTAGAGATGTGATGTGGAATCATTCTCCAGCTATGTGCTAAGTTAACAGAGATGAAAAAGGAACAAGAGTAGCCTATTTTTCTCAAGTGAAAGTACAGTTACTCCAGCTAAAACTTACTTAAGTAGAAGTAATAGTAGCTACTGGTCCCAAATGAACAAAAAAAAAGTACCCAAAAAATTATTTAAATCACACACTGTTGATCTGCATTTACAGGAAGTGACAACGGTTTAGCTCTCTCTGTTTTCTTCTGCTTTTATTTACATTAAGTTATAAATAGTCATTATAAGCAATTAAAGTAAAATCTGACTGCTATTTTCACTCACTATTAGACTCATCTTACTTTTATTTTTTTTAAACATTACTTGCTTAAAGAAAATGAACTTATTTTGCCTTTAATGCCTTTTTCTTTATTGAAATCTGCTGCTGTTGCTAATAACAAGTTAGCTATAGCTAGCCGATACTAATGTTAGCTAACGTGCTAGCCTGCCAACAGTACAACATCTGCTATGTCACTGATACAGCGTTCATTGATAGTGTTAATTGTCCAGTGTTCTACACTCGATTCTTGGACTGTTTTGAGTGTGAGTAGTGTATTGCATTTGAGTATGCTTCTGAGTATAAACACACATACGTGCTCCTATGCAATCAAAATGTTTAGTATTTTGTACAGAAGCGTGTGATTTGGTACACTAAGCTTGTCTGTTGCCACTAATGTTGGCCTTTCTTGTTTTCTGGTAGGCTGTCTTTTTTTTGTTTGTTTACTAAATTAGGTAATAATAAAGCTCAACAGCATGGTTCCAGAATTATCTATCTACACTACTGTGTCACAGTAAGGTCTCTGATTGCTTGGGCATGCTGGTTGGAGAGGTTTACTGTGCCCGCAGACAACAACTGTTGGCTGTTAATGATGACAGTACATGCCGCTGTAGCATGAAGCAATTTATATGTTAACTACTATATATATTACAACAGTATTATTTAAAATGTAAACATTTTATTAAAGATAAGCACGAAGAGAAGGCACTAAAACACTGAAAAACTATCATTCACAATAAATCAAAGGAATCACAATTAATTGCAGGATATAGCCACAAGTACAGGGTTAGCAGGTTGGCTTGGTTCCTTGAAAAAATGTTGTCATACAGATTTTGAGAAATGTCTTTGGAGGACATATATACAGAGAATTTACTGCTGGAACCAGAGCTTGAGAAAAAGTAGAGCTCTACACAATTAAAGGGGTCATATCTCTATGATAGGCAAAATATACGGCTCTTAGTTGATAATAACTACATGCATGTAAGAGGGGGGCTAGTATCAGACCATACACAAGTGTAGGTTTTTTTAATCTGTATCAGGAAGCAACCTTACATTTTATTGTTTTACCAAGAAATCTAGTAAAGCTGTGGTTGTTTCTCTTGAAATCTCAATTTATTTATCTATTTACTTCTGGATAACAACCCTCAATGTCTTGTGATAATGACATAGATTCAGTCATTTTCTCAAGATCCTGAGAAATTTGCCTTCATCACAGAAACACATTTGTCTTGGGATAACCTAAATGCACTGTTATCATGGAAAAACAGTACAGTCAAGAGTATGGATATACTGTATGTCTGCTGAGGGCTTCCATAGATTCCCACTTGGATGACACAGAGACCTCCCACCTCACATCTCTCTGAGTCACTGCTCCACAATGTGCGTCGTTCACAGCCTCTGCCAAAATGTATTGTGACCCACATTTGTGCCCCAGCAGTGACTGAGTAATAGGCAAACCCACAGATTTCTTTGTGGGCTGCAAATAGCAGAGGCTGTTTGTAAAGTTCATCTTATTCCATTTTTTCACAATAGACCAAACAGAGGGCATGTTGTAGTAGACTAAAGTCGATGTGTGTGCTCTTCCCACCACATGCACCTACTGGGAACCAGAGCACATGCTGTAACTTTGAATGAGCATCCACTGATCTTCAATAGGGCATGGAGAAATCTCGCCTCACGTGCTTCTCTCTCATCTTTATGCCATAAAAGAGGACACAGATACATTTGTTAAATGAACTTTTTCTTGTATGTGTCTTCAACATTTCCCACTCCCTCTGATCCATATGGAAACCTGAATCATAGATTTCTGTGGATGATGACTCAGCAGAAATGAAATCAGTTCCCCTTTCCTGTGTTTTTGTGCAGGAGGATGAGTTTGGCTTTAATTGATATTCTGTCCTTCACGTTTAACTGAAGCAGTGCACACCTACACAGATACACCACACGCTCAGACACACATACTCACCCGCCTACACGTGAATGTGTACACATAATCACACCCTGCAGTGCTGAAAATCATTGCAATCAATAATTTGTACTCTGTGCTGTCATAGGCTTGTAAATCTCTCAGAAAGGCAATTTCAGAAAAATTAATGGGAAGGTTGCATCCGTCAGAGTTATTTCAGGAATTTCAGAAGTGGTGTGAGGTGAAATGTCTGAATGATTGATGAAAGCTAACAGACCCAATTAGACCTTCATTTGAAGGTTGAGTAAACATGTGAGAAATTGTAGTAACTCTGAATCAGTTTACAGTTGGGAGTGTTTCATGTAGTAAAAATGAATTAGAAAAATTCTGTGTGTAAGTTAGAGATTGATTTATGTCCTCTTGTTTTCCATGGCTTTGCTCATACATAAATGTGTGTTGTTTTTGTTATCACAATATGGGTGTTCCTCCTCTCGCCTTGAAAAAACCTCATTCCAAAGATTTTTGACATGGATGTTGGGTGTAAAAGGCGAACAGCTGAAGCCGGAAAACCCTTCAGCTTACTTCTCCATTTCAGCTCTACTGGACACGAGGAATATATGATGTTGGATTTTTGCTGATATCCTGTGCCAACACTTACAAATTCATTTCGGCCAATACTGATATTTCTACTGATGTAAGAATGTAGTTAAGACCTTAAACTTTAGTCATTAGACTAAAGGAGCTAGGGATGAGGCAGTTATATGTGTCACAGTCAACCATGGTGTAAAAAGTCATGGTTAATTAATCCTAAAGTCTCTGCAACGTCATGCATTTTTTTTCTCTCTTACAAAAGGGGGCAGAACATTATTTTCATCTCAAACTGCAGGGAAACAAACAATGTGACACCAGCTGTGGCACTGCCTTCAGTTAGCAGGCTTTCTCAGAATTCAATTTAAATTCAAAATGTCTCTGTTGTAAAAATGTATTCAGCCTCAATGGCACTTCCTGGTAAAATAAAGGTAAAAAATGAATTAGATATGGAAAAGGGAACAAATGCATTATGATTACTTTATTTTTTTTCCTTTAGAAGTAATATGTTAATGCTGAATCAAAATAATTTAAGTGTGTATTTACTGTAAACATGGGTTTATTTTATGGCTTGAACATGTTTTGAAATAGACCTTTAAGATTCTGCTTTTTCTAAAGCCTTTCAAATACAGCTATAGTAAAAAAGAAAACAGTATGTTCACAGACTTACTTAGTGTCACAAAAAGAGTTGATTTAATTAACATGTTTTCTTTTCCTCTCGACAAGCTCACCCTTAATGTAATTTAATAAAATATTATTTGCGCAATCATCCTTAATTGCCTTTAGAAACCCTTTTAAAGTGGCAACTCTGACGTTGACTTTGGGAATAACCGTGTCATAAAAGGCCTTACGTCCTCCATTCACTTCTCTGCTTGAATCCATGCTAATTTAGCTAAATCCCACAGTCCCAGCTCTGCAGGCCACACTTCATCTGTTCTCTTCAATAGACGAGTCAGCTTCAATGTCACACTACACCGAGATCTCACTCCCAACTCTCCGGCTGCTCTGCATCAGGGCAGGAGTGGGCGGCAGGCCCGGCTCAGACAAGGCCCATTATTATTGTCTGCATACGTCTGATGGCGTTTGCTCCACGGCCGGGGATGGGATGTGTATGTTTACACGTGCAGTTTTGATGTGTTCCTGTGCATGTGAGTGAGTGTATGTTGTTTCCGTGGCTGTTTGGACCGGACATGGAGAATGCGCCTGGTGTGCAGTGTGTTTCCTGTCTTGGTTTTTGTACGTCTCCCCCTCCTCTGTGCTGCATTTCCTTCCTACTTAGTTCCTTGGTAAAATAAGCAGTAAGGTGACCTCTCTCTATGCTGGTGGTCTCCTGCAGAGGATGTGAGGTGACGGGGCTGATGGATCTCCTCTGTGAAGTATTTTAATCCTGTTGTTTTATGAGATAACAAACTTAAACAGTTGTCTTAGTAACATTAGCACCTGTTTTATGGCTTGATAAGATTACTTTGCATATATGTTTTCTCCATGAATCATACATGCTAATACAATAACCCTATTAAACCATAACAGACTTAACTCAATGTTATCATCTCAGCCGGGAATTTGCTTAGTGTGCCATTTCCATTGATGGAGAAAAGAAAACTTCAGCCTGTTTTTGCTTTTCTTGACTCAATCAGGCTGTACAATGACCGTTGTTCAGCCCGGTCCACATCAGGACACACAATGCAGCCTTTTGTAGGCCTGATTCAGGCTGATATCATGCTGGAAACTATTTAGATGGGGATCACATGTTGTTAGGGCACACTGTTGCAGAGATTCTCCTCTTACTCGTTTAATGAGAGAATGTCAAATCTCCTGTAGACAATGTGCTTCTCTGTTGATAATCCCTGGACACATTTTGGTGGACTGAGAACTGCAAGAAACCTTCCATCCATTTGTGTCCCCATTGTCTTTTCTTAGAAATAAGCGAGGAAATTCAGAGCAACTCATGACTCATGATATGTGGCCCACAGTGGCAATATCACAATATGAAAATCCTTCAATTATTGATTTGTTGTACGAAAAATGCATTTTGATGCACCTCAATATCTGGTTGTCTGAAGAAAATAAAATACCCCCAAGAAGGTAAAGAGCAGGATCATGTTTTTTGAGTAGTCAGCCAGAAAAGTTCCATACAAACTCAAGTCTGTTATTGACTATGTCACTTATCTCCTGATTATGTCTGATAGGGCAACATTATCAGCACAATACTGGTATCAGGAGATATTCACTTAAAAAGTGAGTTATTGCTTTTGTCAGATATGAAAATTTCTGGTAATATATATTGATATCAAGACCATAAATATCAACTTTTTCAGCTGCAAATTTCAGTCTTATGCACAAGTAACTTTAAAGAGCCAACTGACCGATGTCAGCTGAAGTTATCACTCCTTGAACTTTGAATTGTTTTTAAGGACTGAATTTTCTTTCTTTACTCATCTTTAAATTTCAAGTTGTGTTTAAAGGAAAAAAAAGATGGATTTGCCTGACAGTCATCAGGCAAATAGCAGATAAAGCACATACAGCAGCAGACTGAGATACACAGACTGTGCCGCTCAATGCTCACTTCTCTGACTTCTGATGATGATTTCTAGCAGACGTTTGCCACAGAAACAAGAGAACGTGCAATTTTGGCTTGATTCCAAAAGCACAGACGGGGCAGCGTGACGTGCACCAGGTCACCTGAATGTTGCACGTCCTTGTGATGTAACTATTGCTCATGAAAACAGTGTATTTGTTGGCTTGGATATAGTGGCAGTTTTATAGGAATTGGACCACGTTTCTTTATTGAATGAAGAGCAAAGAACAGCACTGCAATCTTTCATGATGGAAAAGATTTTTTTGCTCTTGTGCCATCCTGTTTTGGCATGAGCTTGCGATCATTACAAGGGGCTTTGTAGTGTGAGTCGGGAGGCACAATGGCTGCTGGTGGAATTAGCTCAGATGTAGCTGCAATGGTAGTATTTTTTTTTAAGAGCTGGCACATTAATTTACTGAAACATGAGCAAAGAGCCACCTTGAAAGCTCCTCTCAGCAGAGAAGGTGATTTTGCACATCTCTCGATAGGCCTCGGCTTGAATTTTAGCCACAAAGAGGCACTGTTCAAACATTATGGAAGCGCTAGCATGTTCAGCTCATGTTAGCACTGGAGCTCTCTATCTGGCACGTTGATATCAGTATCAGCTAGAGTGGATTCAAATATTTTGGCCTATTGGATATCAGCAAAAATTAAATGTCCTGCATCCCTAACTTCTTTACATTTCTTTAAATTAAAGGAATTACTGAGCTAATAATTCCAAAGCTCCAATGAATAATTTTTTGTGTTCTATGGACAGAGCTGTACCTCATATCTCCTTGCTGAGATTGTCCTTCATGTGTTCTTTTTAACAACAATCTCCTACTGATTACTTTAACAGTCATACATATTACTCACAGTGAATATTTGATGCTTCACAACCGGTCTGAAACCCCTCACTGAGTTTTAAATGTCCCCCACGGGTCTGTGCAAGCCTGCAGGTCATCCGTAGTGTCACACTCCTGTTGAATTTCATTAGCTGACTGGGTTTGTCATGCACATGTTTTTTTTTCCTCTCACTGCCGTTGTATGGTAGACTTCAGGGGCTTCTTGATTTTCCCACCCTGCAGTGGGATTAGCTTCCTTGTAGGGTACAGCTGCAGATACAGTAGGGGAAGATAAGCTTCTACAGCAAACAAAGGGGTCTGACAGCTGAAAAGCTAACTGCTTATCAACAGCCTTTTTCCAAAGTGGTGAAGGCTGTTTCACCATGAGCTGATTCAACAGGGTGTTACCTGATCCAACTCGAGCGCTCATAGAGTGTGCACACAACTCTAGTCATTGTATAGAGCCATATCTAGTTGCCTGTGGGATATATATAGCTCATTATGAGGGGGTTTTTACCATCAGCCTCTTCCTTTAGGATAAGAGAGGCTGAGACAGAACACAGATTTATTTAGTGAGCCTTGTTTTTCCACTGTAGTGAAGACAGGATGTCACTATCTGTTATGAGCTAAAACAGACGTGCTAACAGTCTGAGAAAGTACGACTAAGGCCTTAGTGGTGTGCACAGCGACTCCCGTAGGATGGATGCAGTAAATAATTCACATGTGCAGAATGAGTAAATAATTCAGGGGCAGAATTAGCTCCATGTATTACAATATTTCACCTGAGTAGAAAAGGTGAACAAAACTTTGTGCTAAGCAGAAAGGATATGTAACACTGAGATTAAAGTCATTGTATGTTTTGCTTTGTGTTATCTGTCCTGCCTTGCTGTTATTTTGATTTCCTGTGCAGGATATTGCTGCACATAGAGAGCCTCTGTCTTTTACTGATAAAATATCCAAGCACAGTTTTCTATATGCCTAGGCTTTGTTGAGGTTGACAGAAGTGATGGTGGATGATGATACTACCTCTGGTTGTGAGCGTTTCTTTCACAGAGATAATACAATGCACACAGTTCCATTGAACTAGTTTGATATGCTTTTTGAAGAGTGTTTACTTTTGATAGAAAACAGAGATTCAAGCAGAGATCTGGAGCAGGATGTTTTTCATGTTGGTCTACTGTTTTATCCAGACGTACATTTTCAAGCGCTATAAATACCCTACATGCGCACAGCCTGCTGTTAAGAAGCCATTTATACTTTCACTGGCTATTCATATCTCTGGCACTCGATCCTGTCATTTAGTAAACACTGTTATGACAGTGGGGGAGCCTGGCATTGGACGCAAGACAAATCTGTCACTCCAGATTGAAACCGCTGAGACGAAAAGGTTAAGTCTCCATTGTAAAACCTCGCTGAGTGCTGACAGCCCTGAGCTAAAGGTCTGTGGAAAAACATGGGGAAAAAAGGCATGAGCCGCTCCACCCTTCTTGGCTTGGTCTGCCAGCCTGCACCCACCCTCAGCCACCCACAATGCCAGTCGCAGCAGCAGAAGCCCCGACGGGCCTCCACGCCTTCCCCTCATCTTGCTCTGACACTTGATCTCAGGGTCAGCTGCGACAGATATTTCTGCTGTGTGTGTTTTTTAATGTCGTAAGGGCTGGTTTGATGTGACAGTCTGTCACATGTCACTAGGGTCAATTCAGATGACTGCAGCTTTACTGGTGCTCAGTTACACTTTGCTCACTTGCCTGAGGCTGTGTCTGAGGAGGATTTTTCTTCCCTTTTAAGATGGGCAGATAGAGAGAGAGAGGGAGAGGCTTTGAGCTTTGACTTGGGTTCACAGCCCAATTTTCATTTTTGTTGTAGAGAAATTAAGTGTGAAAGTCATGAGATGCAGTCACACTGCTGGCAATGTCCACAGATCAGATAGAAATGAGAAAATGCAGTATCTAGGGGTGAAGACAATGTAGGGATAAAACTATACACAATTATCAAATTAGATTTTTTTAATTTAATTTTGCTTTTTTGACAAAAGAAAAAAAAATGTACCAAAAATCCTCTTTTATGTCAAAGTGAAAACCGCTCTCTACAATAATGCCAAAAATATGCAAGGTAAAATAAGTGATTGCATAATATTCACCCCCTTCAAAGTGACTGACCTAATTCATCACAGGTCCAGCCAATTGGTGCTAGTAGTCTCACAATTGCTGAAATGGGGATCACTTAAGTACAGTGAATGTGTCTCAAGTGATTGCCAAAAAATTTCCAAGGCAATGAAGATCCTCAGAGTTTAGTCATTATCAAGAAATAGAAGGAATATGGCACATGTTCAAATCTGCCTAGATCAGTCTGTCCTCACAAACTGAGTGACTGTGCAAGAAGGAGACTAGTGAGAGAGTCTACCAAGACATCTTTGACTACTCATAAGGAGTTAAAGTTTCAGCATCTGAAATGAGAGAGGCCCTGTCTGCATAGAAAAACTGTTGCCCGGGTTCTTCATTAGTCAAAGCTTTTTGGGAGAGTGGCAAAGGGAAAGCCACTGTTGAAGAAAACTCACATTCAATCTCGACAAGAGTTCACAATGCATGTGAGAGAATCCATGGTCAAGAGGGAGAAAGTTCTCGGGTCTGATGAGACCAAAATTGTGCTTTTTGGCCAATCAGAGAAGATACTATAATGCTTGGGTGGACACCAAACACTGACATCACCACGAACACGCCATCCCAACTGTGAAGCACGGTGGTGGCAGCATCATTCTGTGGGGATTCTTCTCAGTGGCTGGCCCTGGAACGGTTGTAAAGGTAGCAAGACAATAACTCAAAGAATACTACACAGAAATGGTTTAAAATGACAAAGTGAAAGTTCTGGAGTGGCCAAGTCAAAGCCTAGACCTCAATCTGGTAGAGAATTTGTGGCTGGACTTAAAAAATGCTGTTCATGCCCAATTCCCATGCAACCGACAGCAGTTTAACTAAGATTAATGTGTCCAGATGTGCAAGCCTGACTGAGACCTACCCACACAGACTCAGTGCTCTGATTGCAGCCAAAGTTGCAGCTACTAAATACTGACTTGAAAGGGATGAATATTTGTGCAATAACTTATTTTAACTTACACATTTTTTATTTAATTGATATAACATTGTATCTGTTTCCACTTTGACATTTAATAGGTTTTCTGTACATTCTGTTGTCAAAAAAAGCCAAATTGTATTAACTAAAGGGTAAAATATCCAAGGGGTGAATGATTCTTAAAGGCCTTGTTTCCTGTACCCTCTTGTTACCAATGCAGTTCCAAACAACTCCCTTGGTTGTTTAACCTGCAAATCACAGCTTCTTGAGTCACCTGGCAACACATTTATTTTAGTGCCTCTCTTTCTGTTTCATATCCCTTCTCCAAAAATGAAAAAAATCAGTAGCTTTGTAGTTTTGTCAGCTTCTTAATTCATGCTGCACAGTAGCGTGATGTGCTATATAAAGATCAAAAGCATCGTTCTGCAATTAATGTGCAGATGGGCCCCGGTTGCCTGCAGGAACTACACACACAACTCACAAACATACAGTTTAATAAAGCTTGAAATATCTATCTGTAGCTATTCATATTGTTTGGCACATACCGTACTTCCACCCATTCACTGGAATGACTATGAGGTCAGGAGTTTCTCCAGCAGTTTAAGGGTGCTGCAGCCTCTGTATATTGAGGTTTATTTCACAAGACAGTGTTCAGTGTCACACTTGATTTAATTTTCATTTCTTTTTTCTCTCTCTGAGGAGAGTTTTTGCCCAAAAGAATTTATCTTGTGATTGTAGTGAGAAAATAAGTTAGGGAGAGTGACTGCCTGAATAGAATAGAGTTACCTCCATTGTTTCCAGTTTCAAGCAATGCCTCCAGCGTGGAGTAAAAAGGAACAATGGAGAGTGGGAGCATTTATAGTAAATGACTAACTGGTAGAGAATGACGAAAAACCAACATAACCTGTTTATAGCATTTGGTTTTCAGCAACGCCGGAGATGGTAATTAAACTGGATCATGCTTACTTTACATGCTATAGTACTGTTAATGAAATAATAATGGAAACTGTTGGGTTAAAAGTCATGTGGGGAACGTTCAATTTGGGTTGATCTTGCTGCCTTTCTATTTGTTCACTGATTTTTTCCCATACATGAAGGGTCCCTTATTTTTCAGTACCAGAGAGAAATGGAATATTTTGTTTGGAGCTCATGGAAATGTGTTCAATTACATGTACTTTAATAGGGAGTTGCCTAACACTCTTCCTGGAAGGCTTTCCACAAGATTTGGAGTGTTTTTGTGGGAATTTGTACCCATTTATTCATTAGAGCATTTATCAGATTGGGCACTGATGTTGGATGAGAAGGCCTGGCTCATAATCTCCGTTCCAGTTCATTCCAAAGGTGCTTGAGGGGGTTGTGGTCAGAGCTCTGTGCGGGTCAGTTAAGTTCTTCCACACCAAACTCATCAAACCACATCTTTATAGTCCTTGCTTTGTGCACTGGGGCACAGCCTTCTTGGAATAGGAAAGGGCCTTCCCCAAACTGTTGCCACAAAGTTGGAAGGATAGCATTGTCCAATATGTCTTGGTATGTTGAAACATCAAGATTGAGATAAGGGGGGCTTGCCCAAACACTAAAAAGCAACCTCATGCCATTATCCCTCCTGTCGTCAGGCAGATAATGTTCAACAAACAAATGAAACACTTACATTATGTTAGTAGGGTAAGTATGTATTATGGATGTTTAGTTAAACAAATCCCCCTTCTTTTCCCATTGAAGGACCCCTAAATTGACACATTATACAGCAGAGAATGAACTAAGCAATTTTTATTACAAAATATGAACGAAGCCTTCATTCTGTTAGGGTAAAAATAAATTATTCCACTCTAAACTTGGGACCCACTGTAGTCCCCTAGCTGAAATTGCTTACAACATTAGCTACTGCATGGCCTTCTTATCATCTCTGCATGATAAGGATCTCTAGCAGTATGCTGTGTTCAGTCATGCCTACCCCATGGTCCACTGAAAATCCCTAGTGGAATAAAGTGCAGAAGGCTTTAGTGGAGTCACTGCTGACTGGTTTAACCCATGTCTGGCTTCTCATGGCTTATTGTATCTCACCAGTCTTTTGTTTCTGTCAGTTTTTCTGTATTTATATCCGCAGTTGTGCACAACAAGCTAAAAAAGCGACACTATCCATGAAGGAAACTTACTATGGTGAGATTTCACTCTTTTTGATGCCATATATCTGATATATCTGTGGAGGGCTGTCTCTCGATGGATTTGATCATTGCGTTATGGACTGGCTGTGTCAGATTTGATCTAGGATTGGTAAAAGGTGTTGTCTAGTGATTACTGAGAATCAATCACTGTCTGACCCCAGTCAGAACCCCAGTAGTGGTTTCAGGTAGAAAAATAATGATGAACGATCTTGTTGATGACTGTCTCTTTTGCTTCTATTTACTATTCTATTACAGACCACAATTCCAAAAAAGTTGGGACAGGGTGTGTAATGTGATCAAAACAGAATACAGTGATTTGAAAATTGTTTTCAACCTATATTCAATTGAATACAGCACAAAGACCAGATATGCGATGTTCAAACTGATTTATATTTTTCAATAATTCAATATACACAAACTCTGAATTTTATGACTGCAACATGTTCCAAAAGATACTAAACAGGAGCATGTTCACCACTGTACTACATTACCTTTTCCCTTTAACAATTCTGTAGCCATATGAAGACTGAAGACACAAATTATTGGAGTATCCAAGATGAGCTTTTGCTTGATAAACTTAAGTTTCCATTGTATCTTGTGCCTCACAGTATTATACATTGAAATGGGAGACAGGTCTGGGCTGCATGCAGACCAGTCTAGTATCTGAACTTGTCTGCTGCAAAGCCAGTGGCTGTATGCAGTTGACTCATGCAGAGTGACACTTGGCATTGCCTTGCTGAAAAAGCAGACATCCCTGAAAAGACTAAAACCTCTAAGTACCTCACAGTATTAATGATACCTTCACAGATGTGGACGTTACCCATGCTTTGTGCACTAAAATACCCAAACTCTATCATAGATGCTGGCTTTTAAACTTGTAGATGAAAACTGGAAGGTCCCTTCGACAGCCATTATATCCAAAAACAAAAATGTTTTGATATAAGACTTCACTTTACAAGTTAGACTCTTAAATCACAGACTTAAAGGTCAACTTAACTTAGATTGCAGTGATATACTGTGTTAAACAGTAATTGTTTTCTGAAGTGTTCCAAGCCCATGTTGTAATGCCACCGAATAATGTCGGTTTTAATGCAGTGCAGCCTGAGGAACTGAAGGTCACAAGCATTCAGTGCTGGTTTTCTGCCTTGCCCCTTACATGCAGAGATTCTCCAAATTCTCTGAATCTCTCTGAGGATATTATGGACCGGAGATGGTGAAATATCAACATTCCTTCCAATTGCATGCAGGAACATTGTTTAGAAAATGTTGGACTATTTACCCAGTCCTTCACAAAGTGCAGAACCTCACGCCATTGTTGACTGAGAATGGCTTGGCCTTTCAGGGGTGCTCCTTTTATACCCAATCATGGTACGATCAACAATTACCTATTATCTACCTACCGTTGGAATGCTCCAGGTGTTTTTGAGTATTCCACAACTTTCCCAGTCCTTTTGACTGTCCCAACATTTTTTGGAATGCAGCGCAGACATCAAATTGAGAATGTGTGCGTACATCTTTGAAGTAAAGTTTATTAGTTTGAATGTTAAATATCTTGTTTTGTGCTGTATTCAATTGAATTTGGCTTGAAAAGGATTTAAAAATCTTTTTAGTTCACAACTTACACAACATCCCAACTTTTTTGGGACTGGGGTATTGCATATAAAAACTATCAAAAAATTCCCCATTGTGTCTTTAACTCTAAAATGACCAAAGTGTTGAAAAAGTTGATGTTTATAGAACAATAAAGCAGAAGCAACAAGCAGAAGAGAGTGAGGATGAATCAAAGGAAGAATGAAGGCTTGAGGGCAGGAAGTGCAGTAGCTCATAAGGATGAGGTTTCCGGACTTCTCACTCCTTAAATTAATGAGTTCATCCATCATGGTGCCTGCCCCTGCGTGCTGTGTCACAGTTTCTTCCGTGCGCTGTCCACCCTCATTCTGTTAACCCACCGGGTCAATAGAAGGGCCTTAGCTTCACCAACCTCATGTGTCACAGCCTCCCTTGGCCCGGTCCAGCCTGTCTCCTGCAAAGGAGTGCACAGCAGTAGAGAACACAAAGTACCCGGAGTCCAGCCAGCTCATGTCCATTATGGTTAGACTTCATGCGGTTTCCTTCTCAGCCATTTTAGCATTGTTTGGTTTCAGACAGAGAGCATGAGGAATGTAGGTATGGCATTGACTGAGATTAAGAATGCATGAATATTTCAAAAATATACAAATAATTCACCTAGAAATGTGACAGCCAATAATTACTCCTGCTAAATACAACATGGTAGAGGTGTGTGCTTTGTAGATTAATGCTTGAAGTGAAATATTAATCATCTCTTCATGAACAGAAGGGGGGACTGACTGAAGATGTTCAGCAAGGATCTGCAGAAAAATAAGAACAAAACAAACCATGACCAGATGATTCTTTTATGAATGATGAATGCGGACCAGTTTGGAAGCCTCTGCACATATTTGAAACACAGAAGCCATCAAATAAAACAGCAGCACAGAAGCTCAGCCCTGAAAGTTTTCTTTCTAGCTCTGGCTCGAGTGTTTTAAAGGTTCTATTTAAGCTCTCTTCTGTTTGACTTTAAGCTTCACCTGTGACAGCTGGGCCTCTGTTGTAATAAGCCAGTACCTTTCATTGCCTGACTGGAGACCATTACCAAGTGATTATATTAAATGATGGCATGGAAAACTTCACAGGGCTTGAGCGTATTACAATAGACTGTGGCTCTACAGACAGAGAATGAAAGCGCTGGTTATGCCTGTCAGCCTCACTAGACGCCCCTGCACCTGGAGAGCTTGTCCTCTGTGTTTTGTCCGCCTGTCTGTCTTCCCCTGACTAATGGAGAGGAGAAATGGCCTGCAGAGACAGCGTCAGCCCCAGCATTACAAACTCCCGTGATTGAGTAGGAAGTGTTGGATCCAAACGAGCACCAGAAGAAGGCAGGAAGCCGACGTGTGCAAAGTTATGGGTGTGGGGGTTTCTCCCTCTTCAATCTTGAAGTCAAAGCAACTGCTTTTGGAGAAACTAGATTAAATCAAAGCGCTCTAAAGAATGTGAGTGCCAAATCAGTGCTTGGAATGTAAACCCTGTGGAAAACTATTACACGCTTTGAATGTTTCTTTGTGACATCTCAACCATGAAAAAACACAATCACCTTGAGAGTAAGATAGATCATTATGCTGGGCTAGCTATGCAGTTATTCAGCTGTAATCTATGCAGTTTTGTTGTCTTGCCACACTAAGCCATTGCTTTACAAATGCTTTTCTATTACAATCAGACCTGACCATGAAAAGATAACATGCACTGTTATTGGAACACTAATCCAGCCTGGATAAATGCCAAACAAAAAATTCAATCAACTCTCCTTCCTCCAAGGATATCTGTCCTTCTGAAGGACACCCAGCGTAGTTTTTCTCAGACAGGCCCCAACCGTGAGTCCTTCCTTCTCTGTGCAGTGATTCAAATCATCATTTAATGGAGGGTGTGACATTTCGAGTTCTCTCTCACGGTGAGATATCAGTCTGTGTCAACCGCAGCAATGCTCGCATCTCAGTGGCGATCGTGCCAACTGTTCTGTATAAACTCCCTCTGAGATACAAGTTTCAGGTCTGTGCCAGCTTAGCAGCCGTGTTGACTTTGGAGGCAGACGAGAGAGAAGGAGAGAGACAGACTTCTGAGGCCGGCTTTGCTGTATGTTATATCTCAGGGGTTTATCTTATTAAAGGTCACAGGTTGAGGGCTAAGAGACATTAATTTTTTCTTTTCATTTCTATTGAAGATGTATAATTTTTATATTTTAAGCCCTACACACATGTCTAGATAAACACCTAATTTCAATATATTAGCTGAAAATAAAGCCTGAATTGCATGTTATGAATTAAAGTATATGCCAATACAGTTAGAAAATTTTAACTGTAGAATTTGGTGCACCAGCTTATTTAGATAATAAAAATTCAAGACATTCAATAAGTCTTAATTACTGGCTGAGGTGCCAATGGCCTATTCTTTAAGCCTTGCCCAATGTGCGGAGGCTATTGTCCTCCAAACAGGAAGCTTCTTTCCAGCTTCTTTTCAGCATGTCATTCCCTCTCTTTTTTACAGATTACCTACTCTATCAACTATCTTATCTACCTTGGAAGGTTAAAAAGCCCAAAAATGCAGCAAATTGTGTAATGGCACATAAGCAATTTTGGCATTGTTTTATTTTTATTTTTTGTTTTTTCAAACACACTTAAACTGAGTTTCCAACAAAGAGTCTATCTCTGTTGGGTACGAGAACATTTTTCTGGCACTCTTCTGAACTAAGCACACCTAACTGAGCCTAAAGAGTGGAGACAGACTCACTGCAGTCTACGGATTGATTTAAAGACAGCAAAGGTGCAAAAGTACATGACTACTGTAATGAAGAAAAAGTACAGTAACTCTGGTTAAAATTTACTGAGGTACGAGTGAAAGAAGAAAAAAAGCAAACATTGTCAACATTAGTAACTAAAGAAAAAGTTAGCGCTATTTCATTTTAAGTTTACTTTAAGCACTGAGTAGCTACTAAGGCATTGCACAGTAACAAAATAGTTATTCTCCTATTGGCAAGAACAAAAAGTGAATAGATCTCTAAGCAAGTTGTTCAGGTTAAGTCACACTAAAGTGAAATACACAAAAAGAATGATGGTATTAATTAAACTAATATAGACTAAATTTAAACTTTAAAACTGTCTATATTAGTCCACACAACCTGTTATTAGTTAAGCCTTTGAAAGAGTTAAATATTTTACAATATGACAGAACTGCAGTAACTCAACTTAACTCTGCAAATCTGTGGCAAATAGGTTCTTCTCTGGCAAGAACAAAGCAGAGTCAATCTTATTGCAAGGCAATGCACACTAATGAAGAAAATGAACTTTGTTCTTTAGAAGCACCTAAAGTCACTGGCAGGAACTCAGCTGATAACTTCACTCTGGGTGCAAATGTGTCTAACAACAAAAACAACAACAATCCACTTGAAATGACCAAAAGAGCCCCAGCAGGGATCACTGTACAACAGGCAAAATCATAACACAACTAAACATATATATTACAGGCACACCTAAACACTGCCCAAGGGCATGATGGGAAACTATGTCTACACATCCCTGGATTTGCAGTGTTGTCAAAAGAGGTGGAAAAAGTACAGGAGTATTGGACTCAAGTAAAAGTACAGTTACTCTGGTTAAAAGTTACTTAAGTGAGGTAAAAGTATTGATTTCAAAATATACTCAAAAAAGTACAAGTACAGGAAAAAACTACTCAATTAAAGTAATCTGAGTAAATGTAATTAGTTACTTTCCACCCCTGATCAACAACAACAGTAATGAACAAAGCTGAACAGCTTTTCTCCCTTATTTTGCCAAAAACATGCTTTCAAGGAAATGGTGATGCTGTTTACACAATGATGCAAACCGATCTTGTGGGGTACTGGTTAGACTGAAACGACTAATGTCAGGGCAACGAGTTATGAGCCACCTGGATGTGTAGCTTTCAAACAAACTGGTTTTAAAAGCCGAGTCCTCAGTGTGAATGACAGTAGCCAGCTGCCATTTGAGATTTAGCTTCCTTTTTCCATCTTTGTCGTAATTTATAGACAAAAAAATACCAACAAATGAAGAGCCATGTGGGAGCTAAGTGTGATTTTGATCTCTAAGAAGAGCAGAAATTCACATCCTCATCAGCAAGGCTGGACAGACAGTGGCTCTTGAGATGTAAGTTAGATCAGTGCCAAACAATACTGAAGCTTGCGTAGTTTGAACACAGTTTAAAGTTTCACAAGCATTCTTCTTTAAGACTACTTTTTCATACTTCATGTCAGAAAAGTGTTTTTTTCTGCTGTTTGAGTTACAAATGTTTAGCTACAGTTATTTTCCTTCTGTTGCTTAAAGCTTTCAGATATTTAGCCCACGTCCTTTCAATTTTTAATCCCTCAGTGATGCAGTTTGTTGACTTGCAATCAGAGAGCAACGGGCTTTAAAAGATAATAATACAGCAATTTCTTTCAAACAGAATTACTCACACAGACTGCATATGCACAAGGATGAGAAGTGGTGGGAGATACTCGGCAGGAAAAGAGGCTAAAGCAGGAGAAGGAAGTACAGCGCAGGAACAATAATTGTTTAGTATGCTTCCGCTGTCCCTCCGCCATTATTTCTAGGCATAGTAGTATCAGCAGAGTTTTCAGGGAAAAACACATTTAAACAGAAGGAGTCAAAGTTTAAGCAATCAAGCAGTGTTTAGCATAGAGTAAAATGAGGTCCCTTCGCTGTCTGCCTTCCCCTCAGTCCCAGTTTGCTACAATTGTACAACAATGAAGATAATGCCCCCTCCCTACACTGATGCTCTACATCAAGAGCCTGCTGTTTGAACTGATGGCTAGAGTAATTAAATGTTGGGTGTTGTGGCCTGCGGCTGGAGAGATGGCTGCTGTGCAGAGATACTGGTGACAGATTTGCATTTCTCTAATGCATGACTGAGATAAAGTCTGTGATGATTTGGCTCAGTGTACTTTGAGGCAAATGACTTTGCAGTTTAAAAATACCAAAAATGAGTGTAATCATGCTGACATAAAGTGAAAGTAAAGCAGAGTTTAGCAGACTGCGTCTTTTTTCCCTGTTTACTTGTCCTTATTTGACCACCTCACCCATACTCTGCAGCAGCCTGCTTTGGTGCAGTTTGTCTTGTTAATCTAGTATCAAAGTCTACACAAAGCCACATGAGGTCATGGCATGGCATTTACTATAAAAACAAATAGATGCAAAATGCAAAATAAGTCGGTGAGACAATGAATGAAAGATGAATAAGCTGTTTCCAAGTGGATTTGTGAAAGTCTTGAAAAGTTCTGACATTCTGTGCCTGAAATCTTGTTGTATTGCTTGTTCACATGAGTACCTCACAACAGGAGACTTATCAAATAGGAGGGAGGAGGTCTCAGGAGGCAGGACAAGACATAAAAATAACCATGCAAAAATGGAGAACAAGTTGAAATAGTCTAGTGAGCTGGTTACAGTTTTAGACAAAATAGTCCAATGAGACAGGGCATGAAAGATCATGAAGTGCTTGGAGTAGCAGAAGTTAACCCTATGCCTCTTGGCTACAGGGAATTTTCCAGAAGGTTCCTCCTGAAACTTCACCCTGACTTCATGCAGAAATTTTACAAGGAAGCTGGCTAAAAGGTTGAAAAATTTGATTCACACTTGCAGCTCTCCCAATCCACAAGACAGTCTGGCTGTAGACAGTAGATCTTATAGACTGTTCATCTGCGATGTCAGGTTAGAAGTGTCGTATATTGCTGGTATAAGGCCCATTTCCATAACTTTTTTAAATTAAACTTTATTCAAAAAGTCTAGCAGTTCTATTTATGAAATTAGTACACTACAAACGTAGGCCTACAGATAAATCAACTTGTCATAAATAAAACAAAGAAAAGGACAGAGGTCTAAACTAGTGTAAATTTATGCATAGCCCCTTTTAGAAGTAGATAAACAGTCGTTTCTTAGCTTTAGCTAAAGCTAACATAGCTACGTAGTTAACGCTACTATGTAAGAAAGTGAAGCTAAGTCGGCTTTATCAACATGAGCTTTAGCAAACAGAGCTACTGCTAATATAGCTACACTAGCTATGTTCATAATGTAGCTACATAGCTTACTTAAATAATGTCAGCTTCATAACTTTGTTAGTATGCAATAGATATCAATGAGCTTTGTAAGCTTTAGCTTTAGCTACATTAGCTGCAAAGCTAATTTTTATGTAGCTTACAAAACTAAAAGAGCTACATAAGCTACATTTGCCGTGTTATGGAGGATAGACTTCTTTCCTGTAAGCAGACTTTTTACTTGACTTTATTGAATGTTATGTAATTGGGTTTTGGGGTCACGTTTTTAACTTTTAACTCTCTTATCCTAACCCTTACCTTTATCTTTACCCCCAACCGAACTGAAAGTCTAATCCAGTTTTATTTTTAAAGTTTTAGCATGTATATCTGTTCCGACACATGCACTGTCTCAGATTAATGGTCTGCGAGAGAGGCTGTCTGATATCTATGATCTTCAGCCTGTCCTCCCTCTTAGGTGTTTTGCTTAGGTGTGAAAACAGTAGACAAAGGTTCCCTTACTTTTTTCCCTTGGAGCTCCTCCTACTTGTATCCTAAAAAGGTAGGGATTCCCCAGGACTGGCATGACACATAAGATACACTGCTGTCAAAAATTAAAATCAGTTTTAATTGCTTTTATTAATAACAGAATAGGTCTACATATTTGTTATTACAAAACTAACTTTGTATAAACTATCTAATAAACATTATTTATGATTATAGCTAGTACATACATCTAATTTCGACAAGTCCAGAGTGGACAGTGCCAACTCTTGAGGTGCCTGAACCCCAGGTTGGAAAACCAGTGCACTACAAGATACGAAGTAATGATTCATAAATGTGCCATCTAGTTTACTGTATGTTGTGCCACCTTTTAATAACTGTATTATAACAGAATGTTTGCATATGATAAAGTAGATATGCTTGTGTCCTTCTGTGAACTAGTGAATAAAAGAACATCTGTAAGCTTGAACAAGCCTGTGTTTAAATATTAACACACTGGTAATGACCTCTGCTACCCTCAGCCTGAAGTTTTTACTCCAGTCTCTACTGAGATCCACTGACAACACTTCCCGTCATCGCTTGGGCTAAAACAGAAGCCTGTGGTGCATTAAAATTGCAATGTGAAGCAGATGTGGTCACTAGAAACTGGTGACTACTTTCAAAGATCAGGATCTGTAACAAGAGAACCCTGTTGTGACTGCTCAGAGCTCAAACTGCCTGAATTGACCTTAAGAATTGGTGTGTGATGAGGCCGTATTGTGAGGCATTTTAACTCCATGAGACCGAAACAGAAATAACTCACTGTCGGGAAGGCATTTTTCAAATTCATTTGGTTTAGCAACAGATCCACATTTGAGGAGACGCCCATTTTTGCACGTTTACACTTTGCTCCCTGCAGCAAGTTATTATTTTATGCGTCCCTCTTGTCAAAGTAAAAGATTGATTTACTAAAAAATTGATTTTTTTTGTAAGGCAAATGCTGGATCATTTGAAGTGTAAAGATGGCTGTGTATTCTTAAGGGAGGTCAGGTTTCTTTGGGAATGATGGGAATTAAGAAAATGACAGGAAATGAGCCACCAGGCTCGGAGAAGTGAGGTTAGTTGGACAATAAAAAGGAGAGAGGCGATAACAAGGCCTTAGCTTCAGGCAGCCTGTCTGATGATGAGGTTTTACTGTGTGGCCTTTTAAAGGCCCACAGGCCTCGTCTTGGGAAGCATAGTCATTAGCCTCTGATAGATGTCTCCTGGAAGAAGAGAAACTTTTAACTACACATTAGGATTAGGTTTGATTTTGAACTGTTGGATTAAGGGATTCTTTTTAAGACTGTAAACTTCCTCTCTCTGGAGCACTAACATTTATAGCTTTTGTTTAAATGGAGCTGGGAGCTGGCGAGGAGGAAGGAGTGCAGCTGACTGTCCTAAGGGCTTTCCCTTTCACAAGATATGGACACCCATGCTTGGCTCAAATAAGGGGTCTTAGCTCCCTCTTGTGAAACAATTTTGAAGCACAAAATGATTGTGCACCATGATTATAGCTGTAAGCAATACCCTTTTGATTGTGCAGCTTTTTGAGCGAAAGTATTTGCTTGTAATATATTTTTTGTTCTTTTTCTGTTTGCAGCTGGCAGGCCTAGGGTGGGACAGAGAACATGGCTGAACCACGGCGGGAGAGCACCAGCAGCCTGCAGAGGAAGAAACCTCCCTGGCTCAGGCTGGACATTCCCACGGCTCAGATGTCCCTTGACGAGCCTCCCACGTTTGTACAGGTGGCTAAAAAGTCCATGTCTTAACTTTGTCACCTTTGTCATTTTAGTTGCAAGTTTTGTAACTGTTTTCTTTGCTCTCTTTTCCTTTAAGCCGGTGAAGAGGCAGGGGTTCCTGCGTAGCATCAGCATGCCAGTGGAGACCTCTCACCTCCAGTCTCCACCCCGTGACCTCTTTGAGACCCGACGGCCTGTCTTGCAACGCCAGTCGTCCATCACTCAGACCATAAAGAGGTAAAGGCTTATAGTGCGATGGAGAAAACATTCATTGTATTTTGATTTAAGAGCATACCTAAAGATTAAAAGAGTAGCAATATTTGGAAAAGAACTTTGAAATATTGCGTTATTCGCATATTTGAAATAATATGCTGCATTTGTATAGAATTCTTGTATTAAATGGAGGATGTTGCCCATCTCTGTCCCTCTTCTTTCCTCACTTTTTTCTAAATTGCATCGCTCTTTCTGATCAAAAATCCTTAATTCATTTAATAACTTTACTTTTATGTTGTAAATCCAAATGAAAAATCCAACCTAACAGTCTGCTTTGCTCTATCTGCATGATGGCTACCACACTGTCCAGCTGCACTTTTTCCTTCTCACTGCCTCTTGTTGTCTCTTCTCTTTCCTCCTCCCTCTGCCTGTCCCACCTTGCCACCTCCCTGCTCTGCCTGGTCACAGCAGCAGGAGGGTGCACTTTGAGCGGATTAACACAGTGCCCATTAAGGGGCAGCGGGCTGCTCGCCGCAGCACCAGGAAACACCACTCACTCTCCAGAACTCTGCTCAGGTACGACAGGAGGAACACAGTGTTAAATCTGACAAACTAGACTTTTATTTTCATATACAGATAATGTGAAAGTAGACATGTTTTTTTTTTTTTTACATGATTCACAAGAATTTAAGTTCCTTACTTGGTCAGCTGCTGTTACAGCTGTGAGTCACGTCAAGGCCACAAACATTCCTACTGAAATGAATCAGAAGAGGATCTGAAACCCAAAGTTGGCCTAGCTTCAAAACAAATTCCTCTTCATTCACAGATACAGTAATGACCCAGCTGGTAAAAAGAGAAGCCACGCATTCCCAGTACAGCCGTTAAAAATGTTCTTATGATGTATAAGATGCTGTTGCATGTCAGAAGTTTTACTAAAGGCTGATTTATCTACTCGGATTGCCTCTTTAGTGGGCACAGAATATACAGTCTTCTTTTCAGTCACACCCATCAAAACTTATGTCACCCAGGTCATGTCCACTGATGCAAAGAACATGACTTTTGAAAGTACAGGAGAAGCTTCAGCTCGTGAGAAATAGCAGAACTTAACTCCACATTCACTCTGCACCTGGTAATTAACAGCCAGCTTGCCTGAACTCTCCTTTGAAGATTGTTTCCACTTCCACTTCCTGCCCTCGGGGCGCAGTAACATTGTTTGCTCTGGTACTCATTAGGCTTCAACTTTAACAACATGATTGCATAAAAAGTTCATCATAGCTGGATGGAATGGGATAAAGTGGAGATGGAAGAAAAAAGTGCCTCTTCTCTGTTTATTGAAACTTCTGTCTGTTTAATGTCAGTTTAAATAAATAAAATCTAAACCAATTAGGTTTAATTCGCAGCATCAGAACTTCATTAACCCCTGTCTTTTTCTCTTTTTCCTGGATTATGTACACATTGTAGTCTTTTGCTCATTGACATGTAATGTGTAAACCGGGCCAGTAATGGTGTGTAATCAAAAGAAGTAGGTTGTTCCTGGAAGTAAACTCTAAGGCTCCTATCAAGAGCTACTTTTCTGATTTGTTTCTTTTATGATTTGTTTTTGTCTTGTTTTGATTTTTCTACATATATTGAGGAAATATCTCATTCAGTATTCTACATGCTCAATAAAGCAAGATTTAAAATTTCATTTTGTGGTACTACCACAGCAAAGCATGGTGGGAGTAACAGTTGTGAAGCTTATATTTAAATTTGAAGAATTTTTAATCTGTTTAAGTTTAAGGCTATGAGATAAGATACCAAATCAAGTACTTTCCATGCCATACCATACCATACCATATTATACCATACCATACCATGCTTTACCATACCATACCATACCATACCATATCATACCATACTATGCCATACTTTACCATACCATACCATGCTTTACCACACCATACCATACTATACCATACCATACCGTACCATACCATACCATACCATACCATACCATGCCATACCATACCATACCATACCACACCATACCACACAATACCAAACACCATTGAGTCAGTGTGATATGATACCTTACATGGTTTGGTGAAATTAGATATCATCCAACTGAACACAATAAAATATGGTTTGGTATGATACAATATGAAATGGTGCAATACAATACGATGCCTTTATTGTGCTCCAGGGCATTGGTTTTCAACTGCCATTTTCAGTGGTCACCAATGTTTGCCTGGAAAAAATATCTAGCAAAATGACTTTAATATGCTTTTATTTTAAATCAAATGTCTCCATCTCTTTGCTACATTTCATTTTTGCTCCACCTGCAGTCTAATCTTTCCCAATTTTCCTTCAAAAAACAATTTAGTATCTCAGAAAAATTAAAGAAATTTGGGGTGTGATCTGTCATTAAGCAGGGAGTGGTGGCTCCTTATGTTAAATCAGTTAAGAACCACTGCTTTAAGGGAAATGTATCCTGGAAAAATGACTAAAAGAAGAATGAATAATTTAACAAACATCTGTCTAGATCCAAACACTTTTCAATTTGCCAAAAATTACAAGATACCTGAAGAGGTGCTGATTAAAGAGTCGTTTTAGAGCCAAAAGAGCTCTTCTTAGTGGTCTACTTCACCTGAAAGAGCTTTATATTCTATCACTATTTGCTATGTGTCTTTCCCATGAGTCTGGAAATAAACATGCCCAGGCTTGTCCTCTCTTTGCTGATAACCTGCACTATCTAGTGCACTTTTTTTACGACATCTGAAGTGTGGTCTCATCAGTCCTATACCTCTATTTCTCTTTGACAAGTATCAGATAGCACTCTGTGAGAAATGAAGCATGTGTTAGCTTTGTGACCCACATCTGAAAGGTCGGTGTTTGTGGTGTTAGGGGAACAGCGGACTGGTTTGGGGTCAGCAAGGATGGCGATGCCACCCAGAAATGGCAGAGGAAAAGTCTGCGCCACTGCAGCCTGCGCTATGGAAAGCTGAAACCACAGGTGATTCGAGAGATGGATCTGCCCAGCCAGGACAACATCTCCTTAACCAGCACAGAGACCCCGCCTCCTCTTTATGTCCCCTCCTCACAGCATGGCATGCAGAAGGTAAAGAAGAGTTTGTTTTTCACATGCTGTGCTTGTTGGACTTGCCATTTAATTTCAGAATGTATGATGCAGATAATGGACTGTTTTACGGTAAGAAATAAAAAAGGAAAATGTACAGTTTTGTAACTACATCAGTATTCATGATACTTAAAGCCCCTGCATTGAATCTCTAGCTTATTATGACATGGACTGAAATTAATACTGATGCTTCTTTTTGACCAACAGTTTCTAACTACAACTTTTCACACTCGCTGTCCTTCAGATTGTGGACCCATTGGCCCGAGGACGAGCTTTTCGTATGGTGGAGGAGGTGGATGGTTATAGTGTGCCTCAGACCCCCATCACCCCTGGAGCTGCCTCGCTTTGCTCCTTCACCAGCTCCCGCTCAGGTCTTAACCGACTGCCTCGTAGACGGAAGAGGGAGTCCGTGGCAAAGATGAGCTTCAGGGCGGCAGCAGCACTGGTCAAGGTGAGCAGGAGGGATAAGATTAACTTCGCTGGTTAAATACAAATACACAAAGCTTGCAAAAATCACACATGGAATAAGCAGGAAAATAAATTGTACATAAACACGGCTCCTCTCTGTACTTAATGGACTTCAGTGGTATTCTGAAACCTGCTGTGAAAAAGGATTAAAGCTGTACGTTTATTTAAGTGTTTTTGTGAATCTCAGGGGCGCTCATTACGAGAAAGCACCCTTAGACGAGCCCAAAGACGAAGCTTTACCCCAGCCAGTTTCATGGAGGAAGACATGGTCGACTTTCCTGACGAGCTGGACACATCTTTCTTTGCCAGAGTAAGGCCAGAAAACATAACTACTCTTATTCTTTAGTTTCTTTGTAATAACTTTTACATAATAATTCTCATTTTTAAAACCAATGGGATCATGATGGTTCTTTTAGGATATTCTGATGCAGGAGGAGTTGTCCACATACACAGATGAGGTGTTTGAGTCACCATCTGAGGCTGCTATGAAAGAGGCAGAGCCCAGCAGCAAAAAGGATGAGACCGAGCTGACAGGCAGCGCTCTGGACAAGACAGAGCTGGAGAGAAGTCATCTCATGCTGTGAGTTACTGAACTGGGCCACTTTATTGGTCAATCAGACTATGCTGATGTAAATATTTTTAAAAAGTCAATCACCTCTAAGAGTAAACAACCAGATAGAGTAAAGCAAAATGATACCCCTGAAGCATAAACGTGAACTAGGGTTACAATCTATTTAACAATGCTAGATAATGGATGACATAAAGAAAACATTCCAACTTCTTTTTCCATCTGTAAACTCTTCCAGACCTCTGGAGCGAGGCTGGCGTAAAGCCAAAGAAGGAACCCCTGGACCACCAAAGGTGCCCTTACGGCAGGAAGTGGTTAGTGTAACCGGACAGCGGCGTGGCCAGCGCATCGTTGTACCCGTCAAGAAGCTTTTCGCTCGAGAAAAGAGGCCTTATGGTTTGGGCATGGTTGGAAAGCTCACAAACCGCACCTACCGCAAGCGAATTGACAGCTATGTCAAGAGGCAGATCGAGGACATGGATGATCACAGGTACTGCACCCCTACTTCTGTGTGATTCCCTCAGTGGATGACATAGGTTAATGACAGCTGCTAATATTTTTAGTCCTAAATGCATCCTCTCTATGTCTTCCAGGCCTTTTTTTACATACTGGATTACCTTTGTCCATTTACTTATCACTATTCTGGCTGTATGCATCTATGGTATTGCACCAGTGGGCTTCTCCCAGCATGAAACGGTTGATTCTGTGAGTAGAATAACTGTGATAAACATTATATTATACTTTCATAACATTATATCTTTTTTTAATGTATCTTTGTGGTTTGATTGTGTTTTATTTAGGTTTTAAGAAACAAAGGTGTGTATGAAAATGTCAAGTTTGTACAGCAGGAGAATTTTTGGATCGGGCCGAGCTCGGTGAGCACTCTTCTCTTTCAGATTAATTAAAGATTTTAAACATTAATCGTGTGTCAACTTCGCTGATATGCTCCATCTTTCCTTTGTTAGGAAGCTCTGATCCACTTGGGGGCCAAATACTCTCCATGCATGCGGCAGGACAAGCAGGTACATGAGCTTATCAGGGAAAAGAGAGCTATCGAACGCAACTCCGCCTGCTGTGTTCGGAACGATCGCTCCGGCTGTGTCCAGACCTCAGAGGAGGAATGCTCGGTCCGTATACAATCCCACTTCATACTATTTTTCTCTATAATCTAAAATCCTTCCCTTCTTACCTCTCATATTTGTGTTTTTTGTTCCTCTAGAGCACATTAGCTGTGTGGGTAAAGTGGCCGAGGCATTCCAGCACTCCCAAGTTAAATGGTGAAGACAGACAGTATGGGTCTGTGTGCCACCAGGATCCAAGGTGAGATACAAAAGGAATTTATATACAGTATATGCAGTAGCACAAAGAATAAATCAACTTACAGTGTACTAGTTAGTAAAAATAATATGCTGGTCTTGTTTGTCCCTCAACAGGATATGTTTAGAGCCTGCATCAGTATCACCACATGAATGGCCTGATGACATCACCAAGTGGCCAGTGAGTAAAATTAAACCCTGGTTGGTATTAAGACATAAAGTGTGATCTGACCTAAAGAAAAAAGCTTGTGGGACTTAATTATTCTTGTTCTAATAAAGAAATAAAAACGTTTTCATGAAGACAGTAAAGAGCGGAAGATTATCCAAAATAATTGCCGTTGTCAGTCCATGTTCCAACCTTCCTCTATGCTCCTGTATGAGTAAATGTAATGAGCGAAAGAATGGTATCTCAAATAAAAGAAGCTTAAAAGAGTTCATTTCAGACATCTGTAGGAAGCTTTGAGTAAAGCTGTTGCTTCTTCACGTCAAAAGGAGCCAGCCGGATTCCTCCTTGTGGAGGTCTTCTAGGCAAGTCTAACTGGAAGGGGACCTCTAGAACATGCTGGAAGCATTATAAAGTACATGAACAAAAGTATTTGGCCACGTGGCCATTACACCAACAGTGACTGTAATAAGATTCCATTCAAATACATACACTTCAACATGGAGGTGCCCCCCTTTTGCAGCTGCAATAGCCTCCGCTCTTCTTGGAAGGCTTATCACAAGATTTTAGAGTGTTTCTGTGGGAATTTGTGCCCATTCATTCTGGAGAGCATTTATCAGGTCAGGCACTGGTGTTGGACAAGATGGCCTGGCTTGCAGTCTTCATTCCAGTTCATCCAAAAGGGGCTCAGTGGGAGTGAGGTCAGGGCTCTGTGGTGGTCGGTCAAGTTCTTCCACAGCAATAGAAGCATAGAATTGTCCAAAATGTCTTGGTATGCTTAAGCATTAAAATTGGCCTTTGGATAAGGCGTTTAGTCCACACCCTGAAAAACCATTACCAATATCCCTCCTCCACCAAACTTCACAGTTGGCAGGCAATGCAGGCGGATTACATTCTTCCATCAAACCCAGACTTGCCCATCTGACTGCCAGACAGAGAAGTAAATAACGTTTCCACTACTTCAGAGTCTAGTGTCGGTGTGCTTTACCACTCCATCTGACACTTGGCATTGGACTTGGTGATGTGATGCTTGCGTTCAGCTGCTTTGCCATGGAAACTTGTTCCATGAAGCTCTGGTAGCACAGTTTCTGTGCTTACATTTATACCCGTAGAAGTTCATAACTGTTCAGCTATGGAACAGCAGAGCATTGGTGACTTTTACACACTATACGCCTCAGCAGTCATTGACACCACTCTGTTATTTCACTTGGTCGTTCACTCGGTCTATAAATGTATTACAGGTACAACAACAGAGAAATTTGCCTTTGAAAATTTACTTGCATCATATGTTAGTTTGCTTTTTCACTCTGTTAAAGTGTTGGGATTGTTTTACCTCACTATAAGCTGATTTATCTTTTCAAATATACACTGAAATAACATTTAAGGTAGGGTGCTGATGAAACCTTAAATCCCTGCTACAAAATCTGAAGAGAACTGCTTTGACTTTTAGATTTGTACCAGGTACAACACAGGAAACCACACCAACCTGCCTCATATAGACTGTACCATCACAGGCCGACCCTGCTGCATTGGAACCAAAGGAAGGTGAGGAGGGATAGTGAGAGATAAATGAGCCTACGAAAACAAAACATTCTGAACAAGTAGAAGTAGATATGTGTTATAAGTTAGCAAATACTTATGTTTTTTCTCCTTTATTTAAGGTGTGAAATCACATCTCGGGAGTATTGTGACTTCATGAATGGCTACTTTCATGAGGAGGCGACACTGTGCTCTCAAGTAAGCTGCAAACTTTCTCTGCAATTTAAAATCTTATTCAAAACTGAGCGCAACCCTGTTTTACATTTTGTGTACTTGGGCTGCTCTATTATGACCAAAATCCTAATCATGATTATTTTTATTGATACTGACATCATGATCATAAAAAACAATTACTCATTGATTTGACAACATCTGCTCAGCATCACTAACCTTGCAAAGCAGATGGATGCACCCGTTTCCGTGTGAAACAAATGTATCTGGCGTGTCAGGTTACAACAACACATGATTTATCAGACTTAAATACTGTAAATATTTAAACATTCAGAACATTTTGGAAAAACAAGCATTCACTGAAAAGTACCATAAAAAGTAAAGTAAGTCAAAAGTAAGAAAAAAACAAAATTTAAAGCAATAACATATAGAAACAGGGCTTGCTAACCAGCCAAATGCAGCCATGGCTGGTCGCAGAATGACTCCAACTAGCCACTTTTGGGGGTTGAATTTATCACTCCCACAACTATGAGTCGATTTTAACTACCTGGTTTTTAGTGCCAGTGTTTGTGAATTAGATGCTTATTGCAAAAAACATCCACTTGGAACAGTTAATTAACAGTCAGTGTTATGCTACTAGTATGAAATCCAAGTATCACTTGTTTTTTGTCAATTATAGTGATTCAAAGAAAGAAAATTGGTAAAGAATAAAAGCTGATGTCAGCCATAATCAGCCACAGATATTACAAAACATGTGTTGCCCTCATCTGACAAATAGAATGTACATTTTAGTGACTGTTAGTCAGTGACTGTCTCTCACAGCAAAGTATGACATTCCCTGTAGTGTTCAGTTTCATATGTAAAGGGAGAAGTGCTTTTTTTTTTAAAGGGGAGAGCTTATATTGATCAGGCAGATGAGGGAAGATGGAGTATTTGTTTCATCTCATACCAAACATACCAGATTTGACATATAAAACATAGTATTTCAAAAACAAAACTGAGGCTAGTGGAAATGCTGAATGGTTAGTAACTCTGCAAAACCACCAGTCATAGTGGCTGGTGAGTAAAAAAGTTAATATCAAGCCGTGTATAGAAATAAAGATAATAACACTGAATTGAGCATGCTTTAAGAAAGTGGTGATGTACTCTTGTGTCCAAAATCCAACAACAAACACATTACCAAACACATGATAAAACCTACGAGCAACGTGGCTTACAGCACAGCAATCAGTTAACCTCAGTTATCTTTTTTTAATTGTTGTGGGAAGCCCTTAAAAGTGATGCTTACTGTATAATTGCTGAACACTGTAGTGAACCATTCATATGCTTTCTTAATACCAGAAATTCTAATAGATTTCCAAACATTCCATTTTGGAAATGTATGCAGCTTTAATGTTATATTTATTGTTGTCATATCATCTCCAGGTGCACTGCATGGATGATGTCTGTGGACTGTTGCCTTTCCTCAACCCCGAGATTCCAGATCAGTTTTACAGGCTCTGGCTCTCACTTTTCCTTCATGCTGGGTGAGTATGGAGCTGCTGAAATCACATTAAGCAGTTTTGCCTCTTTAAAATTTGACTGACAGAACAGGTGGTCAAAGTAATATTGAGCCACAATTTATCAGATACAGCCATACTAAAAGCCAGATGAAACACAATTTCAAAGGACTGACAGTCATTAGTCTGATACTGATGTACTGTGTCATTGTGTTTGTTCACAGCAGTGAGGAACAGTGATATTAAAAGATCAAAATCAGAGCCAGGTTTACTGGCCAAATATGTCAACAAGGAAATTGTCCCTTCTTTCTTTCTTTATTTATTTAGCCCATTTTTAAAAAAGCACGTTGGACACAGAAAAGTAATTAAAAGTAAATCACATGTGCAGGTGAGGTAGAAACCCACTATGGGCTTATCTCAACAACCTCACCTAATGAGATCAACATGTAGCAATTAACCACAATATCAAATACCAAGTTCGAGTCCTGGTGTACTCATAGTCACAAAAAAGTTAAGAAAGATAACATTCAGCATTTCCATAAGAGGCAAATATAGATAATTAGGAAAAAACATCACTAAAAATGTTATAATAAATAGACTGATATTGATGTCTCAGATGATCTTATGTACAAAACTGGCTATCAGTGGTGACAGGAAATGTATTTTGCCAATATTCCTGTGATCAATGAAGACAGTCGCTCATCACAAAGAGCCAACCTTACTGTGAAGAGGAGCCGTGCTTCATCTTCGAACTGTCTTTTATCTGTCCCGGGGGTAATTAACCAAAGTGCCCTCACTACACGAACTCATTAAGCTTCAGTGAGATAGAGAGCGATTTTGTTGATGGGCTGTTGAGAGGTTTGCCTCTTGTACACAGAGGAATTATCCACCCAACACATGTGGCTTTTAAACCACTTACACATTGCACACACGTGAGCGCTCTGTTCGTTTCTTTCCTCCCAGGATCCTTCACTGCCTGGTGTCAGTGGCTTTCCAGATGACTATCCTGAGGGACCTGGAGAAGCTGGCTGGCTGGCTACGCATTTCAATCATTTACATCATCAGTGGCATCACAGGCAACTTAGCTTCAGCCATCTTCCTGCCCTACAGAGCAGAGGTAATCAGAAGGAATATCACTATGTGTCTAAATGTTCACCCATTTTGCTGCACTTGATTAATTGAAAGTTCAAATTGAAATGTATAAATAACATGTAAAGAGAAATGAACATACTAACAAGCAATTCATTATTTGGAATTACAATTTGGAAAGGAGCAGGAAGAGGTCCACTCAATTGTCTGATTTACTTCAGAAAGTTAAATTCCCATATATTCTAGATTTATCTCATACAAAGTGAAACATTTCTAGATTTTTTTTTGTTTTAATGTTAATGATTATGGCTTACAGCTCATGAAAATCAGAAATCAATCACAAAATATTAAAACATTGTGGAAAAGTACAATTTGCAAACATTTCCTGAGCCTCCATTCTCTCACAGTGGTTCACTTCACACAACCACAATCATGGGAAGACAGCTGAATTGACAAAAGTCCAGAACACAACCACTGACACCCTTCACAAGCAGTGTAAACCACAGAAGGTCATTGTTGAAAGGGACAGGCTGTTCCCAGAGGCTATATCAAAGCATATCGATAGAAATTTGACCAGAAGGGAAAAGTGTGGTAAGAAATGGTGCACAAGCAACCAGGGTTAGCGCAGCCTTCAGAGGATTGTCAGACAAAGCAGAATCAAGAATTTAGGGGAGTGGACTGAGGCTGGAGTCCATGGATCAAGAGCCACCAAACACAGATGGGTCCAGGAAATGGGCTACAAGTGCCATGCTTCTAGTGTCAACCAGTCCTGAATCAGACTCAACAATACAAATGAGCTGGAGGCTGCAATCAGAACAACCTGGGCTTCAGAACATCCCAATAGTGCCACAGACTGGTTGCCTCCATGCAGTATTCTGTATTATAAATCCATTTTTTTTTGTTTGTTTTTTGGGACTGATATTTTGTAATATTCTAATATTTAGAGATAGTGGAGTTTGATTTTCACGAGCTGTAATCATAAACACTAACAAAAAAGTCTTGAAATATTTCATATGTAATGATGAATCTATAATATATTGAAGTTTTACTTCTTGCTTCTTCTTCCCCTCCATTTTTACAGCAGTAGAAGTAATGTGCATTGAGTCATTGAATACTTTGCTCTGTGCCATTCTCATCAGCAGTCTTCATATACTTTTAGAGTTAGAGTTGTAACCTTTAATTTACCTAAAGTTCCTAATTTAATTTTAAAATGAAAGCAGGTTTGTATCCAAACAGGAATGAATGCATCCTTAGCTTCAGACAGTACAAACATTCACCATGAATGCTTTAAGAAATGTTTTGAAATGCAAATCATTTAATTTCGAAGCACTCAATGATTAAATGGAAATAATATTTTGCCATTGTTCATGACATTTAAAAATGATAATAATAGTTTGACAGTCCTAATGAAAGCCAAAGAGATTGATTTTCTGGTTTCTTTGTCTTAGGTGGGCCCAGCCGGCTCTCAGTTTGGAATCCTGGCCTGCCTGTTTGTTGAGTTGTTTCAGAGCTGGCAGATCCTGGCGCAGCCTTGGAGAGCCTTTACCAAGCTGCTGTGTGTGGTGCTCTTCCTCTTTGCCTTTGGGCTCTTGCCCTGGATCGACAATTTTGCCCACATTAGTGGCTTCATCTCCGGCTTCTTCCTGTCCTTTGCTTTCTTACCCTACATCAGTTTTGGCCGCATGGACCTGTACCGCAAACGCTGTCAGATCATCGTCTTCCTGCTGGTGTTTGTCGGGCTATTCTCAGGCCTTGTGGTGCTCTTCTATGTCTACCCAATCAAGTGCGAATGGTGCGAGTTGCTCACCTGCATCCCTTTCACGGACAAATTCTGTGAGAAGTACGACCTCAATGCTCACCTGCACTAAGCTATGTACAGTGTGAGCACCACAGGAAGGCATCAGGTCAAAGGATGTGGACAAACAGATGTTTTCAGCCGTTGTATGTCTCTATTCTGCCCCTGTGCCCCCTCTCCCTTCTGTGACTGTGACAATATACTTGTATTTTTTTTACTCTGTCAGTATGAATACCTATGCCACTCTTTTTAAGGACTTCCATCAATCCCCTCCCTGTTCCCGGGCTGTCATTGCCCCTCCTTCACTGTTCAATGAAAAAAAGTATGAACCTCATCGAAGCTCCCAGCTGCCCTTTACATGTGAGGCAGGAATAAGAGAGGCCACCACTGGTACAGAGAAAAGGATTATTTTTCTTAATTTACAGTCATATTTCAGAAAAAAAAGGTTTTATTATTCTCCAGGCAACTTCATACAAAAGCAGGGAAAAACATCTTCTATTGATACCTTTGGTGCCTTGTTGAAAAATGTACCAACTACTGCCATATTTTTATTACGTTACGCTGAGCACTCGAATGTTTTCTTTTATTGGTTTATTGCTTCTCAAGAAGTGATGATTGTTCTGAACATGGTAGTGTTTTAGCTACCTGTCTACACACATGTAACTGAAAAAATACAGTAAAAAAATCTACAAATGACTACAGTTTGTGACTCTATTTATCATCAGAAGGTGTTTTTGAGAGTCTCCAGATTGATTCAGGTTGCGTCACAAAGAAATATACATTTTTAATCTATGGTAAAATATTTTTAAAGGCTGTGTGATCATTATGTACATCTTCACTCTATCAGCAAATACAGGAAGAATTCTTTACAACTTTCCATTTTATGACTAACTAAAACTGAACAGTATTTACATCACTACATTTATGCTATGGAGCCCCTGAAATCCTAAAAAGCAAACTTTATGTTTGCACAATATAAAATGTCCCCCATAGGATGAAGACACAAACAATATAAAATTTTCACTTTTTCAGACTCCACTACACTGAATTTTAAGTCATTTTTTGGTAATGATAAAAACCTTAAAAAACACACATAAAACTGAATGAGGCAAGATGCTACTGATTACAGGAGTAAAAACTGATGGATAAAATGTAAAGCATTTGTATATTCCCTCAGTCATCCTTCTTTTGGCTGGAGCTCTCACTGGTAGGTCCAGACAAACCTCTCTACAGATATTGGATAATGTGTATTGGTGCACACCGGCCTATTGCCATCCATCTGTCAGCTGTGTTTTGTTAATCTTTCCCACTGTGAGTCCAGGTTAGAGGTGAGTATGTAGAGGGAGGGAAGAAGCCCGTGGACTAGCAGCCACTGTTACGCCTGGCGTACGCCTGACCACCAAGCGTGTACTCCATCTCCTGGAAGTGCATGTTGGATACAGATATGGCTGATGGCCCTTTCTCTTTGAAGCCAGCCTTGCGGTAGAAAGGCACCAGGAAGTCCTCGCATATCAGCAGGGCTCGACGCAGACCCGGCATACAGCGCAGGTACTGCAGGTAACGCCACAGGAGGATGGAGCCTTTGCCTTGCTGGCGACAGTGACGGTGCACGGAGAGCACATGGATGTGGACGGTGGGGGTGTCTGGGACATGCTGAGTCATGGCCTCCTAGAAGAGGGCAGATTACATTAATAATGTCAGGCACTCATGAGCCAAAATTTGCATTAATCTACTCATATTTCTGTGTAAAAGGGGTTATTATAGTGTAATTTTTGTGCATTTGCAGTCCTACCTGGGATAGCCTCTCCTTGTCCCAGCCAGAGCCGATAATGAAAGCCACCAGCTGGCCCTCTTCAAACCAACCCAGAGACAGCTCAGGGCACTGGCCAAGGAAGTTAAGCACTTCATCAAGGGTAAGAGGGCACTCTCCAGACACAGAGACAAAAGCTGTGGAGAGAAAAGAACCAAATAAGATTATGGGTCAAGCCCTGAGAGTAGGTACATTAGATGAGATGTTCTGTAAAATGGTCAGTTTGAGTTTATTTTGTCAACCCTGTGGAAGATTGTATTTTTATTATCGCTCATTCTGTCCTTTATTTGTATCACTTCTGTTCTTTAAAAAAAACAATCCAATCCTACTTCCTTATTCGAGTCAATCTTTCACACTTAAGCATATTTCATGTGGAAGATTGGGGTGAAAAATGATTGTTTTGCAGGTAAAATCACTTTTTCTGACTCCTCCTCAAACAAATATAAAAATATGTTATCGCTGATGATCCTGTTTGGTTTTGTAGGTCATAAAGAGGCACTATGACAAATTTCTCTTTCAGTACCAGCTAAACTCACCTGTATTCATATTAAGAAAACAGTCTGGAATTGCAACACTAGTCAAATACAGACATTTTTTCATGAGAGTAAACATACCAGGTGATTTTTTTTTTTGATGTTCAAGCTTGACTTACCTTCTCTCTCAATCTCAAACACACTGATGGCGTCCTGTGGCGTCAGGTTCCTGAACTCACTTGCAGGTAGCGTGTGTCGTCTCTGTCTCAGCGGGCTGACCACTCTTACAGGCGTCTTCAGGAAAAAGGGCTTGAGAAACGGCGAGCCGCTGACCTTCTGTGTCATGGTGGGCTGATGATACAAGAAAGGCTGTTCTGTCTATTTGTCAGGACTCCTCTCTGTATTTGTCGTCTTCAACTCCAGCCTTAAACTGATGCTATTACCAATGCAATTCAAAGTCTGTCAACTAAAACTTGTGTTGTCTGTATGTCCTTGAGATCTGGCTGTAAGGTAACTCACTTCAGTGGTCAAGATGCTGACCCTCTTGTCTCCCCTGCTCTCTCCTCCTCCTCCTCTTTGTCTCTGATCTCATACGATAAAGTGGTCGTCTCAAGTCTCAAAGTAGGAAAGCTGTCTGTGCACGTGTTTCTAAAGTCTCTAAATCCCCTTGCTTTTAAATGACACACCTTTTGTTCTGAGAATATTTCTGTGAGGATTTATTTTGAGGCAGACAACTGTGAATAAAGCTTATCAATTTAATTTATCTGGCCTACTTTTTTCTAAAGTTGTTGACAGCAGTCTCACACCGTGTTAAAGGAAGTGTTAGTGCAGGTATTTTTAGAAAGACTGTGTGATGAGTATTTTATGGTAGATTAGATCAGAATTATTCTTCCATTTCTCTTCAGCAGTCAAGAGCTGTTGCTGAGTTTATTTTTGCCTGTTTGCACACATGCACTTATTGTACATTCAGATTTGTGTTTTTCAGGATGGAGATGAGTGAGTCCCTGGTGTAATGGGATGCAGTGATGCGCATGTTTTCAGAGATCAAGGGCGCGTGGGCTAACAGAGTAAAGGGGGGATTTGTGTGGATTGCTATAGGGATGATTTTATGCCTCAAAGAGGTTTAGTGTGGACTAATTAATTGAGAGAGCTTGTTCTGACTGCCTTGAGGTAAACCTGTTTGCACAGACTTTGCTTGGCTATGAATACACAAACAACTCTTTTAAGCCACCATCATTTTTTATAGTTGGAAAGTCCTAAAGGTCAGTAATGAATAAATGGTAATGAAATGACCCATAAAAACAAACAGGGCAGTCAGCCACAATATGGAATATTTCTTTATTTTTGATACCACTGTGGGGGTAGATGTCAAAGTGATTAACGTCACACAGCTGAGACCATATAGATGACGCCTGAGTGACGTCAGCCATTTGGATAGGGCTTTTGAAGGTAATCTGTAGCTTCCAACATACTGAAAACATTGTCTTAAATCACTCCAGATCAACAGGAAACAGAGAAAGTGGCAGAGATAAGGTGGGTCTTTAGCCTAATGTCAAACAGGTACAATGTGCTGGCTTGCAGTCATATCAGCCATGCCTTTGATTATGCAGATCTCAGAAAAGTTTGTAAGTTTCTATTTTTTTTTTTTTTTTTTTGTCTTACATATGATCATAAGCCCAGTCCACATGGGCTTAGATGACACCAAAAATTTAAACAAACCAGGATCAGAGTACATAGTAGTTCTTTGACTGTCAGAACAGAACAGGAGGATGGAGACAAACTAACAAATAATTGATCAAACAATCTTCTTCTTTTCCAGGCTTTTCAGACAAAATAAGCAAGTTTAAACATCAAATTTAAACAGCTATTGTACTTTTTGCAGAGTTTCAGGTTTTTGAAAAGCTATTTCGTGAAGCAATAGGGGAGATTGGGGTGAGACGGGTCATTTTTTACTTATGTTGTCACTGAGGCAAGGAAGAATGCAACAGAGATAGAATGAAAACACATACCCTCATTTAAGGATGTTTGCTCTCAATTGAAATGGTAAGGACCCATCTACAACAAAGAGCCTGGAAAATATGACCTTTCAAAATATGGTGCTCTGGGCTCAACTTGCCCAAGGTTAAGGGTAAATTAAGCCAAGTCTGTGGGTAAGTTGAGTAATCTGGGGGTAAATTGAATATGTGACTTTATTACTTTAAACCTGAGCATGAACCTTAATGTAACTTTTCAAACTTGGTGAACCACTGGCTCAATTTACCCCACAACATATGGCTCACAGCCAACATTTTGGAAAAAATGTTGCTAACTTTGCTATTCAGGCTAAACTTTAGCCAAATGATTCTCGTGGTTTTATACATTGGTAAATGATGAATATGTATAATACACCATTTTATCCCATCCATTCATCCATTTTCCCCCGCTTATCTGGGGTTGGGTTGCAGTGGCAGCAGACGAAGTAAGTCAGCCCAGACATCCTTCTCCCTAGTAACGTTTTCCAGTTCCTCCTGAGGGATTCCAAGGTGTGCCCAGGGTAGATGGGATATATAATTCCTCCAGCGAGTTCTGGGTCTCCCTCAGGGTCACCTCCCAGTTGGACATGCTTGGAAGACCTCCACAAGGAAGGCGCCCAGGAGGCATCCTGATAAGATGGCCGAACCACCTCAACTGGCTCCTTTGCTTGTACCCACGATTTCATTCTTTCGGTCATTACCCAGAGTTCATGACCACAGGTGAGGGTTGGGACATAGATTGATCAGTAAATGGAAAGCTTTGCCTTTCAGCTCAGCTCCCTCTTCACCACGATTGTACGGTACAGTACCCTCACTCATGAACAAAACCCAGAGATACTTGAACTCCTTCACTTGGGGCAAAGACTCACTCCCCACCCAGAGGGAGCAATCCACCATTTTCTGGCAGGGATACATGGCCTCAGACTTAGAGGTGCTTATTCTCATACCAGCCACTTCACATTCAACCACAAAACTGCCCAACTGCCTGCTGGAGGTCCCCAGCTGAGGAAGCCAGCAAAACCACATCAGACGTCTGCTCAAACAGCAGAGATGAAATTCCGAGCCCTCTAAACCTGAAAACCTCCTCCCCTTGACTGCGCCTTGAGCTCCTGTCCATGAAAATCACAAACAGAATCGGAGACAAGAGGCAGCCCTGGCGGAGGCCAGCATGCACTGGAAATGTGTCCAACTTTTTGCTGAGGATGCGAACAGAACTCTCACTTTGGGTACAAAGAGACCTGATGGCTCGACACACCATTTTAGTCCTAGATAAATTTGCTTAGATACATAGCTCATTTTAACTGACATGCAGAAAATTTACTTTGACACATTTTTATTTTTGTGTGTAAAAAAAGTACTAACCACTTACACCATGTGCTTCTCTTCATCACAGGCAGAGATAAGTAAGTGCTTCCTGAATTTAGGGTCACATGACAACCTCTATTTACTATTGCTCGGATACAGGGGGTGGGTTAACTTACCCTCTGGCTCATTTTACCCCACTCTCGCCTACTTCTCTTAGGTCAGGGGTGTCCAAACTTTTTTGACTAAGGGCCACATACAGAAATATTTAAGGATGGTGAAGGACTTTCCTATACCTCACCTTAAGTTTATTAAAGTTAGTGCAACCAAGCTCTGCCTCTGGAACACCATATTTGCTGCCATAACTAGTAAGTGCATTAAAAATCATCACCAACACTGGTCAGTATCAAAAGTCAGGTATCATTATTTTTGGTTGCCAATATTTGCCGAAATGTTGTTGTAAAGCTGATGTGTGGGTATGATTAGCACCAACACCCATTGCTGCTGGAAGATAGTTTTGTGCAGATTCAACCAGAAATTACGTTACTGTTTTTTATCTGCTTTGAGACACAGATTGAGAATAAGCATGTGTCTGAGAGAGAGAGAGCTTGCAGTCATCTGCTTTACTCAGTCTCTAAAGAACTTGTTGACAGTGCAGGTTGTGTTTTATCCTCCAGCCCTCAGTGGAAGATTAACCAAGAGCCTGACTTCATGCTTTTACATCGGTCCATGGTCCATGAGCTGCAGGGTGATTAAAATCAACAGCTGCTTTGCCAGCAGAGGGCACTACTTTGCCTCATAAAGAACTCATCTCTGCAGTGTTTGATGCCTTTTATGCAGCTAGATACCCAAACATGCATTCGTGTAATCTAACTACAAAGCCAGAATCTCAAGTAAGTGCTAAATGTAGAAAAGATGCATCACAGATTAATCTAAGCTTTCATTCATTAATACTAAAAATCTACCTCAGGTGATATGATTTTACTTTTTTAAGACAGCCACTGTGCTTGGAAGTTTGAGTCCTTTGAAATGTCATTATTTTTAGATGAAACTTTAGAGCGATGACTGAGTACACGGTCAACAAAATAGAACTGATTATGTATATAAAAAAGCCTCAAACATTTTTGTGATTGACAGAATTGTTTTAAGTCAACCATTTAAACCAGTAGTTCCCAATCTTTTATCCTTAAAACCCCTCTACTTGTACCTAAGAAAAGCCAAGACCCACATGAATTAAAGAAAATGATGGATTGATGGTAACATAAATCTTAATAGCTGTATTGACAAAACCCCAAGAAAATAGGCCTACATATATTTATTATACCAAAAGATCTTGTATAAACTATTTAAGAAGCACTTTGCCATGTTTTTAGTCAATATAAGCCAATCCAATTTTGACTTCCTCAGAGCAAAGCCGTCCGTGAGATTTTGTCCAGTCTGTTGAGTAATGTGTTTTGCTCCAGTTAAGGTCCAAACTGCAATACTTTTTACTAAACTAATTTTAGGGATTGAAAATACCAGAAACTGGGGTAATGATTTCTCATTACAGAGATGCTGGTAGGTCTGATGGCTGGACCAGTTGACAACCGATGCTCTAAGGGGCCTCAGGATATACTTTTTATTGGTGTGCATCAAGAGCTCAGCGGAAGTCAAAGCAGAAAGACAATTTCTTCTCGTTCATTAGTTACCGCTTGGCCATATCTCTCCTTTTCTCCATATTTTCTCTCTTTCTGTTCTGGTGATCAGCTGACAATGAGCGTTCACACTCTCATCATGCACCTGTCAGCCTGTCATGCGGACACTGAAACCCTCCTCCACCCCAGCCACCTCCATTCAGTTCATCAGCATCTAGTCCAGATCCTCACAGGTCTTCTGCTCATGCCATCCTGCATACTGCAGTCTCCTTCACGTTGGTTTCCTGGTCCAGCTTCTCACAAGTCTACTCTTCATCTGATCCTGCATTCCTCCTCAACACCACCACCAGTGTCTAGACTCCATAAGGGGGTATCCTATTCCTGCTGTTTGCCTCACTACCTCTTCAAGTACATGAAGTCATCACAATGGAGTTGACTCGTCAAAGACAGTGCACATTTTTTTCATTTAAATTTGTAAAATAAATTATGGTTAAACTCGTATTAAGTCTCCCCTGATTGAAATTATGTCTAAAATTGCCAATAAGGGGCCAAGAGTGAAAATTATCCAAACAATCTTTGTATCTATGTATTTCAATCCATTTCTTCAGGAGTTTTAGTCAAAAAAGAAACTGTTGATGAATAAAATCATTAATAGTTCTTTTTTCATAACCAGAATTAAAAATAAAATTCCAATTAATCTCATAGCAGACACTCTGACATCAAACTAAAATGTAGGCCAATTTAAATAATTCATCAAATATCTCATTGCATATTGCAACTGATTATGGTCATTGAAAAACATAGTGGAAGAGAAAACCGCTGTCAGCTGAAGAACTGAATCATTGTTCTTTATTGTTATTCACATGCTGCTATACACACGAGGATAGACAGGTACTGATTTTACAGAGAGCCACAAACCACCTACTGTGGAGTGATCCTGGATACCAGGTCAATCGTGGTCAGAACAGGAACAGGAAGGCACAGTGTTGAGTTGAAATGGCACCGAAGAGGAAAGGGGAAAAGACAAAATAAGCATTTCACTAAAAAGCAATGGAAGTTTCAAACTTCTACAAATTCACATGCAAATGCTAGCCCAATTATTGAAATGCAGCGTCTGCATTGAGTGCATTGGATGTGTTCCTTCCTATCAAACAACCTAAATACAAAGATTCAATGCATATTTGATACATGACCATGGCATAGTAAATAAACAATTAAATTTAATATTGCAAAAACAATAATATACATTTTTCCCAGTAGCATGAAGAATGCGATAGAAAAAAAGGCTCTGTACATCAGCATGAAAAATCCTGTCTACAGACTGGAAACCGTTGTGTATTGTAGCATTTATCAGAACACTAATGTCCAATGCAACAAGCAGGCAGCCATATCAAGTCAAGGCACAAAGATCTATATGCATGGCGCTACACATACAGGACCAAGGTAAGAAATACAAACACCTGACCCCCTTTTTTTGCAGCTACATCACATAAGCAGACACTGGCATTGCCACGAAAAGACTGTACAGAGATCTGCCACATCTACGACAAGCACACTGTGTCAGTGTATATGTAGCTGGAGCATTTATGCTTGTTGCAGGCTTTAGCTATCTTTGAATTCAGCTGTTAGGATGTAAATGTGTCGCAGATATAGATTTGAGTCTTAAATAATGTGCATTGTTCTTGATTATTACTTCATTATCAGATTTTATCATAAGTAATATAGAATATGATTTGGAGCTAACTACACAGGATTCTAGTAGTTATGATACATAGATATCACACATTTGAAAGAATAAAAAAACAGACATGTAGATATTTGAGATTATACAACTTAAACTAATCTCTTATAAACTCTTGTTATAAGGAATGAATTATTAATGACTTTGTTGGAGTGCAAAATCACTTCAAACAAACACACAGACATTTAAGTAATATGTTTTAAGATTTCTCTTCATAATCCAAATCAGCTGGAAAATCAACATGTTAAAAGTTAATAATGTATGTCACTGATCAATACGATATCTAAACAACAAAACTTAGTTTACAAACTCTTCTGAATTTAGTGTCAAGCAACTGATACAATTTCTCTTAAGTGTGCTTAAACGCACCACCATGAGCGGTAGTGAAATATCTCTGGATCCACATCATAACTACATGACTACTCTGGCCTACACACATGACTTACCACCATCTGACAATGACTGAAATGTTTCAGAGCTGAGGGAACCAACTTTTCCCCACAACATTAGCTGTATTAGTCAAATTTCTTTTCTAATGTCAAAGGCATAGATGAAATAAACAGTCCTCCCTCATCCTGGAGGGTTTGCTTTCAGGGTCATCAGCTCTGATCACACATGGAGGAAAGGGTTGAGGGGAAAAGGAAGAGTCTTAATGATCTTTTTAAAGCAAAAATCTGTTCTGATCAGTGAAGGGGTAAATGCTTGAATCAGAGTCAGGGGTTGAGGTGCTCGTCCTCCAGATGAAGGCTGCTTGTGGGACACAGGAGAGGCTGGCTGGAGCAGTTTGTGCTCTGACTCTTCAGGCTTTCTGTCGACTCAGATGACCCTGGAATAAAAAGGAGCAACTGATAAATGTGACTGGAAGTGAACTATCCAGGATCAAGATGATAAATAATCAGTGACTTTATAATTTTTAGTAAGACAAGTGTAAGGGTTCCTTCAAAATTCTGAAAATCAAATTTGAGACTTTTAAGACCTTTCTAAGACCTGAACAGGAAAAATTGACACCAGTTTTTGAGATGATAACAATCAATATTTAAAAGCTTCTGAGATTTATCATTATACCTAACGAGGGCTGATTTTTAAAATTTAATATACTGTAATGAAATGTCAAGAGCTGGGGTGGTGTTTTACAGCTGTATGGAGTTTATTTTAACATAGTGAGTATTATAAAATATGAGGGGGGCCTGGGGAGCTCCACTGGTAAAACAAGAACTTTAAAGACTTTTAAAGGCCTTAAATTCCAAATGTCCAGTTTGACTTTTAAAGACTTTTTAAGGATCTGCGGGAACCCTGTTCATGAATAAAAAGGATTAATTTATTGCAATTTATTAAATTCTTCACCAATAAAAAATATTTTCTTCTTTTTCTTTACAAATACAGGAATTACTTTTTAAATTCAAGGTTGGACATACTTAAAAAATAAAAATATTTGATTTAAAAAAAGTTACTCTGCCTCATTCACTAATATCTTCCAAAGATTTCTATTCAACTTTTTCTTAAAAAAATTTCTAAGAGAAACCTACACTATATTGCCAAAAGTATTTGCTCACCTGCCTTGACCTGCATATGAACTAAAGTGACATCCCATTCTTAATCCATAGGGTTTAATATGACGTCGGTCCACCCTTTGCCGCTGTAACAGCTTCAACTCTTCTGGGAAGGCTTTCCACAAGGTTTAGGAGTGTGTTTATGGGAATTTTTGACCACTCTTCCAGAGGCGCATTTGTGAGGTCACACACGAATGTTGGACGAGAAGGCCTGGCTCTCAGTCTCCGCTCAAATTCATCCTAAACGTGTTCTATCAGGTTGAGGTCAGGACTCTGTGCAGGCCAGTCAAGTTCATCCAAACCAAACTCTCTCATCCATGACTTTATGGACCTTGCTTTGTGTACTGGTGCAGTCATGTTGGAACAGGAAGGGGCCATCCCCAAACTGTTCCTACAAAGTTGGGAGCATGGAATTGTTCAAAATCTCTTAGTATGCTGAAGCATTCAGAGTTCCTTTCACTGGAACTAAGTGGCCAAACCCAGCTCCTGAAAAACAACCCAACACCATAATCCCCCCTCCACCAGACTTTACACTTGGCACAATGCAGTCAGACAAGTACCGTTCTCCTGGCAACCTCCAAACCCAGACTCGTCCATAAGATTGCCAGATGGAGAAGGGTGATTCGTGACTCCAGAGAACATGTCTCCACTGTTCTAGAGTCCAGTGGCGGCGTGCTTTACACCACTGCATCCGACGCTTTGCATTGCACTTGGTGATGTTTGGCTTGGCCATGGAAACCCATTCCATGAAACTCTCTACGCACTGTTCTTGAGCTAATCTGAAGGCCACATGAAGTGTGGAGGTCTGTAGTAATTCACTCTGCAGAAAGTTGACAACCTCTGTGCACTATGCGCCTCAGCATCCGCTGACCCCGCTCCATCATTTTACGTGGCCTACCACTTCGTGGCTGAGTTGCTGTCGTTCCCAATTGCTTCCACTTTGTTATAAAACCACTGACAGTTGACTGTGGAATATTTTGTAGCGAGTAAATTTCATGACTGGACTTGTTGCACAGGTGGCATCCTATCACAGTAACACGCTGGAATTCACTGAGCTCCTGAGAGCGACCCATTCTTTCACAAATGTTTGTAGAAACAGTCTGCATGCCTAGGTGCTTGATTTTATATGCTTGTGGCCATGGAAGTGATTGGAACACCTGATTTCAATTATTTGGATGGGTGAGTGAATACTTTTGGCAATATAGTGTATGTGGGATTCATGGCACCTTAAACTGCTTAACTGTTTGCATCTATGTTCCTTTTATGCCCATATAAGGACATACAAGGGCCGTGTGCAAAGACAGAAGGCACACAGGAATGAAAGGAGAAGCAGCAAGATATCAGTTACATCTGAGTTAAATAAAACCTATAAACAGCAGCAATTCTTTGATAGTTCTGAAGTGGATGTAGTCCTACTCTAAAGGACACTAAAAGAAGAAAAGTTAATTGTATTTTTAGCTCCAGTAGGTGATATAAAAGATATACAACAGACACATTTATTAAATGATATTACTAGTTCAGACTGGTTTCTGCTTTCACATGACATGCATCATGCTGTTTTTCACAACTTTGTGTCATCCAAAGTTTTCATTTACACTTTTGAAAAATGTTGGGACATAACTACATCAAACATGTTTGGTATGATCCCAAACTCTTAAAACACCAAATAGCTCCTAGTTTCTCCCCTTCTTGCTCTTGTTTAGGCATAGTGTCTAAAATACTTCCTGGCATAGCTTATTTTCATGCTTTGGAGTCTCAAGTTTTGCAGCTTGGCTCTGAATGCTGCATCATGTTGGTTGTGCTCATCAGTCTTTGGCAATATTTGCACTGTTTTTGTCTTGTCCATTTTCTGCTTACCGTGCATCTAAACCCCAGCTTTGCAGGAAAAAAATGAATCTCAAATCTTTGCCTGCGTTCACAACACCTGTACATCTCTCATCTTAAGCCACTGATGTCAAACAAGAACCCAAAAGCAAATAGTGCCCAAACAAGTGCTAACACACTTGTTTCTATCAAATTAATTTAAATTTTCATCTGTGTATCAGTTTTTAACAGTGTTGTGAGATATCGCTACATTCTTACACATAACCCATAGTTTTCTGTGCTGTTTCCAGAGGAAAGGTATGAGGCTCATTCACACAGAAAAGCAAAGCAGAGAAGAAAGCCTACATACCACAGTTATTCCTCCATACCAATAGAGCAGGAATCAGGACCTAGAGCTGCCCAAAGGGAAGTAGTATGAAGGGACAGGATGGCAGGAAACAGAAGAAAGTTTAAGGAACAAGAAGAACAGGAGCACACAGGTTAAATGCAAAGCGAGGGCAATCACGGGTTTTAGTCTGGAATTTAAGAAGAGAGATGTTAGAGGCATTTAAAGGTGTACCAAGTTAAAAATAAGCAAGACAAAAGATGTTTGTTTTGAACATAGCCATCAATTGCAAAGCAGAGTTTCCTCAACATTTCTTCTGTGCTGGGACTTCTTACCTGGAAGAGACAAGTCGCCCGCTGGGTCACTCTCTGTTTTGGTCAAGCTGCTGTGCTCACTGCTACAGTCCTGAAGGATGTCTGCTCTGGAAGGTGTCCTGTCCTCTGTGCACACAGAAAAATGTAAAGTCAGTAAAGCTAAGTCCAAAAGCAAATTTAATGGTTTGGTTGTAGTATGAGAAAACTTACCATCATCTGGAGACAGGGATTCAGCTGCATCCTCAGTTGCTGTGGCCTGAGGGAGAGAAGGAGACAGACTGCTTGAGTATTTGTTTGCAGCAGAATTCAATAGTGCATATCCACAAGTGGTTTGGCTCCACTCAGCTCTGTTTTGGTACCAGGCTCTTTGTTTTACTTTATAGTCTCATACTTGATAGAACCTCCTCAAAAGAGGCACAGCTGTCAAATCACAGCTGAGCAAAACTGCTGTGGTGTCCGACTCAAAACCGATGATGATAGAGTACCCGGGTCTCAGTTTATGGCTTTTTGTCACAACAAGGAAACATGTTTTGTGTTCAGAGGCAATAGCATAAAGCAGGAGCAAATATTACTGAAAAGAACAGGAGATTTTGGGAGGTCAAAGAGCATTGCGAAGTCTGTGACGAGAGGGGTTTATCAGACATCTCACTCATGACACTCCTAGAGAAAATGCTCTCTGACCACTGAATGGAGTGTCTTGATGTCACATCTTATCAGCTCAGCTCACTTGGAACCTTACCTATTTGGCAAGGTTCCAAGTGGTACCAAATATAGTACCAAAAGAGCACCAAAAGTCTTAATGTTAGGAGGTGAAGGGCAGCTTACATCTGTGGGGGCAGGGCTGCTGGACAGCAGTGTGTGTGGCTGAGCATCAGACATCTCAGACAGCTTCTCCTCATCTTCCTCCTGGATAGGGGAGGATGGAGACCTGAGGGTGCTGATGTTAGGAAGAAAACATAAAGATTAATAAATACATGAAAATGTATATCATAAATTAACTACAACTGTAGCTACCTTAATAGGCAGATTTTAAGCCCTTTAGTCCAAGTGATACTGGCCTCCAGATAGAGTAGGTTGTGAAATCAACACAACAAAATTTTTTTTTAAATAATCTATACACAGCCTCAGTTATATTTTTCAGCTTCAAATGCGGTGTTCAGCTACTTTCATGAGTAGTTAAAATAATCATACTACTGATATATTTCCATGGAGGATGGTTAAAATGGTTAAAGTCAAAATATAACTATTCTTAATAAAAAATGTATCTTGTTGTCACTGCATTTTTTTGTAATCTTAAAAATACTAAATATTTAGTCTCAACCAGTTGTACTTTGCAAAAAAATTAAATACCTACATAAGCATTTTATCTAGATGTAGGAAGAAATGTTTTATAAAAGCAAAAGATGTTCAGTTTATTCTAACACAAACCTTTAAACAGCTTAACCTGGGAGAAACATATTTTGCAGCTGTCTCGTAATTCTTTTCAGAGTTGCATCTAAAATTTTCTTCATGGAAGAAAATCATCAGTCGGAGAGCTTTTTCACTAACGGTGGAAGTACTGAACATAACCTCCTTATGTACAGTGAATTTAATCACCACAAACCCTAATGTAAAGTAAATTGTCCACTTAAATTGCACATACGAGTGTATCTCTTTATTCCTTGTCCTAACCTGATTATGTACGGTCAGGTTTTGGTGTGCCTCAGACTGAGATGATTACCTGTCAGGTGACTTGCTGACTTTGCTTTTCTGCAGACTCCCATCACTTAAATGCTCAGGGGAGCTCAGCTGTCGACTGTCACCTCCCATACCCCCTGAGAAGTTGATTTCATCATAGAGGGGGGCAGATGGGATGGCAGGAGACACTGACCGCAGACCGTTCAGAGCCTCTAACAGTGAGATAGGCTCAAAGCCAGGAGGGACCGAGTCTGTGCTCTGCAGAGAAACAAAAGCCAAGGTTATGACTTTTTCCCTGTGAATTTCTGCATATATGAAAAAGATGAAATTCTGTCTTCCCACCCCAGCAGTGTCATAGACAAGACAAAAACAAACTCCAATAAAAGCAACCCTTCTGAGAAATATTAACCCCATAAAAACTACTCTCAAAAGGAACCCTGCTTATTAAGACATGGTAAAGCAATAAGACTGATCTGGGTAGTTGCATTATTCATCTTCCAAGAGTGAGGAAGAAGTTACTGTAAAGTAGCTCCAGATCAGTGCAATCAAAGGGATGTGAGAAGAACAATGCAACCATATGACATCAGTAAACATGGTGCAATGAACAACAATGGCAACCTACATAGGAATAGATTTCCTTTTATTTCTCAAAATGTTTATAAATCGAGTGTTTCTTTGTATAATATACTGCAGTATTAAAACCTCAACGTTTTTTTGTGTAAAAAAAATGAGGACAAATGTATAATTTCAGAACTTTTTCCACCTTTAATGGGACCTATGATGGTGCCCCATCATACTTTGCACCAAAACTGACTGGTATTTTAAACTGTTTATAATTCACTACACTTTAACCAAAACTCCAGTTCAAGTTGAATATAAACAGCCCCACAGCAAAATGATAGGGAGGTGGGGATCACCTGAGAGCAGTGAATGTGTCTCAAGTGATGGTAGTATGAAGACACCTGTGTCTGGTAGGCCCAGTCACTGAATTATGAGTATTCCTTGCTAGAATTGCACCATGAAGACATAAGAACACTCCAAACATATCAGAGAAAAGGTTATTTTAAAGTATAAATCAGGAAGTGGATAAAAAAATTCCAGTGCCCTGAACATCCGCCAGAGATTAATTAAATCCATCATCAAGAACTGAAAGCAATATGGCACAAATAAATCTGCCTAGCTCAGGCATTCCTTACAAACTGAGTGACCATGCGAGAATGGGACTAGTGAGAAAGGCCATCAGCACACCTGTGACTACTCTGAAGGAGTTACAAGCTTCAGCTGAGATGGGAGAAACTCTACAGAAAACAGCTGTTGCCTGGGTTCTTCACCAGTCAAAGCTTTATGAGATAGTGACAAAGAGAAAGTCACTGTTGAAAACACATATTAGATCTGGACTAGAGTTTGCCAAATGGCATGTGGGAGACTCCATGGTCAAGTGGATGAGTTTTTTTGGTCTGATGAGACCAAAATGATGCCTTCAGACAAGAGGCTTTGTTTGCTGGACACCAAACACTACCCATCACCACAAACACACCATCCCCTTTGTGAAGCATGGTGGTGGCAGCATCATGCTGTGAGGGTGCTTCTCAGCAGCCAGCCGTGGAAGGCTTATAAAGGTAGAAGGTGAAATGAATGTGCCAAAGTAAATAGGAAAATCCTGGAGGACAATCTTATTTAGTCTGCAAGAGAAATACGGCTGAAGCATAAAGTGAAAGCTAGACAGAAATTGTTAAAAGACAACAAGGTGGATGGTTTGGAGGGGCAAAGTCAAAGCCAAGACCTTAATCCAATAGAGAATTTGTGGCTGGACTTCAAAAGGGCGCTTCACACCCGATCCCCATGCAGCCTGACAGAGATGGAGCACTTTTGAGAATGGTTAAGCGTACTTTGCAATTTCACTGCTACCATATCCCGCTTTACAAAGCTCAATTCTAACAACATGAGCATTTGCAACTTAAGATCTTTAACTACTTTGTGCAACATTTCATGCCCTTCTCCTAATCGTCTTCTAATGCTTTTCCCAGGAGTTTAGCAGATAAGACTTTACTATGAAGCAAGTGCTGGCCATTTGAAGTTTTGACATCAAAACAGACGTATCGCTCACTAAAAGGTTGCGAACATCTAGTTGTCATCCTTTTCTACCCTATTTCACATTTCTTTCTAAAAACAGGAATGGAATCAATTAAACATCTGTGAGTTTCAGCTGTTCCAACAAGGCCGCTCCTCTTTAATGTTTGACTGCAGAACTTCATATCACAATAAAGCCCACAAATATGTCCAACATGCTGCATATCTACGCATATTCTAGCAGACATGAACAGATTATACACAGATGTGCTTGAGACTCACTGAGTGCTCATCATGGTCCATGGTCTGAGCCAGAACAGGGCTGAAGGACACAGGGGAGAGAGCACCAGGCTTTTTCCTCACTGCTCTGATTTGCAGCAAGGCTCTGAAAGCTGGTGAGAGACACATACACTTTAAATTAACACCACCAATTTTTTGATTAATTATACATATAACATTAGCTATGCAATAAATAAAGCATTAGGAGGAACCTCAAAGAGGGGAACTTCATGACCATAAAGTAAAATGTCTTACGCAGCCTGCAGATAGGGCAGTTGTTGGCCTGGTAACGCAGAGTGTCTGCGCAGGAGTTGCACAGACACAGATGCCTGCAGGGCAAGATGAGAGTGTCTCGCAGGTCAGACAGACACACAACACACTCGTTGCTGTTGTCGCTGTTCTCATCGTCTGATGGCTGGAGACAAAACAAATCAAAGTTACACAAATAAAAGTAAATATTGGTTAACTCTTACAGCAAAGGGATTTAACTAAAACCTTGGTTTCTTGGTTGTTTTTGTTCTCAATCCCGTAGATCTCCTGGAGAAGGTAGCTAACACGGTCCACCTATAAAGATAAAGGAATGTCGATTTCATGTTTACAAAGCTCTTAATCACATTCTTAATTGCTAAATGTTACATGCTGTCTAATCTCGATAAAAGACTGTGATATTTCATTTTCCAACACAATCAGAGTCGAAATTGAAATTCTTTAAGCTCCTTGTAATCTAAGTTTACATTCTAAGTTGACTGTGAAGATCTGATTTACAGCGACTCCCAGGGGTCTCGGCACAGATTTTTCTAACGCAGCAAATGAAAATGAGGGTCATTGATGTTCTGCACTAAACAACCGGTGCTGCATTAAGCACATACTTCAGTATGTACAGAATTTGCTTCACAATTCACAAACTTCTATAAAGGCTGAAAACATTTATTTAAAAATTAAGATACTTGCTGACCATTTCACAACAAAAAAAGATAATTCATAAACCTACGATTTGTTTCTGCTTCAGAGGCTTGACTGAGAAACTACCATCGACGTGCTGGGGGTAAAAAACACAAACATGGTTTAGATTTTTCATTTACTCTGAAGTTATCAATGTTTACTAAAATGTATACTTACTCTTTCAAAGGCTGCCAAAAGCACGTGAGCATGTCCAAGGCAATCTTAAAAAGAACAAACAGCATAATATTCACCACAAAGGTAGATCTGATTCAGTCTTTACTGCAAAGATGAATACACGGTATCTGAATGTTATGAAACTCAATTAACCCACCATCCCCTTCATCAACCACAGCCTGGATCACCATGGGAAACACTCCTCGGTCCAGGTCAAAGTTTAGCTTTAAATGGAGAGATACAGGGAATTATTATGTGCTTTCTAGGCATGAGCAGAGGGTATTAACTGGTATAACAAAGCCACACTGTGTCTGTGATATTTGATCTAATTATAAACTTGCTGCTAGGAGTACTTACATCCTCCTCTTTCCACTCGCTGAAATCAATTTTGAAAGACGGCATGGAGAACTGCTGGCTCACCCCTCGTTTATAGTGCACGGTTTCAGAAACCATTGATGGGTTTTTTGGGCTGTACCTGAACATCGTGCGTTAAATGAGCATGTTAAAGACAATGACAGACAGCGTGCAGGAAGGAGAAAAAGGCTGCAGCCAACAGGAGTAATATCTGATCTCTCTGATTAGATAGGAGGAATGTCTCATCTTTTAGTCTCATTATAAAAAATCCTTTCAGTTTTAACCATTACTTTCATCTTCTTCTCAGTCATATCTGCAGTATCCATGGTGACCGATGGTTGCTAAGGACCCAGTGCATCTATTCTGGTCTTTGTGCTCTAAGAAACAGAGTTAAGACGTCTCTGACACAATGCTTTCCACCAAATCCTGCTGCGTGCCTGTTACTTAATGCAGTTAAGATTTCAACAATGTTTTTACTGATAGATATCATGATTAATCATTAAAAATAGGTGAGTTCTTACACTGCCATCCCGTTGGAGAATTCTTCAAATGCCTGACAGTAGAGAGTAATAGCCACCCGTGCATCAGCGTCAAAGGTGAACTCCACTCCGTACTGAACCTTGGGTTTTCCACCGTCTTCACCCACTGTGTCAGAGTCATCTTTGTATCTAGAGTCAGGATCAGAAGTTTGGTTAAACTTTTATGTGGATAAAGTTTTGCTGTATTTTTGTGTGTTACGGAATCAGTATCAGGATGGATTTTATTGCCTACTACACTTAAACATACAAGGACTTTCAATTGGTGTTTTGGTGGAGAAGTACTCAAGTAAAAGTACAGTTGGCCATAACTTCAACTAGGTCATTCAGGTAAAGTCACACCTCTGTAGTAAAGTGACATACACAACAAAATCAACAGTGTTAATCGAACTCATAAAGAGTTTAATTTAACACTTAAAAGTGTCTAGCCCACACTACATGTAGCGGCGATTTGCTCTTGTCAATTAACAAACAAACTGAGAACTCAAAATCAAACCAACCACTGTGGCCTGGGGATAGTGGATCTTACGCAGAACCAAAAATTCCAATGTCCATGCAATAAAGTCTAGCTTTTAGGTGTTTATTCACAAAGGTTTCACACAAACAACTGGCATCTCCAGGTCTGCTTCTTACTCATGCCTTCCTGGTAGAAAACCATTCACCTTCGCCGGTGCCCGCCCATCCTATTCTACCTGCCCATAATACAGACGTCACCTTGTGCCAAACTACCAAATATATCAAAACAAAAGCCCCAAGCCCCCTAACCCTATACGATAACGTTAGTGATACCAAAATTAATCCTTAAGTCCCAAACAATTAATAAATAATAGTAAAATTATCAAACTAACGAAGCATGTGAATAGCTCCAACACTACATATATTTAAACTACATGTTTGAAAGAGTCAGATATTCTACAATATGACAGAGCTGTAGTAACTCTTGAAAATCTGTGACAAGGTGGGCCACCTCTGGCAAGAAGAAAGCAGAGAGTCAACCTCATGGTAACACAATGCATACTGATGCACTATGCCTTCTTCAGGATCACTTTAAGTCAATGAGCAACTCCAACTCAGTTGATCACTTCACTCATGGTGCAAATATTATTACAATCCACCAGAAACATGACCAAAAGAAACCCCTGCAGGAATCACTGTACAACAGGCAACATCCAAACACAATTAAACTGATCTTAACACTTTGCCCAAGGGCATGATGGGGAACTCCACCCACACATTCCCCAGATCTGAAATTGCAGTAGGCAGAACTTAGATCAATTGACTCTTTACAGAGTTGAACTAAAATTGAACAATGATCACTGTCAAATAACTTCAACATGGAAGACCATTTCACTCAGAACTGAGTTAAAATTACACTTAGGGAGTTACAATCAACTCTGAAATGTTTAAATCTGAGGTATCAACACTCTAGTCTATGCTGTGTACAACAGTTGATATCATGTGGACTCATTCTCTCACCATATGCTACAGTGTAATCAACAGAGGTAGAAAAAAAGTACAAGACAATTGTCTTCAAGTAAAAGTAGTTACTCTAATTAAAACTAAGTAAAACTACTGATTTCACAATGTACCCAGAAAAGTACACATACTCAAAAAACCCTCAATTACAGTAATTTGAGTAAGTATAATCTGTTACTTTTCACTCCTACAATTAACATAGAAGAACAAAAAAATCTACAGTCTTTTTACCTGACCAGACGCAGAGAGTCCTTTCTGATGTTGACCAGACTCCTCAGAGTTTTCACAGGCTCATGGGGTGCAGGTGTCACATAAGGAAACTAGTGATAAAATGAGAGAAATGCAAATGATCATATTTGACTACAAGTTATCACCACAGTTTGGCCAATCCTATGAATAATACTGCAGATATTACACAACTATAAATTAAAAGGATGAACCATCTTTACCTGCACAGGCCTATTTCCAAGAAAATTCAGGTCCATGTTTTCACCAAACAGATATCCCTCTGGATGTGGTGTGTCGAATTTCTCTCCTCCCATGAAAAAGTGGCTTGCAAAATAATTCCCTGTGGGTGTCGGCAAAGAGAAATGTTAAAAAAAATGCACTACAAAAAGAAAACAATCATATTCTATTAAAAATATATCTACATTAAAAACTGTGTCTAAGTTAGTTGTTACATTTGCTGTTTACAGTGCAGAGGTGAGAATAGAATCATCAAGAACCATAAACAATATAGCGGCTACTAAACAGGGTCAGTACACAGGCATGGATTGTAACTTGATACAATTTTCCCTTTTTAGTAAAAAATGTAGCTGTTTACAGCAGAAATAAAATATGAAAAAGTTGTAAGCAGCCCACTATCTGACCATCAGATCTTGTGAGCATGCAGTAAAATGTCAGTCATGATCTAAATGGTCCCCGACTTCCTCGTGTCACAATCTCTTCATCAACTGGATTTTTACTATCTGTAAGAAACAGTTCACCACTTTGAAAGTGTAAAAGAAAATAGGCAGAAAACTATTATTTGGATTTGCCTTCTGCGAGTGTTTGAAAATGCTGTGTGGATGGGAATCGTGTCTTTAGTTGTAGGTATTCCAACGTCCAATTTAGTGTTGATAGTAAGAAAAAACCGTGTTTAAAATTTGTACATCATACAAGTGTTGAAATTACAGTGTTTCATGCGTTGTGACAGTGCTGAAATGATTTAATGATCAACCAACTTTCGTCTAACCAAAGTCGCTATCCAGCGCACTGTCTACTCACTGTAAATATCATTTATCCAACATAACACGTGGCGTTTTTAATGTAACCAATGCCTGTCGGGCTCATTACGCCATGTGAAACTGCAAATGTATACATTATAAACAATTAGCTGCTGCCAGTCAACAAAACCATCGACCTTTAGATACAAGCGTTCGCTGGCCATCAAATGTTAATTTCAGATGAAGCATGCTCACGTATAATCTGGACTAAACCAAGAAACATTGCCGATTATTTACCAGATTTTGGTGGGAAACGATAGGCCGAGTTAGCCTGGATATCGATATCCTCCACACCAGCGATTCTGCGGCTCAGGATGGACCCCATCTTCTTCTGCTAGATCGCCGATGTTAGCTACAGCTAACTAGCAGCCTGACAGCTAACGGCGCGTTGGCAGCTCAGTTATCTCTGCCTGAAGTGGATTCTAACGCCAAAATACCGTTAACATTAACCACCACCAAACACGAAATATTATATAAACATATTACACGTTAAATTTATCAGCAGCTACGTTGCAGATGCTAAAGCTAACAGGAAACAACTGGAGACGGGCTGTTGTTATGCCAAAGCTCTACTGACGTAGCAGGGACTCAACCTGATTGGCTGCCTCGGAAAGTTTCCAGGACTTAGTCCGTTCGATCTAAATCAAGGGATCGCCCGGCGGGGAGGAGAAAAGTGGGGAAGGAGTTAGAGCAGGGTCGTTAGGTACCTGAGACAAATTAGATCTGACACATCCTCCCAAATATACATATTTTCTATCAGTAAAACTCATACCAACAGTTGGAACTTTAATTCCCCAGCAGCATTTTTTCTTCAGTTTTGAAGCACCAAAGGGAAACTGATTAAATTAATGCAATATGAAATACACGCGTTAAAAAATTTTGCCTACTGCCGGTCACTTCATCAGAGACGGTGAGGGAAGCGGGTGTTCAATGCCCTCTAGTGGTCAAAATGAAAATCTATTCAAAATTAAAATTAAATTCATCAGTCAAACGCATATCGAACTTTTCCGGTGGAGCATTTTAAACATGAAAGGTAAGAACTTAACAAAATAATAAAGACTAAATTATTTGTTTATAACTTTTATTTAGCTCAACATTAAATTGTTTAGTCATTTGTAAGATGATATCAGCGATAAGCATATATATTCAAACATAAATACATTTGTTATAAAATAAACCCTTTTTATATTTTTCATGTATTTTCATTCTTTGTGACTCATTATTGACATTGTCTTGTGTCAACCGACGTCAATTATAGTTTCTAAACATGGAAAAAAAAACACTTACTGTTATTTGATATTAAATGCATCAAATGCTGGCACAGCCTGGGTGTCAGCATTTGATGCAGGCAGGTTGAATTTGTATGTTTAGAACTGAATGATATGCCCTGCATAATGATTAATGTCATGCATCATTATTTTTGCTTTACCTTAAACAGCCATAGTAATAGACTTTGATTTAAAAACTTTTCTACTTCTATGCTAAGCAAATTTGAATGACCTTGTGTGGGGTCTCTCTCTCTCTCTCTCTCTCTCTCTCTCTCTCTCTCTCTCTCTCTATCTATCTGTCTGTGTCTGTCTGTCTGTCTGTCTGTCCATAAACATGATATACGTAGACGCCTCAGACGCCTGTGTTTGCTCGCTGCAGCGATACGTCAACCTGTCCGCCATATTACCAGAGGCAAGGCCGCCTCACAAGCATATACAAGTATACGAGGGAACTTGAGATTTTCGGAATGAAAAGCATCCGTGTTCACATAAAACGGATTCTGACTAATCGTTTTTGTTCCCAGTAATCTATTTTCATGTATGATACTGGCATTTACTGCAACCAAAAAATAAACGAGGTCTGTAAAATAAAAACACATACTGACAGAAAGCAGAGAATATAGTCTATAGATATAAATTGACAGAATTTTAAGAATATATGGCTGTACTGTGTTCTTCTCGGTGGCAAGTTAATGTGTCAGTCCTTCTTCTTTAGGATCCAACTTTGTTTGTGGTGTCCCCTTTTATGGCATGTTTGTACTCTAAGTCTGTCATTCGCAGTGCTTAAGTTACCTGCAACTGCATATTCCCTAAGGAACAAATAGCATTACAGTTTTCTTTGTATTTTAGTAATTTATGGCCAGTTTGCTTGTTTTCTTTTCGTTGTTGAATTAATTAGTTTAAGATGGTTAGTTTGGTGTCTGAGGGCTCTGTAAATGAGCAAAGTCTCTGTATAAGCTGTTTGAGCCCTAGCGGAAAGCTCTCAGCTTTCTTTCTGACGATCAGGGCTTTGTTATGAAGTATATCTCGTTGTTATGCTATTAGAATTTTTGTAAATAAATATATGCTTCAATATTAACATTTACTTATGGTATAATACTAACGAAATATGTTGTTCGTATTGCTTTTATTATGAAAGCAAACCGGAAATAAAATGTTTTTTGATCAACTAGCGCTGACTTGACTATTCTGCTATGGCAGTTTTGCACTGTGACCGCTGAGGGGCGGTGTAGTCACAATATAATAATATGACTAGTCTTCGTACACGTCTCTTATGTCTCGTGTCTCATTTTTAATATTGAGAAGAATCTCGGAAAAAAAACAAAACAAAACAAAACAAAAAAAATAATAATTACTGCATCGTTTATCAGGGTAAAAATCCATCTGGCGACATCCACCAGATGGCATTAAACACCTCCTCGTATTAGCAGCCCCCTGGTTTGTTGAGGAATGTTCTCGTTAAAACTAGATGAATCTTCACAGAGGGTTAAAACCAAAACATACATGATAATTTTGTAAACAATAAAAGGTGGGATCAATTCAAATATTCAAGTTATTAGAATATGAGAACCAGTAGTATTTTCTTTTTGATACCTAAAACTGCTTGAAGTGGATATGAAGCCATAGTCAACGCCCTGAGTAGAACTTCCGTTGAAAGACTTTCAAAATAAAGATTTTATGTTGCCATTTTCTTCTTCTTCTTAATATTATTATTGTTGTTTATTGCAACTTTATAATTATTAATGTCATAACTTATATTGTTTACGATCACACGTTTCTTCCAAAAAATAAATAAATAAAAACAAAACAAGTTCACGCATTTCTTAATATAAATAATTGCAGAAGACATTGTGTACCTTGTTCTGTCGAAGCTTTAAATTTATATTTTTATGTTGCGTACGTGGAAAATCAAGATTAGATCTTTTATCGGTTGCATGTTTGATTTCCAAATCTATTTTTTGAATTTGTAAAAGAATAAAAATGTGGTCTGGTGTAAACTCGTGTCAGCGGATGTTGACTGTTAACACTGCAGTCGAAGCTGCTAACGTCAAAATACTTCAGTTGCACCGCGGGCAGGCAGCGTTGCTCATAACCAGGTAATATATCTTTACGTTCACTGGCAGCTTCATGAATACATTCAAAGCCAGATAACACAGTAAAACAGTAAAACGATATAAAGTTGATGAATATTTCGACTTTCGAGCTTCATCTTCAACCAACTGTTTCTCTCCATAGAATGGCGACGCTAGCTTGCTAACGATACTAGCAAACATGCTCTGCTTGGACGTTAGCTAAACAAACAGATGTGTTTCACATGTTACGTTAACATTTGATCTGAAACAAAACATCACTTTAGGTTGATCTTCTACTTTTATTACTAGAGCAGTCAGCAGCAGGCGAATATACTGTACACTTGCCGATTAAACAACCTTATTACGCATGTCTTCGCTTAGGTTAGCAGCCATCATTTACCGTAAATAAAGAAAAAGTGAAACACTTATAGGGTACGCAACCTCGTTTCAGTTGACATCAATGCTGATTTTTCGCTAGCATCGATTACGCAACTAAGTTATTCATGGTTAGTTGTGCAAGTGGCTTTGAGCTGGATTATCTGGGAAAGGATTAAAGAAAACATCAGCTAGCTCGCTAAATGGTTAGCCAGCGAGCGTCAGAAATGCCTCTCAGTAAAATTACGAGATTTTGCAACAAACAAAGCAAACGTGTTTAGTGTTTGCTGTCAAAGTTCGTCGTGTGCTGTCTGGTGATTTGTCGTGTCGTGGTTGTGTTGAGATGTAGTCATTAGCTCAGCTGGACTTGTTATTGTCGTTGCTTGATCTCCACAGAAACACAACTTTTGGTGATAAATGCCATTTGTGGGCATTTCAGTGATCATAGTGTTGCTTTCCAGTGCATGTTTTTCCTCAGAAATAAATTTGAAATTTTCGTCCTATTGCAGGTTGAAGAATATTTGTCAGATTGTCGGTCCGGTATCAGGTATGATATTACTATTATTATTATTGTTGTTGTTTTTGTTATTATTATTATTATCATTATTCATTGATTCTTTTTTTCTTTTCAGATAAGCAACATCTAAAGTAACATATTTGTGTATGTAAGGGGGGGCAAGTCACTAAAATGTGTTTTTTTTTAGCAACACTTCATAATATCTATTAATGAGCCCTTGACAATATAAACAAACTGATACTGTAGCTGCATCCTTGGTGTCAATAAGTCACGTAGAGTTCGAGTGGATCAGTTTCTTTTATTTATCATCAAGTACCGTGAAACTAAAAGACAAAAAAGTCACAACAAGCCTCTCAAAAAGGCATATATTGACACATATACATACACAGTGCATTATACACAAATTCATTTAACATTTCAACAAACATTTAATATTATTGATTTATCGTTTTACCTTAAAAGCACATCTTAAATGTACTCAAACATGTAAACAGCAAACAGTATTGCAAAACCCACTTGTTCAAAAATACAGTTGTTAAATCTCAAAGTGGATAACATTCTCAAATAAACAAACAAACGTACCTCGCTCTGCTTACCAAGGGACGCAAACTTTTATACATGTGGCTGGAGACTCGTATCAAACGTAGCACATGCCCATAAGCCAACAGCGACTGCACTCAATGCTTAAAACACACACATGTTCAATATTAAAACTTTGTCATGATAAAACAAATTGAAACAAACTGATTGTAGTATATCATGCTCAACAATGACTGCTCTGGGGGTGATGAGTCCAGTGTGTGGAAATACTAATTAAAGCTAGTTATACTAGTTCCAGGCCTAGGCTTCAACCCAGAACGTGAATGGCACATAGCAAAAACAAAAAGACACTAATGGCCACTAACAAATAATGTGTCAGTTTATATACAGTTATCCACACTTGAAATGTTGTCCTGTGTTTGTCATATCAGACAGAAACTCCATCGGTCTGTATCTTGGGACAAACATGCAGTTACACACTTCACTATTCAGCTGATTTTTCAGTATGCCTGTTGCTCCAGTCATGCTACCATATTAAATATAAAGAGCAGACATCACCTCAAAAATCAGAAATTTTAGTGTTGTTTCCCTGCTGTTTTTTCTAAAGACTACTTTGAGCAGCAGCATGCATTATTTAGCTGGAAAGAGAAATCATGCGTCCTGTAGAAACTTGAACCATGAACCAGAGATCTGTCTCTACTACTATCACCCTCTTCCTCTTCACTTCATACAGCTCAAATTTGTAATTTACATCAATCAGTTGCTTAAGCTCCACGGTATCCTCCTCAGTCACTCTGTCCTTGCTCTGTCCTAATGCACATGAACAGCGGTTACACAAAGCCATCCTTCATTAGCCTCCTGGATTGTGCTGGAACATTTTGTGTCTTGTGAGAAGTCTGTCAGAGAGTAGCTGGCCAGGGGATCTAAACTGCCTTTTTTTCTTAAACTTTACAGAGTCAAAGTCTTCAGGAGAGTTGTGAGTAGAGCTCCGTGTCCATCCCCTTTTCCCTGTACAGACATCCGGCCAGTATGTCAAGTGATCCTCCTCCTCCATATCCTGGAGGTCCCAGCGCCCCACTGATTGAGGAGAAGAATGGACAACCAGGTATGTTTGTGTTAACTTTTACGTATTGAGTCAATGTAAACAAGAAAATTCAGTATTTGGAGTTACTTACTTGCTTTATCTATTTCTATGACCAACAAAATCAACTTGTACAAAAATGTTTTTTCTAGCTAATACTTGTGGAGACCCATGTACTTTTTTCTTTCTTCTTCTTCATGTTAAACAGTTCCTGTAAGAACTGCTCCCATACAGGGGCAGCCATTGCCTCCAGACTATGGCCCTCCACCTTATGAGGCTCCAGGACCAGGATTCCTCCCCCCACATGTTCCTGGTGAAGGACCAATGCCTATGCCAATGCCTCCACCACCTCAAGGTGCTTCATACAGTCTGCATGTAAAAAATATACAGAAGGCCTTTAGCCACACAATATTGTTGTGGTCAAAAGTTTTATTGTAATTATTGATCCTTTCAAAATCTCTTTCGAGTTTTGTCATGTTAACCAGCTCCTCAGAGAAGTATCAGACACTAGGATTGGGCGGTATTCATATTCTAGCTCTGTCTTCATGACTGTAATTGAAGCAATACCATGGCTATTTCTTAATACTCACTAGCCACTTACAGTTGTGCAAGAAATGTAATTATCAAAAAAATCCTTAAATGAGGGATGTGATTGGCAAAGAAAAAAACAAGTTGTAAATTGATATTTAATGTTAAATTAAACACCAATATTCTGCCTTCAATTGAAGTTTATTTAAAATGTTCCTAAGTCTTGTTGCAAAATAGTCTGTGTTGATAATAGTAGGCACAGAGGTCATTGAGTTTCCCCTTGAATTTTTTTGTAGCTCCAAATATTTTTTCTTCCTGTATTCTGACAATTTTTTATGCACCAAATGGTGCCTTTTGACAATTCTGATCAAATCTTGTCTATTTATGAGTCTCTGTAAAACTGCTGTTTGTTTTCTTCAGGAATATTTCCACACATTTTGAAATGTGTCATTTGATTGCTTTTTCAGGTGGACTTCGATACATTTTTGGGTTTCTATAAATTTGGTCCTGTAGATCCTTTTAAGTTGTATCTTTACACATATATAAAAAAGTAAATAATGCTGCACACCAGGAAGCTCCTGTTTTAAGAATGTATGTAGACTAGTGATGCTCTTTCCCAGACTATCTTTGGATTTAGCAATCATTTAGTGATGTGCAAGTCTTACTTTGAATTTCAGCTTTACGTATGTACCTAGATATTGTGTAGTTCTGGATGGCATTTTGGGATTTACTATAGTGTTCTTTAACCACAGTCACTCACCTGTACCAGGTTTGACTGAATGCAGGAGAGGAGTAACCTTGAAAAGCCGATGGATACACCAGATTGCATGTCTGTCATCAGGCAATGTGAAATGTATCCTATGCAGTGGATGAAACAGCCTATCTGGTGTGTCAGGTTAGGTAAAGAGGGAGAGCTGCTGTGCCGCCGACTGAGATCACTTCAGTTAGCATGGATCTAAATAAAATGACACTGTCCTGGTTATACTGTAGAGTAACACATTTTTAACAACTAAAGTCCAAACTTCACTGTCATCATCACCCCCTTCCTGTAACAATCCTCTTTAGCTGTAAGTGATTTAAAGTCACGGAACAATACTGTTGTTTTAAGAGTTTACTTGATATTCTATTCACTCGGCAAATTGGTCTTGTGTAATCAGGATTTTATTACAACATATCAAACTTAAAAGTGTGCAGTACCAAGCCACACAACGAAAACAGTGGCTCAAGAATTTCATGTATATGTTGCACCACATTAGTTTATTTAAAGAGAGATGTAACACTGGATCTCTATAACGTTTAGAGCATACAGACGCTCCTACTTGCAACATGCTGGCTACTTAGGAAGCACATTCAGATAATCAATGAGTCCATCAATTTCCAATGGGGATCTCAAACTGGTTTGAAAAAAAAAAAGAAAAGGCAAAAGGTGTTAAAAATACAGCCTACTTTGGGCAGCCTCAGATGTAACTGGGCAGACACCCAGGTATGGAAAATGTTTAATGGATATATTAGACAGAATCCCTTCCTTGCTAAATAAAAGCCAGCCTTAACAGTGAATAGCAAACCATTAGCTAATCTGTGTCAAACATCATGCAATGTTCAGCAGATTACGTGTAATATCCCTCTGTTCAGGTGGCGCTTACCCACCCCCGCCAGGTCACTACCCCCACCCGATGCCGGGACAGATGGGTCCAGGTCCCAGTCACTTTGTCCACATGGGAGGCCACACAGCGACCGTCCTGGCTCCACCGGGAGCAGCCACCACTGTGACCGTACTGCAGGGGGAAATGTTCCAGACCTCACCTGTGCAGACTGTGTGTCCGCACTGCCAGCAGGCCATCGTTACACGCATCTCCCATGACGTCGGACTCATGAACACACTCTTCTGCCTCTTCTGCTTCTTTGTAGGGTGAGTGCATCAAGATCAAGCTGATGGTTGGATTTTGGGGCTGGGTAATGGTAAAGATTTCACGATGATATGTGTAATTTACAAAAAAATTTCTGTGTAGCAGTCATTGTGCCCATGGTGTAATACTGTAGAGTTCTGAGTCTACAGAAATACACGTGGCAGACAGTTGCATTGTCGTAAAAGGAAAGTCTTGTTCCTTCTTGCTTGTTTTTGTGGAGCTGTAGATACCTGTATTAATTCTTAGGCAGTGTGTTTAGATGTTTTTTAAATGTGTTTAGCTGTGTTTGGATGCTGCCTGTTGTTTAGTGATCCCTGCTGGGGGTTTTTTTAGTCATGTTTCTTCTATATGTTTGCATTATTGGTAAAGTTACCCATTGAGTCAGGGTTCCCCCCTTTGATTTTAGGTGTTCCTCAAGGATGCAAAGTGTGTATACTCTATCAGTTTGATTGCCTTGCTACGAGGTTGACTTTCTGTGTTGTTCTTGCCAGAGGAGACCCTCTATGCCACAGATTTTCAAGAGTTCTCTTTCAGTACTCGTTTTGGTATCTCCGTACAGGACATGCTCTCCCGTGCTGTCCCCAGAAGCAATATTACACTATGCCAGTCTTGACTAGCAGACAGGCGTGACGTCTGCAACAAGAGGAGGGACTTCCTCCTACTATAAAAGACCTGATGTACCGCCTCCTCTTCAGTCTTTTACCTCTTCTTGCTCCTAGAAGCAACCGCTTAGACAGCCGTGTAAGCTAACAGGTTAGCTTAACTGTTCAAAGAGCGAGCTAACCCCCTCGGTCGCCAAACGCTACCTTAAGGCTGCTTAGCCAGCTGAGCCTAGTAGCAGAACTGTCACCAAACAGTAGCTGCCACAACTAGCCACCAAGCTAACTGTTTTCAGACGGAGCTTATAACCTACCCTCGTCATGGACAGGGGCAAGCTACCGGCCAGCCTGTGTGTGTGCTGTAACAAGATAGGCTAGTTTGTCGACGGAGGATCCGTTGCTCGGGATAGCCAAGCCCCCATAGCAGGAGCTTCCAGAGAGCCCAGAGGGAAACACCATCCCTACTGTTAGCTGGGGGTGACCATCTCGATGCCGTAGCCCTGCTAACCGACCTTGATGATCCCAAAGCAGGCCAGAGGGCAGAGCTAGGGGACGTCGTGGTGCCATTCTCCGATTCAGGAGAAGACTTCCTCAGCTTCGGCTCTGGCAAAGGTGATGAGGACTGTGTGGAGCCGTTCATTACTCCACTAGGTTTGCAGCCAGTGGCAGAGGGGGGCACCAGCTCTCCTAACACAGCTGCTAGCGTGGAGACCACCATGTCTCGCTATGAGGGAAAAGACTGCCTAAAGCTAAACTCCTGACCAGACAAGTACTACTGGTCTTCCCTGAGTGCCTGGAGGAGGCTACCTGGTCATGGACCAATCCGTTAACTGTTTAGAACCCCGTTCAGGGAGGGTCAGCATTGGACTGGGCTGACATGGAGGAGAGGGGTTTCTCGCACCTGCCTCCAGTCGAACCTCTAGCATCTCATCTTCACCCCTCGCAGAAATCCACCATGACCTCTGCAGGCCCGTCCCTGCCCTCCAAAGCCGATTGTCTCCAGTCCTCGCTGACAAAGAAAGGCTACAAGGCGGTGGCCATGAATAGGGGGCTCTAAACTTGTCGTCGCTACTGCTGGCCTACCAGGCAGAGCTAGAGGACGACATGTCAACCTCACCCACTCCAGCCCTGTGGGACGAATAGTGCGTGGTTACAGACCTCTTCCAGGCCCTTCAAAAGGCGTGTAGAGGCCGAGCCGGCGCTCACAGTTCACCGCCATGCAAAGAGGAGAAGGATCGACCCTGCGGGTATCCCAGCTGGGCCCCAGCTGTGTCTCATAAGCACACACCAGTGGTTTCCCTCCCCTGTAAATCCTTTAATAACTAATTCCTTAAACTAAAGTTACTGCAGCTCTGTCATATTGTAAAATATTCAACTCTTTCAAACACGTAATTTACTATATGTAGTGTGGACCAATGTAGGCACATTTTAAGTGTTAAATCAAACTTTATATGAATTAAATTAACACTGTCAGTTTTGCTCTTGCTGTTGTTGCCAACAAGGAAAGATCTTAGTTTACTGTACAACTCCAGTACCTACTCAGTACTTAAAGTAAACTTTAAATTAGATACTTTTTACTTTCACTTGAGTTGATTGATAGACCAGTAGTTTTAATTTCACGCTAAGTGAATTTTAACTAGAATGAATGTACTTTTACTTAGTAGTCGTGTACTTTCTCTGTTGCTTGCGGAAGCTCTTGAGCCTCCAGTGACATGAATTAAAAGGGAAAAGAAGACATTTTAAATCCATTTGATAACTATTGTGATACTTTGCCGAACCAATTATTTGGGCACAGCCCTTGTTGATGCCATCTGACAGCTGTTTGTAATTGGCTTTTAGCATCCTAGTAGGGGTTTCTGTTGGCCTTGAAGTAAAATGATGCATCAAAACATTTGACCCAGTGTGTGGTTTAAACAATGAGAGCATTTATGAAAACAGTGGGTGTAACCACATGAAAGAATGAGTCGTTGACAGCAGGGCTTCTGCATGCACAGGACTACAGAGGTCTGACTCTTCTCATGTTCTGTGTTTCTTTCTCTTTACGTCTCAAGTAATGTCATTTTCCTTTTTAAATGTGGACAAATCGAAACAGGAGTCGAACTCAGGATCATTTTTTCACATTAACAGATGGTTGACACATCCTGTTTATATTCAAATCTTATGGCCCAGTTTATGGTGTGATACATGCAAATTAAGAGGTTCTGTGGAAGATACAGATAAAATGTCCGCATTTGACTTCTCTGTTTTTTTCATACTCTTGCAAATGTTGCAGACACAGTTCTCTGTGACCTCTTTTGCAAGCATTGAACAGATCAACAGTGTAATGAAATACCTCGTCACAATAGACGTGTGCATTCTTTCTTAACATCCTTTTGTCCACCTTTGGACAAACCCTTAGTTCTTCTTCTGTTTTGACAACATCATGTGTTCCTCATTTTCAGGTGTGACCTCGGCTGCTGCTTGATTCCCTGTCTGATTGACGACCTCAAGGATGTGACACACACCTGCCCTTACTGTAAGGGCTACATTTACACATACAAGCGTATATGCTAACCACCGACAGCTGTATGTTACAGAGACATGCACACAAACACTCACAGCTCCTCCTGCTGGTAGTGACAGGCTTCTCCTCCCATTTTTGCAAAGTGTTGTGTAGCCCTCTTAAATTGTAAGTGCAGTTTTCTCATTAGTTCACAGAATATTTACTGTATATATCTTTGATTCTTTCATGTATAAATATGCATTTGATATGTACAAATCTCACTGAACTGAGTGTGTAGGACACCAAATCATCCACACAGATGGAAAGGCAGACAGCACGTTAGTGCATCTGATCCTGTTTGAAACCTGAAGAGAAGGCTTGTAATGTCACACACAGAAACAGAAAAAACAATCAGATAGACAGGCAATGTTTAGTTAGAGAAAGCTGTGAAAAATGGTCACTTTATTTAAAATCATCTGTGAATTTAGCAAGAAAACAAGTGTATTGAAGTTAAACATGCTGAGTTAGCTTTGTTTTCTTTTATTTATTATTAAAAATTTTATCCATTATTTTAACATGCTAATATGTAGAACTGTGAACATTTTTGTCCATGTCTGATTACTAACCATTTTTTTCCTTTTATCATTATAATCCCTTATGATTGTTATCAAACTAACAGTTTTCACATCAATGAAGTGGTTTGTTTGCTCATACAGGACGACAAAGATTAATGTAACTTTCTGTAATTCTTCTGGGCTTCAATCAGAAGTCGCATAACTTAGTGAGTTATAGCTGAGCTGTTAACACATTTAAAATCCCTCTGTCTGTGATGTTTTTTAATTTTGATAATATATCCAAGATTTGCACTTTAAGTTGGAATTAAAATTTCCCCCTTTGAGAACCATCAACCTCAGCTGTCACAGGTGCTTTAGAAACTTTAGCTTCGATGGGGGAGAAAAAAAAAAAGATTAAAATTTTGATTTTTTTGTTTGTTGTTAGCCAATTAAGTCCAGCCATATATGCACTTATTCAGAGTATATTAGAATCAAAGCGGAGCAGTGTTTTATTGAGGACACTTTGTGTGACATCAGAGCTCTGCAGTAGTTTATCTGTTGGCTGGTTGTTTGAGCCACAGTACACAGACGAGTCATTTAAAACCACAACCTGACGAATAAACAAATGCAGAGAAGTATGTCGGCAAACTACTAACAGTAGTGGCATCATCCTTTACACGTCACTGTTACATCTTTAACCCTCCTAATACGGCGTCAGCCTTTAAAGAGTACCTGCATTGCTCAGATGCATGTTAGATGATAAAAATATAAATGTCTTTGGACTAAATAGAAACCACACACTAGGAAATAAGCTTCAGATCAATGATTGTATCACACATCTTTCAAAATAACATAGTGATTCCATTGAGATTACTAACAGTGAATCAAGCATTGTTCCAGCACAGCATGCTTCAAGTGACATTCACCTTCACTCATTAGATGCAGAGATTGTCTGCATGGACCACACAACAAGATAATACAATCTTACAGGCTTGTTCCTTGACTCTTATGCATTTGATTTTATTTTCCTTAAGGCTAGCTAAGCAGTGCAAGAAAGTCCATTTTAAGTTGAAAGATTGTGTTGAACTTTGAATAAGAAGTACTGTATGCCATTGTTGTGGATAATGCTGGTATGCATTGCTCTCTAAATGTCTGTGATATGTACAACTATACAAGTCAAAAATTTGTTTGACTGTTGTATACAGTTACTATTTTATCAATAAAAAACAGAACAAGATCTTTCATCAAAACTCATTTATTGTTGATTTTGAAATGATTTATGCCTTCAAACTGAATGCTTTGTTTGGGAAAGAAAATCAAAAGTATCCTCAGCTGTGGCGTCAAACAGAAAGACTTAAGAATTTTCATAACTCAAAGAGGATGTTTGGAATAAATAAAAGTCAAAGCAGCAGTGAAAGTATGTGGCTTGTTCTATGCATTTAATACATTATAATATTCAAAGTCCTGAGGTCTCAGTCTCTCCATCTATGTCCACACTGAGCATTGCAGCACTTGTAGAAAGTCGTCATTGGTTCGTCAGCTGATCTGGTCTGAATCTGCATGAAATAAGCCCGAGGGTGCTCACACTTTGGGCAGGTTTCTGTAAAGAGATGAACCACATCAGTGTTTGGTTTTTTATTTTTTAAACAGCAGATGTAAAATTTCAGAATTCATATTTCACAAGAGAACATCCATCATTTGTTCTTTAAGAGATATGCTTACACATTAAGACAAAATACACAGGCATTCAGGGATCTTTATGAGAAAAGTTTGGGCTGAGATTTATCTGAATATTCAAAAGTGCAATATCAATACAGTAAAGGCTCCAGCATGAATGTTTTCTTCCCAATTTGTTGCAGTATAAACAGATGTAATCTAACCCAGCCTGATAGCAGAGGTTCCTCTGAAATCTCTAATAAATTACAAGACATCCAGTGAATATCTCATCTTATCAATTTCAGCATAAATATTCACAAAGTTACTCATTTTATCACCGGAGTGTTTTTACACCACGTTCCACATTATTACGCAAATTGGATTTTAGTGTAATAAACATTCAATTTTTTTTGTTTTTCAGTTAAACTCATGGATGATATTGTGTCTTGGGGCTCTCTTAATCACTTAAAGCAATCTCAGACATCTGTGATAATTAGTTTGCCAGGTGAGCCCAATCAAAGGAAAACTACTTAAGAAGGATGTTCCACATTATTAAGCAGGCCACAGGTTTAAAGCAATATAGGAAAGAAAAAGGATCTCTCTGCTGCTGAAAAGTATCAAATAGTGTAATGCCTTGGACATGGTATAAAACCATTAGATATTTCATGAAAAATTAAGTGTGATCATTGTACTGTGAAGAAATTTGTGGCTGATTCAGAGCACAGACAAGTTCGTGTGGATAAAGGCATAATAAGGAAGGCTTCTGCCAGACAAATTCATTGGATTAAAAGAGCAGCTGCTAAAATGCCATTACAAAGCAGCAAATAGGTATTTGAAGCTGCTGGTGCTACTGGAGTCCCACTAACCTCAAGATGTAGGATCCTCCAGAGGCTTGCAGTTGTACATAAACCTATTATTCGGCCACTCCTAACCAATGCTCACAAGCAGAAACGGTTGAAGTGGGCCCAGAAATACATTAAGACTCATTTTCAAACAATCTTGTTTACTGATGAGTGCTGGGCAACCCAGGATGGTCCAGATGGAGGAGTAGTGGATGGTTGGTGGATGGCCATCATGTCCCAACAAGGCTGTGATGTCAGCAAGGAGGTGGCGGAGTCATGTTTTGGGCCAGAATCATGGGAAGAGAGTTCGTAGGCCCTTTTAGGGTCCCTGAAGGTGTGAAAATAACCTCAGCAAAGCATACAGAGTTTCTGACTGACCACTTTCTTTTATGGTACAGAAGAAGAACCGTGCCTTCTGTAGGAAAATTATCTTCATACATGACAATGCTCCATCTCATGCTGCAAAGAACACCTCTGTGTCATTGGCTGCAATGGGCATAAAAGGAGAGAAACTCATGGTGTGGTCCCATCCTCCCCTGACCTCAACCCTTTTGAGAACCTTTGGAGCATCCTCAAGCTAAAGATCTATGAGGGTGGGAAGCAATTCACATCGAAACAGCAGCTCTGGGAGGCATCTTGCAAAAAATTCAAACAGAAACTCTTCAAAAACGCAAGTTCAATGGATGCAAGAATTGTGAAGGTGATATCAAAGAAGAGGTCCTATATTAACATGTAACTTGGCCTGTAATGATGTTTTTGATTCAAATAGCTTTTGATTTCCATTAATATGACCCCCTAATGCTGCAAATTCAATATATTACCATTTTCAGTTCTTTTCAACCTATAAAATATTTTAAAACTCTGTCGTGCATAATCATGTGGAACAAGGCATTTTGAGTTTATTTTCGAGAAAAAATTGTTATCATTGGGAGGTTTGTTTAACTGAAAATGAATTATGCTCTAACAGTTGATGACTTGAAAATTATACTCACTGTCAATTGCATTGATTATTTAAGAAAATCAGAGAAAAATGTCATTTGCATAATAATTTGGAATGCGGTGTAGTGGTAGGGCAATTTAAATACCTCTGACATTTTGCATTAAAGTGACTAAGGTATTAAGCATTAAGACAAAGTAAACTTTGAGAATTACTGCAGGAAATGTATGGTTTGTTTTAACTGACACACATCCTCTTTAGATCTATAAAGGCAACAGATCAACGGTTTCTCTTAAAACCCTGGGTGGTGATGATACACACGGTGAGCCTTTCTTAAACCACTCTGACCTCTCATTACACACTTCCACTCTGGTTAAGTGCTTCCATGGAAGACTCCAACAAACAGCGAGTCAACACTGAGGTGGACTGGTGTCATAGGAGAGGCTCCTTATGATACAGTTATGCGTTATCATCCGCACAGACTTAAACCCACCAAAGTACAAAAAATAGCATAGTATCGTACAGACAGGAAATAAAGTCCACATTTCCGTATGGATGCATTCTCATTGTGGATGGAGTTCACTCTGTGCAGGAGTGTCAGTGTGGGGGTTGTGAGGGAGTGGTGACATGTATCTACAATTCAAATGAGATCTAATGGTGGGTGATGTGTGTTTAAAAAACAGCAACGTTTTCTAAGACAGCTATTGGTATTTTTTTTAAGGAACCACTACTTGTGTCTACTCATTACATTTACTCAAAGTACTGTAATTGAGCAGCTTTTTTGTGTACTTGTACTTCTTTGAGTACTTTTTAAAATCATTAATTTTACTTTTACTTTAAATGTATTGGCAGAGGTATTGTACTTCACTACACTTTAAAAAGCATCAAGCACTAAGTAAAAAATAAATAAAGAAAGATCCAAGTCAAAACAAGGAGGTGTGACATGAAACCGACCAGTAGTGTAGCTTCAGCAAGAGACAATGAAAGAGAATGATTCTACATCACATCCAAAATCGGCTGTTGCATTTCGGTGTGTGATTACACACAATTTTTTATTCTTTTTTATTTTTAAAGATGTATTTTGGGGATTTTTATGCCTTTATCTAGAGATGAGGAAATTGGATAGAGTCTGTAACAGGGATGAGAGAGACGGGGAGAGACATGCGGGAAAGAAGCCACAGGATGGACTAAGGCCCAGGTCACCTACATACAAGGGTTTGACCTAGCTGCTAGGCTATCTGCACCCCAAGATTTTACACTCTCTTGTGTAACTGCACATATAAAAGATCATATTTCACTGCACAAGCTCCTTGGGTATCATAAGTAGCTACCCAGTGCTTTGAGTAAACTTTAAATGAATAACTTTCTACTTTAACTTCAGTAGATTTATAGACCAGTACCTTTACTGTAAATTTTAACTTTAGTTTTACTTGAGTACAAGAGTCTTACCAATCCTGTCCTTTCTGTCACCAACACAATTGAAAAAAAGTTGCCTTTAAAAAATTACATTTAATCAACCCACATAACCAGGTAGAAATTACATATACATGGAAACACACATATATACATATATTTTATATATTTATTTATTAAGTGTCTTAATGGTCATACATCAATTTTTTTCAATGCATTGACCAATTTGAAGGTATAGTTTAAAGGAAAGGATGTAATTTGTTATGAGAAATGAATGGACTGTCAAAAACTATTAATTCTTAAACTAGTTAATTTTGTATATGACATTATATATTCACAATTGTCAATGAACCCCAAAAATACCAAAAGCAAATCAGTTTCAAGTAGAAACAGTGCACTGTGTCCAGTCACTACACATACTAAATGATTAAAAAGCAGAAATATTAAACATTTGTGAAACCTTGAATATATATATGTTTACATTTGTTGTCATATCCATATGTGTACAAGTAGTTGTGGAAAGAAGGCCGTCCTCTTTCATGTTTTATTTTACTTTGTTTCATATGTGTTGTTTGGTACTTTAAATTGTTATGCCACTTAATGTCAACAAAGATGCAGAAAGAGCCAGTGCAGAGGGAGCAGTTTGAGACAGGCCCTGTGATTTGATGTCACCCTCTCACCTGCAGTTGAATCCACATTTTCCCAAGCTGCAGCGCCACCAAGAACATCATCCACCTCTTTCAGCTTAGGATACTTCCTATTATTTACCTGTAGAGAGAGATGGTATGAAACCAAACCACATGCCAAACTGGCAGCAACATTTAACACCTTAAGAGGAGACAGTGACAGCTATTACAAGTGACGTCTGGCAAGAAGGCAAGGCGAGATCTGCACTTATACTTCTACTTCAGTACGTTTAGCCAGAGCAACTGTGCTTTTACTTGAGTACACCACTCTTATACTTTTTCCACCTCTGTTGACTTCACAGTAGCATAAGGCCAGGGAATGAGTCTACATCACACCCCAAAACAGCTCTTATACACAGTAAAAACTAGAGAGTTGATTCTCTGTTGAACTTTTCAGAGTTATTTGTCAATCCCAATGTGTAAGTTTAACTCCATTCTGAGTGAGATACAGCGTAGCTTACCTTTCTCGTGATGTTGTGGACATACGGGCAGGTGTTGCAGGCGAATCTCATGCACTTCTGTCCTTCCTCGACTATTAAAACATTCCCACAGGTTGGACAGAAAAGAAGCATGTCAGAATGTAAATCAGTGTAGACAGCTTCAAGAAGATACAACCAGTTTCTACAGGTTTATTTCTTTATTATCCAGAGAGCCACAGAAGACTCGAAATTCCCCTGTTGTAAACAATTCAGCTACATGTGGAGCAGAGGAAGTGAGCTGATGAAAGCGTGTGCAGCTCTTTTTAATGCTCGGTGGGAAACAAAGTATTGAGATAGAAATGTGTTTTATTCTTTACCATACATAAAAACAACTGGAAAAAATAAGCATAACACTAATATTAAATCGTTATTGCATTTTGGTGCCCAGTAAAAGACCAAAACTACGTATAAATTAGCGTTCGCCAAGAGGAGCCATTTGTGACGCACTTTGGTTTCCTTTCGGTATATTTTGTGAACTGCACACAGCCGTTGTTTACTTCATGTTTTCTTGGGGACTTCTTGCAACATTTTCATTACAAGTGTAGTGTAGTTACAAGTGGCTGTAGTTATTTTGTCTCGGTCCCGTTTTGTTGTACTCTTTACGGTTAGTTAGATACTAACTATCGCTGTTTTAACAGAGAAATTGTAAAGTAATCAGTGCGTTCAGTGTCGGTCTGATGATGGAGGATCAGACTGAGGACACTGTGAGAGGAGAAGTTGCTGTAAAAGATGAAGAGGTTGATAAAGAGGGCATGACGGAGGAAGCATCTCTAGACCCAGAGGAGGAGGACGAGGAGGCCCTTCCTCACTCGGAGATCCTGGATATTTTCGAGGAGGGACTCGCCAGACTTGTGCAGGATCCTCTACTTTGTGATCTGCCAATCCAGGTCAGTTTGATTCAGTCTATGCAGAACATTTTATATGCAGTTTAATGCTTAAACGAAATACCATGCTCAAGTAAAAATCTGGTTGTAATATAACACTCAGGACACATTAAATTTTCTTCATTTTACCTGCCAAATTTAGCAATAATATGGCATCTTATTGATATTTGTGCTGCTATTGTACTCCAATCATGCTTAATTTTACTAATAAATAAAAATAGCATGTATTGATTTTTAAAAATAAAATAGATTGTGGGTCACATGAAATCTGCTAACTGGCTGGGCTGTATGACACCTGATGCAAAGCAATGTTACACAACCAAGCTCATTTCCCTCATGCATAGTGTGCCTGTGGTAGAGCAGTGTGGGGAAAGATCACACCCACTGATCAATCAAATAACACAGACACAAGAAAACTATACACTAATTATTATAATAGTGCAATGCTTTTAACCAAGCATGCTACTACTGGCTTTGATAAAAATGCGTATTGCTGGTTCAGGAGCTAGGCAGACAGCAGCATGGAGCACTGGGAAATATAGTCAGGACTTATTACTCTTGCAAATGATGTTCCTCAAGATCATGTCCTTGGTCCAGTGCTTTTTACTCTTTATATAAATTATATTGTCTCAGTGGTTTCCAATTGTAAAATTCATCTTTATGCAGATGACACAATTTTGTATTGCACTGCTGATAATGTACAGTCTGCAGATGCTTTCAGCGACAAGGCCAGGCTAAGCAGCACCAGCTGATGACTTCTACAGTGCGGAAGTCATCAGCACCAGCTGATGACTTCTGCACTGTAGAAGAGGAGCTGTTCATTGGATTTAACAATGTTATGGCAGTTCAAGTCCAAGACATTGTCTGCATTTTGAAATGGAGTGGGAAATAACCCAATGTTAGACACAAGAGCCTTTGCCACACTTTCCTTTTATAACATTCCACCTGCTAGAGATGTTTTTTTCTGCTGTTGCCTCAGTTAAGAGAAATAGCAAATCCAACATGCATTAAACAAATGCACATGACTGTATTTTAAAAGTGCATATATTAAGTCAACAGAAATGTTAGTTTTAAAGCCATGATGTTCATGAATGTAAAGATACCAGAAAAAAGAATCAGAAGGAACAGAGAAACTTTCATGGGAAAAAATTAAATAATTACAAAAATTGGCCAAAAAAGTGGCGAGAAGAGGTTACAATAAGCAAAATGGGATAAAACAGGCAAAGATTGGTAACAAAAATGCAAAAGATGCGAATATGGGTGGAAAATAGTGAAAAGCAGTTAAAAAGTGGCAGAAAGAGGTCAAAAGTGGGAAAAATGTGTGTGTGTGTGTGTGTGTGTGTTTGTGTGTGTGTGGGGGGGCCACATAAATGGTCAGATAAAATCATAAAAAAGGTTAAAAGTGCCAAAATGGGTTACAAAATCTACTAAAGGGCCAAAATTGGTGGAAAGTGGTGAAAATGGTTAAAAAGTTGGGTTAAAGAGGCAAATATGGGCAGAAAGGTAGTAAAATTGGTAAAAGTGGGAAAAAGGTTGCAAAATTGCCTGATAAAACAGTAAAAAGGGGTTATAAAGTGGTGAAAATTAGCTAGAAAAGTGGCTTAAATGAGCAGAAACACGGTGAAATGGGGTTAAAAAGTGGCATGAATTAATAATTTTAACATTAGAACCTAATCATGGTTACACACACTCACCTCCAAAATGAAAAAAACTGTAAGGATGCTAATGCTACTGGACCAATGCACTTGTATTGATTTCATTACTAAATCAGGACTTGAAGGGTCCATTCTCTGGGTTTTTCAGGGGCCCAGTCAAGGCCTGGGCATATCTACCAACACGGTAAACCATGCTTCCTCACTAATGGGGCTTTTCCACTACGGCTTTTGGCTGCGCCGGGCCAAACCAAGCCGTGATATGCATTTCCATCACTAGTTTGGCCGCACCAAGCCACGCTCAAATGGCCCTGCTCGTGAGCAGGTTGCTGGCCTCTCCTTGCTCCTAGTTGCTTCTCTCAAGACTCTTTAACAAGACTCTCTGCTCGAAATAGGAAACTCAGAGTCTTTGTTAATATGGGCTTTTGCATTTTCAGATGTCTGTGACTTATCTATCAGTGTAAAAGAAAGAAAACCAAGTCTATAAAATATATTTTTAAAAGTCTGAGATTTTAAGAAATCATTATTTCAGAATTATTTAGTGTCTAATGCTGGTTCTTAAAGCTTAAATGAGAACTTTAACTTTTTTTAACTTTAATTTTTTTCTTTAGGTAACCCTGGAGGAGATCAATTCTCAGATTGCGTTGGAGTATGGACAGGCGATGACTGTGAGGGTTTTGAAGGCAGATGGGGAAGTAATGCGTAAGTAGTGAGACTGTCGTTTCCTTATGAGGAGTGAAAAATGAAGACTGCTGAGTGTGATGTTTGGCCACTTATTTTTATGTTTTATTTCTGATTGTTATATCACTACACAGTGTACTGTTTTTCTTACCAATAGTTTGTTTTGCAGTTCTGACATATTTTATGGCTTACTATCCACAACAACCTTTCTCCTACAGCCATCGTGGTGGTGCAGAATGCCACTGTCCTGGAGCTGAAGAAAGCCATTTGTAGATTCATGGAGCTGAAACAACAACGTGAAGGCGGAGTGAAACACATCAGCTGGTATGAACTCAAAAACAGCCTAAAATAAAAGGATTTAAAACTTAAAACGTAAAGTTTGATACAATCTTATTGCTTGTGTCTTTATTTCCTAGGAGGTATGTTTGGAGAACGTATCATTTAGTATTTCAAGGAGAAAAGCTTGAAGATGACAAGATGAGGCTTAAAGAGTAAGTGTATGAAAGAAAAACTCCTCCAGGTTGTTTTGCTGTTCTATTCACTCACTGTCTTTATTTCTGTTTAAAAGCTACGGCATCAGGAATAGAGATGAAGTGACATTCATGAAGAGACTCAGGAAAAAGTGAGACGTCGCAGCCACCATTTGGACAGCAGGAAAAAAAAATCACCAGGTCCCCCAGACATGAAAGGACTTTCAAAGAGTATTAATGACTGTATAATTCATTAGATTTAAGAGTTTGAGTGCATATTTGATTGATGTTTTTTTTTAGAAATATAGAAGATATTAATCCATTATGTGACTGCAACTGTTCAGTTGTTTTGTTTAATTGTCTGTGAATAATAAAACTTTTTACATTTCTTAATATTTTTTGTATCTGCTTGTGAATCTCATAAAGGGTATTATGGAGCTGTTTCCACAGAGCTCTGCTGTAAAAGAAACCTGATCATTTGCATATTTCCTGGTATAAGTGAATATTATTGGCCCATGTTGATGTAGTTTGAATGTTAGCTGTTCAGGATACACTCAGAGCAGCTGAGGAAATAAGGTAACACACACCCTTTCTTTTTGCTATGATGATTTTCTTTGAATTAAATGATTATAGAAGTATGGAACTGGGATGTTCAAGTACTGTGTAACTTCTGCGTGGCATTTACAGTTACTGGAGATTTGTGTTGCTCCTGAAAGCAATCCTAGCTTTCCATGGGACTTCTTTTAATGCTTTTGCCACTCAAACAGAAATTGTAGTAATTTTAGGGGGAAGTAATGTTATGATTCAATATTCTGTCCTCAGACAGCCACTTATTTTTATCCTAATGTATTCTATTCAGGGATTTTAAGAATATAAATCATGTAGTTGAAAACAAAACTAAATCTACTCTACTATGGATCACTTGAGGCTTTCTCTTGTCAGAATTCTCTTCTTTTTGAACACTCTCATAAGGCTATTATTGCTCTGCAAGCATAATAACTGTTGTGCTTTTATTGTTTCATTTGTATGGTCAGCCATCTTTTTACAGAATTTTAAATTTTAAATGAATTTAAGAATTTAAAAAAGAATTAAGGGGTTAATCTATCCTGGTTTCACTCCAAAACTGAAACAGGATGTACAGGATGTGCTTGGAGAAGCTAAGCTAGTGCCACGGATGGGCAAGGCTGCCCAAAAGGGGGATAAAGAGGGCCCAGCCAAACTGGGGGCCCATGCAGGTCTGCAAAAAAAATGGTCTATTGTAAAGTTAACAAAAATGTATTTTATTTGTTTATGCTAAAGTATACAACCTTTTTCAAAATGTAAACCCCTTTTTCTTGAAACAGAATGAGAATTTTCATGTTAAGAATGTGGATGGGCACACTGGACTAAACTATTAGTTAATGTCAGACTTCGGGGCTAAACCATGTTGTGCACAAATGCCAGGATGCCAGAAAACTTCAAGTGAGAAGAACTAAATAGTTGTGAAAAAAAGAACAAAAAATATAAGGGTAAAAGGGTAAAATGTGGTAAAAAGAAAAGTCCAAATTTGGCAACATGTGGCAGGCAGGGTGTCAAACTTAATCATAGCAGGGGCCAAACTTTGACTTTAGGTCTAATCTGAGAGCCTAATAGAGTCAACATTTAGTTATAAATAATCAATCTCATTTCCCCCAGTAATGAATTAAGGAAGAAAAAATAACTTTCACTTATGATAAATGATTTTGGGATTGAAAATATTCAAAATAGCAAGTTTAAAGGCTTAATATCTGAGATAAAAAGTCAAAATCATGACTTCAAAAGGTCAAACACCAAAAACAAAAAAAAAGGTAAAAAAAAAAGTTTTTAAAAGGCAAGTATATGGGATAGAAAGTCATAATCATGAGTTTTAAAGGTCAAAATATAAAATAAAATTTGAAATCAGTCTTATAGGTCAAAACATGAGATAAAAGTTGAAATAATTAGTTTTATAGGTCAAAATATATGATAAAAGTTGAAATCATGGGTTTTAGAGTTCGAAATATAAACTTAAAGTTAAAATCTTGGGTTTTAAAGTTCAAAATATGAAATAAAAGCTTAATTCGTGGGTTTTGAAGGTCAAAATCTGATGCAAAAGTTGGAAACAGGATTCTAAAAGGTCAAAATACAAAATAAAAAGTCAAAGTAATACGTTTATATCTTGATTCAAAATTTCCCTATTCTTGACTATTTTTTCCAATTATTTTTACTCATTGGTACTGTTAGTATAATAACTTTTCCAAACATGTTTGTTTTAAAGATGAAAATCAGAATTGGCAGAATAAAAACTCTGATTATTTTACATTTTTTAAGTCAAGTGTCGATCCTCGTGCTGTAGACATTTTCCACACACTTACTTGTTTGCAGACACTCTTTGCCCTAAAATCAGGCATTAACCTGCAGTAAAGACAATGGCTGAAGATGAGTCCCCTTTCCTTTACAGCGTCCACCATGAGCTCCTCTGACCGTGAGCTGCATAAAATCTCTGAAGAGCTGAAACATGTTTCACTCAAGAGACATCAGCTTCAGGAGAAGAAAAAATTACACAGCCTATTTCAGGAGATGAGAGGTCGAGCTGAATTTGGACAAAAAGGTATAACTTCTGGACTCTGCATGAAATTCTTTACCAGGATCTAGACAGAGATCTGCAACATAAACCTTTGAGTTTACAGATGAGCGATCCCACATTAGAAGTGTCTCTGCTCTTTTACATGCATGTTCTTCTTTTCCTACCAGAGGAGGAAGCATCGAATCAGACAGAGATTTACACCATTGATAAAAAACTGAGCGAGCTGACAGAAAAGAAGGCCGAACTCCAAAAAAGTCTGGAAAACATCATCAATGCTAAAGAGGAGAAGAATGGCAAGAAAGGTGCTTTCTGATTTAGTGCAACAAATTCTCACTCCATCATTCTCTGGTTTTATAACTCTGCCTTCTTCTTCCAGATGTTACTCCTTTCTCCAGCCCAAAGACTGACTCTACTCCACCTTTCACCTCTGATGTCATCTATGTTGAGGCTCCTCCTAACATCCCAGGTGAGACAGTGATGCACATATTCTTATTTTGTGACTTTTGTCTGCACATAGGAAGATCTGCACTCCAAAAAGAGAAAAATTAGATCATAACATTTTACTACACAACCATCTCACTTTTAACAGCCCCTAAAGTGTATCTGGATTTGGAAAACCTGCCCCCGTGTCCATGCAGGACCCAGTGTCCAGAGTGTCGGGAGTTTGTTGTGACAGAGACTTCCACCTCCCCAAGCAGTGTGACCTGGCTGGTGTGTTTTATGGCAATGATGATGGGGTATGATCTCCATTCTGGGGAAATATTTGCATGAAAGCATAATCAGATCTTTATGGGCTTGTTGTGCGGTTGTTGTTGTGTCCCGTTTGTTGATATTTTATCTCTGTTCCCTCTTTGCAGCTGTGTGGCTGGTTGTTGCTTCATTCCCTTCTGTATCAACAAGCTCAAATCCACCACACACAAGTGTCCACTGTGTCGAACAACAATTCAAACGGTAAAGAAGCTGTGAGAGGAAAGCAGCAGCCGAGAGGTTGAAGCTTGGATTAGAAAGCACTGACTTAACAGCAGAGTTGTTTTTATCAGCATAGTTGGAGAGTTAATACAGCATATCCAAAAGTATTCAGACCCCCTTCTCCTTTATTCAGCTTTGTTATATTGCAGCCTCATGCTACAGATGTTTAAGTTCATTTTTCTCTCAATAATCTATACATAGTACCTCATCATGACAAAGTGAAATCAGATTTTCTTTTTCAAATGTATCAAAAAAAAAAAAAAAAAACCTGAAATATCACACTGACTTAAGTATTCAGACCCTTTGCAACAACACTTGAAATTTAGCTCAGGTGCCTCCCTTTTCTCTAAATCTTTGCTGAGATGTTTTCACACTTTGATTGGAGTCTACCCGTGGAAACTAAATTGATTAGACACGATTTGGAAAGGCACACATCTCTATAGGTGGTCCAAGAGCTGATCCTCCAGCTAACCTGAGCAATCAGGGCACAAGGGCTTTAGTAAGAGAGGTGACCAAGAACCTGATGGTCACTCTGACTGAGCTCCAGAGATCCTGTGAGGAGATGTGACAAAGTCCCAGAGGGACAACCAGAGCATGAGAAACAAGATTATCTGGTCTGATGAAGCCAAGATTGAACTGTCTGGTCTTAATTATAAATGTTATGTCTGGAGGAAACCATGCACCACTCATCACCTGTTCAATACCATCCCAACAGTGAAGTATGGTGGTGGCAGCATCATAATGTGGGCGTGTCACTCAGGAAAAGCTAAGTGGAGTACAGACATATCTTTAATGACAACCTGTTCTGTAGTGCTCAGGACCTCAGACTGGGCCAAAGGTTCAACTGCCAGTGCCAACATGGCAATTAGACTATAAGCACACAGCCAGGATGGCACAGGAGTGGCTTAGGGACAACTCTGTGATGTTTTTGCCCAGCCAGAGCCCTGACATGAAGCCTATCATACATCTCTGAAGAGACCTGAAAATGGCTGTCCACCAACGGTCCTCATCCAACCTGACTGAGCTTGAGAGGATTTGCAAAATAGAATGGCAGATAATCCCCCATACAGGTGTGCAAAGCTTTTTGCCCCATATTCAAAAGACTCGAGGCTGTAATTGCTGCCAAAGGTGCTTCAGCTAAGTACTGAGTAAAGGATCTGAATACTAATGTCACTGTAATATTTCAGTTTTTCTTTAAAACAAAGTAGAATTATGGGATACTGAGTGAGGAGTAATGAGGAAGTTAAATGATTGTAGCATAAAGCTGCAACATGAGTCTGACTGAATACTTTCTGAATGAGCTGTATATTAGCAGTAACAACAAGCATGATACAGAATGCAATAAATAATAATACTTGAGGGATCAAGATTGTGACCTGACCTCAACCCTATTGAGAAGCTTTGGAGCATCCTCAAGCTAAAGATCTATGAGGGTGGGAGGCAGTTCACATCAAAACAGCAGCTCTGGGAGGCTATTCTGACATCCTGCAAAGAAATTCAAGCAGAAACTCTCCAAAAATTTGCAAGTTCAATGGATGCAAGAATTGTGGAGGTGATATCAAAGAAGGGGTCCTTTATTAACATGCAACATGGCCTGTTCAGATGTTTTTTTGATTTAAATAGCTTTTGATTTCATGAAATATGACCTCCTAATGCTGCAAATTCAACAAATGACCATTTTCAGTTCTTTACGTCCTATAAAATATTTTAAAACTTTGCTGTGCATAATAATGTGGAACAGTGCATTTTGAGGTTTTTATTTTTATTTTTTTTTAAATTGGTTATCATTATGAAGTTATATATTCTGACCAAGGTTGTTATAGTTAACTAAAACTAACTAAATAACTAAAACTAAAATTCAAAAAATCATTTTAGTTAACTGAAACTAAATAAAAACTAAGCTTTACCAAAAAAACGAAAACTAACTAAAACTGTATAATGCGCTTACAAAACTAACTAAAATAAAATAAAAATGGAGACAAAATATCCTTAGTTTTAGTCTTTGACACAACCACACTGACTGGCACCTACACACAAGTCTGGAGAGTGTAAAGCTGCCTGATCTGATTGGTTAAGACTTCACACAGTGGTAGTTTTATGTCTGGAGTTGTATTCAAATCATCATTAAGTAAATAAAATGAAAAGTGAAGAGTAGAATAGTAGATTTTTGTTTTATAAAATGTATGACGCTCACTCAGCCCCGACATCTATCCCTAAAAAACTCAAACTAACACTAAAACCAATAAAAACTAAACTGAAACGAAGCATTTTTGCAAAATAAAAACCAAACTAAACTAACAAACCAGCAGTCAAAACTAATAAAAACTAAACTGAAATCAAACACAGAAAGTGAAAACGAAATAGAAATAAAAACTAATGAAAAATCCAAAACTATTATAACCTTGATTCTGACTGTCATCTGCATTGATATTTACAAAAATAAGAGAAAAATATAATTTGCATAGTATTTTGGAACGCGGTGTAGACTGTGCGTTATGTAAATATGTATTAGATGATATCTCTATATGGAAGTTGATCTTAAACTGACTTGAATGAAAAGATCTGTATATATATGGCAGTACCAGTCTTTGGTTCATTTCTTTTTAACTCCATTTATGACATGTCTAGTGGTATAATGATACTAATGTAAGCAGGTTTTATGATAATGAATGTTGCATCATTGTGTACATTGTTCAGAAATCTATGTTTATTATTATAGGCTAACAGGGCAAGGTTTGGAAATACGCGTTAAATATAATTTCTCTGTGTAGTACATTTGTTCTGTGCTGTGTGTTGAGACTATGCTGACAAAGCAACAGCGAATCTTATCTCTTAATTGATTTTATCCTTTACATGTGTAAGTACAAGACAAATTTCAACAGTAAAATGTATCATTTATGACAAAAAGTTTGTCGCACCCTTTATGTAGTCACTGTCTGGTTTCAAATGGTGGAGGTGCATATAGAAATACCCAGTCTTGTCATTGTTGGTCTTGTTTGCTTCTGTAGGTCATGAAGAGGCATTAACATCACCATAAGTCAAAATCATGTATAAATGCAGTTTGTTATCAAGAAAGATTTGATCAATGTAAAAAAAAATCTTCAACAATAAAGCCTTTAAAAATATAGTTTATAGTGACAGGCACTGAAGACTCAATAGTATACAGAGGATTGCCAAAGTTCAGCTGTGCAGTGCCAAATAATTTCTGTATTAAAATAAGGAAAATTTTATACAAAGCATACAAAAACATATGATGTACCAGTCAAGTACATAATATTTTACAGCTCAATATCACATATTTCCTCATTTGTACCCCATACAAATCCAGCTTTCCTTATCCAAATCAAGAGTTAAGGATGATCATGTAGAAACTTCAGGATAAGTAACAAAGAAAGGATAAATATTTCAGATGTGTTGTTTAGGGAGAAAAGAACAAACGGGTAAATTATAGTATGGGGAAGTAGAGAGAAGCAAGAGATGACACTGAACCTACAGCAGTGAGAAGATGCATATCTATAATATCTGGAACAGTGGTTCTCAACTGGTGGAACAAGACCCAAAAGTGGGTTGCAAAGCCCTTTTCAGTGGGTCATAGATGTGTGCCTGGGAAAAAAACTGCGCAAAATTGTCTATGAGACTCTTTAAAACATGCATGCTTTGTCCTATTTCATTTTTTTTACACTTTTTGTACTATCTTAGGCCCAGGCTGTACTATTTTTATTGAATACATCTGATTGACCAAAAAATTCCCCAAGATTTGGGTCACAGTTCTCCTTGAGGAATTGATAGTGGGTCCCGTGACTCAACCAGTTGAGAACCCCTGATCTGGAAGGAAGAAGAGAGATTACATGATGGATGAGCATAAAGAGGCCTGCATTAGGAGAGAAAATGAGAATGAAAGTAAGAGGGAAAAAAAAGACAGCATAGGAAAACAAAGGAAACAAAGAAAATGCCTTAAATGATTAAAGAAAAAACAAGTAAAACTTAATTTAAGGATTTAAATTAAAGGCAACGGCGGAGTCAAACTGATGACAGCACAGAGGTTATTTTAGATGAAGCAATGATGTGAATGACATTCAGATTTTTTAGTAGATTCAGTTGTAGATCAGTGAAGCTGTTTAGGATATGAATGCCAGAAGTCAACTTTTGCCATTTGAGGAAAAAAAAAAAAAATCAAACATGCTGGTTAGATTAAAATGATTCCAGCAGATGGCACTGTAATGCAAGCCAACAGATATGACGGCTGCTAACACTGATGGGCCTCTTTGCTTTTGTTCTGTTGAACAGAGACTGTGATCATTCAATTTCAATCATTTTAAACCCTATAGAGTCAGTCTACTAATTCTTATTCATGGCATAAGGGTTACTTTGACATAGCCATTTATTTTTGTTCTGTTTATTGAAAGATTCGACGGGCTGTACGAATCAACTACAATTAGGAAAATGTATTAAAAAATTTAGAGTAAATGAAATAATGGCAAAGTGTTTTTTAATGATGGAATATTGTGGTCATAGACTCCAACTTTGTGTTTTGCCCTTTTTGTTCCTGTCGTTTGATAAGTAAGTGTAATTTGACAGCCCGTTTTTTCCTATTGTTCACTTGTGTTTTGAGTAAGGGCAAAATAAGACATTGAATGTGGTGTAGTTTATTGTTTACTTCAAGAAATACTGTGCACACTTCTCTGAGTGGAACAAGTACAATGAGATGATAAATAAGAACAATTTAAAGCAGTTGATGTTCTAAATATATATTTTTTGGATTCATTAACATAGTCCTGGAGAAGTAGGGCTATTGACTCTTGTAACTTGTTGAACTGCGCTGTTAACACAAATGTGCTGTGCACTTTGCACAATGTACAGATCTGATTCATGACAAAGATATGGTTGATCTGTACATGTTAAGAGATGTTGTTAAGCGATGACAGAACATTATGAATTTATCTTTGGTTTAGTCTTGCCTGCAAGGCCACAGTTTGTGGTCCATTGATACTTGGCTACAAGTCAATTTATATATTACTCTCCAGGACCTGACATTAACTTTTTCTTGCTTATCAGCCGCTGTGGCCAGTAGTTTTCCAATGTTAAACATTCAGAATTTTTCCAAGCCACAATTTTCTTGTTGGAAACAAAGTCAGTACAATTAAGGTTGACTGTAACATGCTAAAACTCCCTTTAACTAGCCCTGCAATCTTCTGAAATGTAAATGTACAACTTTGAAGTGTTTTTTTCCTCATTCACCATGGTGAAAACAGACAAATGCACTTCACTTTTATTTGGGGGGGCGGGCATTTATGTGCAAAACTGGTTATGTGCAAAGCTAGTGGGAGTCACTGCACTACCTGCCATGGCTGAAATCCACCTGCATTGGCTGGTTTGCCGGTGCTAATGTCAAGCCCTGGTACTCTCCAAAACATTAAGCAGTTCTGTTTCACAGTCTGCTTTGAATGTGATAATCCACCAAAACACACGCTGAGTGAACTATAAAACAGCTCCCACAGTGTTTGTCCATTTGCTCTTTCACCAGGACGCGGACATCTCCCTGGTCTTCTTTGTTTATTAAAAGAATCCAGTACATTCATTAGGATAGGATGACAAACTAAAAAAAAAAAAATAGAGCCATAAGAGATATAAAACATAACTTAGGACTGGCATTAGAGCTGCTTTCTTCTCTATGTCAGACTCTTAGACAGAAGAGGACGCAAGGACCACAAAGAAGGCAATGCAACATCTTCTTTACTTGCACGGTTGAACTAGATTACTGATGGTTTGAAAGCAAAAAAAAGATGTCCCAAAGCAGGCATCATTATATAAAAAAGTTTTTTTCAGTATGAAATGATCAGCTAGGTGGATGAATTCACCTTGATAGCACTCAGTCCCAGTTCAAGTGCAGTTCATGTGAGTTCAGGAAGTCAGAGGAGAAGACACCCGCAGGTGTCGACATGTCCAAAGGGTTGACCCCGCCTCCTGGCACGGATAATGTAAGATCCAGCCAATCCATATTGTCCATGTTGGTGCTTTCATTCAAGTCCACCTCCATGGCAACCACAGGTGAGTGCAGCTCCTCTATCAGCTTCAGTGTTTGTGGTTCAGTGTGATAGCTGTCCAGGAGGGTTTCCAGCTGGGGGTCAGAGACCAGGGCTGCCAAGTTGGTGGAGGGGTTGAGAGGTGACGTAGGTAGCTGGGCCACTTGGACCAAAGGTGGAGGGCGGGACAGAACCGTGTTGATGGGAAGGGTGGTGACACTGGCTGTAACAGGGAGAGGCTTGCCCAGGATGGGAGGGTCCTGTCTGGTGAAGGGGGAGATCTCTGAAACAAGAAGTACAGAAAACAAAGTGTAAGAGCTTTAAGATAAGAAGTCACTTTGTACCCCAATAACAGAATATCTTCTTCATTTCTCACCTCCACTCTCTATCAGAACATCAAACAGATCGTCCATCTGCTGGCTGGCTGCAGTGGGACCCTACAGAGAAATAAAAAGTAAAAATCAGTGTTTGAACAAGTTAACAATCTAACAAGTATACTGTTTTAAACTGCTCATTTGTGCTGTACCTGAATAGCAGTTTGCATGCTGCGTGTCTGTTTCACTGCATCCTCGTAGCGGGGTGGGTCTTTACACTTTGACACAAGGTTTGAGGATTTTGTCTGCTGCATGGTCACAGTGGTATGGCTGATTGGGGAAGACTTTTAGAGATGAAAGCACAACAGTCAGCAACATCAAATTGAAAAACAAGATACATTGTTAAAGAGCCATCGCTGAAATACACTTAACACTTTCTAATAAATAAAAGTATAATTTTCTACCTTATCTTTAATATTTTTGTAAATAGTTTGGTATAAGGGCTGTCAGCATTCATTGCTGTTATGGTCCATAAATAGTGCATTATTTATTCATCGATATAATCGCATGCTTGATTGTCCCTTTCCACACTTTAGGTGTTGTCTCCCTGCAGTCACAATGATGAGTTCACCCCTGCACCTTAATGTCTAATTTCACTTTAACAAACAACAGACAGCTCAGTGGACAAGTCAGGAGTCATCTGCATGTTGTGTTAACAAATATCTAACCCTTCCTGTTCCCCTATTTCCTTTTTCCCATATTTTCCTTTCAATAACAAGCTCCTTTTCTTTTCTACATAATAACAATTGAACTGCTTCATCAGCACCAAAATACAGAGTCACCTTAAACTAATACATTTATGACGTGACAGAATTTAAAAACCAGGACTAAGGGTTAGTTGACTAGTATATACAGTGCTTAACCAATTTATTAGACCACCTGTCATAAAATGAGAAAACATAAATATTTTAGAAATCTTTCAAAAACTTGTTTAAAACTAAAACCTACAACTAAAAACGTTTTACCATTTTTTGAACAGGAATGGGGAATTTCAAACTGAATTCACCTTCTTATACCCAAATTTGAGCTGACTCACTGGGCTTCTCTGAGAAGTCAGAAATAAATCAAGCATAACATTCAACCACTTAAACTCATTTTTCTGCTCAGGGATACAAGTAAATAACTATAATTTCACATTTTAATCAAGACATAATAATGTGCTTTACTATTTTTTTCAGTTTTTTTTATGAATCAGTAAAATTGAAAATTCATGGATAACAAAAATAATTATATTTAGCATTAAAAATATCATTTGGGTTAAAAAGCTTCTACATATTGGTGTATTAACCGTTGCAGAAACATAAAAAAATGATTTTGGTAATTACCAGTGCTGTTAATTTAGGGCAGCTGTGGCATAAACCTTACTTTGGGTGGTGGTCTAATAAATTTGTTAAGCACTGCACATAACAAATTACTTGACACTGATAATTTATTGTCTGATACAATTTCTGCTTTTTGTGGTCTGTAGTCTCAGCTGAGACCCCATGGCAAAAGAGACTTTATATTTCAGTGAAAACAGTCCAAGAGAGGTCTGGCTGCAGACCGTTCATCTGAGATGCCATACATCTCAGAAAGATGATGCCGTAATTTTTCCTGTACAATGTAGTTCTGGTTTTGGATTAAAAAAGCAGCGACATTCATGAAATAACTACATTGCAAACATTACAGACTAACCAACATTTCACAAATAAAACAAGAAAAGAAAAAAAAAGGTCAGAGGTCTTACCTGAGACTAAATTATGTGTAGACCCTTTCTAGAAGTAGTCACATGAACAGTGGCTCGCTTTAGCTTTGTTAGCTTTAGCGTTAGCTTTAGCTGACACTAAAGCTAACATAGCTACGCTAGCTACGTTACTACATAAGAGTGTAGCTAAGTTAGCTGAAGCAATGTGAGCTTTAGCAAACTGAGTTAAAGCTATCTTAGATACGTAGATGACATATCTATGCAACTAACAAAGCTGCTTTGTGGGCTTAACTTTAGCTGCTTTAGCTACATTGACTATGTAGCTATGTTAACAACCTAGCTCTGTTATCTTTTGCTAAGTTAGCTTTAGCATCATGAGTTTTGGCAAACGTAGCTAAACTACCTTAGCTATGTAGATAATGTATATATGTAGCTTTGTTATCCACGTAGCCTTTGCAGCTAACAGCTACGTAAACTACGCTTGCTGAGTTAAGGCTTTTTTCTGCTCTCTGCATGCATGAAAATATATCTGCTCTGAAATTGACAACCGTCATTGCTCTCATACTGACGTGCGTCAACTACAGTATGTTAGAGCAGAAATTGAAAAACTAATCCACTAGAAGTCGCCTTCTCTCACAGAGCTCCTTTAATGCTAGTCCTTCATCCCATAGACTGAATGATCCATGCTCAGTTGTGCTCTTGTAGCTGTTTGTCTTTTTTTTAAATAACTCACTCAATATTCCTTTATATTTCCTCAGAGACTCAATTAAGTTCTTTCAAATGTTTCTTCTTCATTGTCTTTGCTACTCTGGGTTGAACTGTTGGCCGCATTGCTCAACACTGCCCCAAGATTTGCAGCGGTATTGCAAAGTTTAGCTTTCAGAATCTTTTCATGGAGGACAGGCTTTTTTTCCTGTAAGCAGACTGTTTACACTGATTTAACATTTTGTTGTTAGGTTTTACTGGCCAGGTTTTTAACTTTTAACTTTTGGTATCCTGGACGTTACCTTAACCCCTACCTTAACCCTAAACAGAAGTTTAATATGATTAAACAGCTTGTCGTGGTTTTGACAAATAGAATGCAAACAACTGAGAAATCCGTTTTTTAGAAGAATGTGACGCCATTCCCAGTTCCCACATCTGACTTCCGAGGTAAATGGAACACATTATTAGACTGTGCTGCTTCATTTGTTTGGTTGCTTTTGTTAAGTTTCATCAGATTCATCACTTTCTCATATATGAATGAGTTCAAACAACATGGTAGACATAAAAAGTATCCTAACTAAACGTGTTATCAAGTAATGACTTTCTAAAAAAAGTGAAGTCTGACTTTTCTTTAAGTTTGCTGTTCTCAGCTCTGTGTTCATACTGATGGGACATTACTTCTTCAGCTTGTTTATGTTTCCATCTTTCCATTTGGAGAAAACATTTATTTGGTCTGTAATACTTCATAGAAATAAGAACCAGTCGTTTCTTGCTTGCATAGTTTTGCAGTTGGCTGCACTCAGTTGGAACTCTGGGGGGCAGGGATGAGGGCAAAGCAGAGGCATAGCACTGAGGGAGTTTTGTTTTGGAATGAGAAACTGGTAAGACATCTCCAGATTGAAAGTTGCATATTATACTGTCAACCAGCATGTACTATTACTGTTTGCAGTGCTATGTATTGAGGTTTCTGTAGCTTTTTTCTTCCTGGTTTCTACAGGGAAGGGACAACAGACGCTGTAAAGAAACTGCTACTCATCTTCATCAGTGATCCAAGTGCTTTCTTTTGGTACACTGAACATAAGCATTTTATCACAGTGGCAAAGCAATATATCAGCCCAAGAAAAGACATCAAATGTGCAGCTAGTGAGGACCTTCTAAAATACTGAACCATGTAATCTGAAATCACTGCACCTAAAACAGCATTAATGTTTTCATTTGTGATCACTTGGATGATAACAAACATGTCAAGCCTGCATATTTAAAAGGAGACTGTGACTACTAGTGCTGATTGTAATGCCTGAGTAATACAATGGCTGTGGCAGCATGTGCAGTCATTGCTGTTTTCATACCTTTGTCAGTGGCTCACTCTGAGTCCTGCATTGTTGTAGCGCTGCTGAGGCCTCTGTTTTCTGTGGCGTCTGTCCAGAGGTCTGGAGGAGGCCTGTGGCTGCGCTGCTAACAGTAGTGTGTAATTTAATGCTGTTGGCAGGAAAAGATGCAGGCAAAAGGATCTGAGCTTCAGTCTTAACTGGCAGCAGGATTTTAGTCTGGTGGCTGATGATGAACTGGTTTTGTGGAGCTAACTGGCTCTGATCTGCAGCCTCCTCCTGTTTGATCATGACTGGCAGACCAGAAGGACTGCAGCAGTCTGACGAGTTCATGTTTTCTTCTTTGACTTGGATGGATGTGAGAGGGCTGAGCTGAGGAGAATCTCCCTGCTGACTCCTCTTCTCCACCTCCAGCAGCATCTTCAGCTCCTCTACCAGCTTCTGCTCCTGCTCCAGCCTTCTCATCAGCTCCTCAATCTGACGCTCTTTCTCATGAAGACGTTTGTCCTTCTCAGAGTCCTTACTATAGGATCCAGTCTCAGGGAGACGCTCCTCTAGTGGAGCTTTCTGGGGGGAGTTTGTACGTGGAGATGCACTCTCTGATATCTTTATAGGGCTCTCTGCCACGTTACAGTCTTCGATGCCCAGACTAGACACCTTGGAGGCAATAGGGGACACGGGCGGGGTTAATTTTGTGATTTCAGACTGGCAGGCAGCTGGGATTGTCTCACTGGCAGCAGCAGTCTGGATGTTAGAGTTCTCCTGAAACAGCTTTAACCTCTCGATCAGATCTGTTTTAGGGCCGGATACGGGCAATGATCTGAGCTTTAATTCCATTTTCAGTTCAGCGACCTGCAAAGACAAGACATTAGGGTATAAATAATGTCTCAAAGTGAAGTTTTTGTCCTCTGCTGCATGTATGAAGTACATAAGGTGGCAGTGTGCCAGGCACCAACAAGTCACCTTCATCTCATCCAGATTAGCGGGTAAATGATCTGGCCTGTGGTTGGTCTGATTGTGCCGAGGCTGCACAGAAGTCGACGCAGAGTTTCCACTCAGAGCAACACTGGAGCAGCTGGATTGCACTTCAGTCGCTGGTCTGTACAAAAAATGGGAGGAAACAGGGAGTACAGATTAAAAAGGGAGATTTAAAGTTTAGAGGAAAATGTTATTCATTTTTCATAATCAAACGCCTCTGAGCAGGAAGCCGTGGGCAGGGGATTACAAAATATTCAAGACAAAAAGTGGCTGTAGTTGAGTCTGTTGCCATCAAATAATAAAACATATTTCTAAAACTATGCAACATTTTTCATTGAGAGTAGTGTCAATCAGAATCAGAGAGCCTGTTTAATGGACAAGTGCAGTTTCATTGTTCTGAAGACAAGAAAAACTATGAGCAAATAATTTTACAGAAATTAAAGAATTACTGTATAGTACTATATGTTAAAGCTGCTGTGAGGACCTGTCAGTTTCTATTGATTTTGGTGCCCCATATGGAAAAAATGGTACTTCTTATCTCTGCTGATTTTTACCTGCATCTGTCAAGTGATTTATTTTTTTTTTTTTTTACAAAGTAATCTCATCCTGCTTCATTTAACAGCATCACTGGGTCACTTTTTAAGAATCTTTTTGCAAAACAGGGGAGACTTAGCACAAAGACAGAGGAAGGAGAAACACTTGTAGAGATTTGTCAGCAGGAGAGATCCTGACTTAACTGCTGGCATAGATGTGGAAACTATATGAAGCCATTTCCACAAGAGCTACTGTTGCCATGAGTGGGACTGACTTACAACGCTTCAGGACATTTCTAATTCAGAATAGTGGCTCCCAGACGCCTGCAGCTTGCATCTCTCTCCATCCAGAGTTTTCTGCTTTACTGAATGCCAGTGTTTTACAAACCTTTAGCTAGAAACTAACTGTCCAGAAAAGCCTTCATCCAGGTAAGTTTATGGCTTTCGCTTTCTTCTTCTAATGGCTAGACAAGGTACGGTCTGTACAACACATAGAAACATTGCCTCAGCTGTGAGTAAAAAACTTAGCTGGATGGATTATTGTGATGTTGTTTCCTCTGACAAAGCCTGAGAACCCAAACCCCTGTTCAGACACGCTGAGGCAGAAGAGCACCTAGCCGGCATCCAAAGCTTGCATTGCAAAATAATGCCAAACACAGTAGCTTTCTGAGTGGAAGATAAAATGCTTCAAAATTTTCAAAATAGCGTATGATTGGGCCAGCATTGTTTTTGGGCCAATTTTGACCTTAAAAATTGTACCTGTCTGCTATGCTCAAATTTCATATTTAATTTTCAAATGTATTGCTTCAAATTTTAAGTCATGTTTTGACCTTTTAAATTCATGATCTTGAATTTTATCTCAGGTTTTGACCTTTTCAACTGCTAATTTGACATTTAATCCCATATTTTGACCTTTTAGACTCACAATGTAAAATTCAAACTCATCTATTGACCTTTAAAACTAATGATTACAACCTGTTATCACATAGTCTATATTGCCAAAAGTATTCACTCACCCATTTAAACAATTGAAATCAGGTGTTCTAATCACTTCCATGGCCACAGGTCTTTCAAAAATAGAGAAATAGCCCTTTAATCACACTGTCCTGTATTGAACCTGCACTAGCAGTTCCAGGAACTAAAAATACAGTCAACAGTAAAAGTCAGCCTTTATGGTGTTGGTCTTGTTTGCTTGTCTACATCTCTGAAGTCTGTAAAAAAATATTCTTTTTAAGTTTTTCTACAATAGGAGAATGTGTTATTAATCCACTGGCCATTTAAGTGGTGAAAAAAGCATGAAAGCATGAGGGAAATTCACTGTCAAAAGTTGCTACAACCTGAAAATGCAGGGTTCATCCGGCCCCTTTATTGGACATTATGCTAAGAATCCCAGTGTGTCTTGCCCTTCCTGCCAAAAACCTGAACTTTAAAGTGATGGAAAACTTTTTTATCAGTCTTATTCCACCATTCAGACAAACATAGATTGACATTGAACATTTTTTCCATCTTTTAGTTACTTCTATATAAAATGTCTTTAGAGATTAATTTCTGATTTTGACTTAATGAGAACTATTCTAACTACTTAACTAAATACTCTAACTACTTCTCTATTATTGTTAGTCTGTTTCATAATCTAAGCTTTACAGAAAAAAATAGCACAAATTTGTCAGCCAGTGGTCAATGGTTTGTTGAGAATTAATCCTATCTCTTGTTGTGTAAAATGTGTTTTTTGTAGCTAAACAGAGACATACTTTGGTGTTGCAGGAGGGACAGTTTGGTAGTTGTACTGCTGCTGTTGCTGGCTTAAGATCTGGAGCTGCAGAAACTGCTGCTGCTGCTGCAGAAGGCGAGCATAGGCTGAGTCCATTGGCACTTCGTTGAGCTCCTGCTTCTGGTCAGGGGGAATGTACTGATGGTATTTTAACTTTTTCACCCGGGGTTTGGTCTCTTTGCTCCTCTTACTGCGGCTCTTCTCACTGGGCAGCTTGGGCAGGCTTTGCTGCAGAACACAACACATAAAAATGTATGTAATGTAAAACCAGAGCAGACCATCTGGATGATATTTGATCTCTGTGTATGATCCCAGTCCAGTGTATCAGGAATACAGTCAGCACTGCCAGTACCAACAGATCGGACTTGGCATGGGTACTGGCTCTTGAAAGCTTGAAGCATTAAGGTGGAGTACTGTTCTGACACCTGATGAGAACTACAGGATAAGGAAACAGGTAGTGGAAATGGGAGCCTTAGTGTTTTAACACCTGCAGTTACAGGATACACATGAAAACGACTTGGCATAAGAGCTGCGGGTTCTAGCGATGAAACTAGAAACCAAAACTCAGAGAAGCAAGCACACACCCTTCAATTTGTCAAACTCATTCCTCTTTTTTCATTTTCCAGGGAAGGGAGGGTTCATCTTATTCCCAGAGGATAAGTGGAAGAAGATATCAGCACTTTACTTTTTTAACAGTGCTTTGATTTTTGACTTGCAATATTTAAAGCATGAATTCAAAAACAATAGTTTAACTTTTTACAGACACTCAGTTTGTCTTTCAAATGATGTCACTTTCAGTGTGAAAAATCACAGACTCTGTGTCCTGTGAAATCACATAATTTAACATATTTTCAAAGAAAAGAGCAGAGTGAGGAAGTCAAATCACAGGGATGGAGGGTTCAGTAATAGTGGTCAAATGCTTCTACACCAGTTATAAACTAGGAGGTTAATATATATTACCTTAAACCAAAAAGACTTAAAAGTCTAGTACAGAGTTATAAAAACTTCCATCTGAGGCTCACCTTCACAAGAATTGGCCCTGGTGTCAGGGATGGGACATTTGTGTTAATTGGAAGAGTTGAAAATACTTGTTGCTCATTGGTAGAAACAACGTTGATCACATCTGATCGTGACTGTGAGTTAGCTGGTGCAGCCTGTTAACAAAAATAGAGACAGAGAGAATCCACATGATCCCGTCAGTAAGAACAGTGAAGCCGCTCCGCCTGTTCAGCATCATCCCATGTAAGAGCAGATAATCACCATAACTGGTTTAACATAACTAAAAACAGGTGCGGAAACTCATAGAGAACAACTGAATGAGAACAAAATGTTCACTTAAATGAATTTTTTTGTTTTTTTTGAAGTTGAAAAATTCTCTCAGTTTCTAGTATTTTCATAGAAAGATTACTTACAGCTCCACTCCACTGAATAACTTATCCAGAGAGCTAGTTTGTTTTCTTATATTAGCAGTATGGTTAATAAATTGTCCAAAGTGCTGGTTTACCGGTGTGGGAGAGTTCATCTGAGAGGAATTAGACATAGTCTCAGTTCCCTCAGACCCTGCTGGTGAAGTGCAGGCAGAGCTGGGAGATTGCTGGCTGTCAGGCTGTCTGGGTGAAAAGCTGTCACTGTCGTCCTCATCAAAGTTGTAAATATCTGGTTGCTTATTTGTCTTGCTATCTATAAAACAAACAAAAAGCATTAGTTCAACTTACCACAAAAACAAAGTATTCAGTAAAACTGTCAAATACGATATCTCAAACTTATGTTTTAAACTAATGCTAATTTAGACATACAGTAAAGTCTGCCCATGGCAATTTTGGCATTACAGTGAAGATATATATATATATATATATATATATATATATATACATTATATTATTATTATTATAACAATTATTACTATTATCCTCATTATTACTATTATAATAACTAAAATTATCTCATATCTTTAAGTAAATTTTACAACAGTTCAACTTGCATTGCTATTATCACCTATATACAGCTTTCTCTTCACTGCCATTCATTCTGCTAATGCTAGTATTACAGTGATCACTGTTTTATCTATTAACATCATCCTCACTTCTACAATCCTTACTTGAGCAGATTAACTGAATCTAGGAGTGGCTCTACTTTACTACTATATTAATCAATAACAGTTCTCTCCGTTTCATTACATCCTAGCTGCTAATACTAATACTGCATTGTTCTGTTTTCTGTTACCTCTGTTTGCTATCATAGCTGTTACTGCTAATTTAACTGCTGATAAAGTAATACAATTTTTCTACAAAATGGGAGGTAAGTATACGACCTTAACTGCCATAAATGTGTCTTTCATTTGTTGTTTTGTTGTTTCTCTTGTCCCCCTCCTCTTCCTGCTTTCCTCCACCCTTAATTAAAAGTACTCAATATTTTACGGGCTACAAAGAAAGGATCATTCAAGTCTGTATGGAATGATTTTAGAAATTTATACTTGATATGATACTAGTGTATCAAAGGACATTGATAACTGCTTTAATGCTGCAGCAACAAAAGTAGAAATCTTAGGCGACCTTTATTCAATTATTTCTTGTTTTTAATTACCAAAGATTGCAAATAATCCCTGTAATTTGTACAAGATGCACAATAAATCCATCAAAAATTATAGTTATTGCCAGTGTTGCTTACTGTTTTTCATAATTTATATAGGATGCAGAAGTTTCCCTGCATCTTTTTGATGGATTAATTCCTGTTTTAAGCACCTGCCTAAAAACAAAAGTTTCTTCCATCCCATGGATCTTTGAAATAATTGTGACTATACCATGTTATTCTCTGGAACTGAAAGAGTATCAAAGTATTGATGATTTTAAGACCGTAAGTCTGTAGACTTGAATTGTAGTACATGAGTATTGGCACTGTAAAAGGACTTGGAAATGGGCCTGATATAGTCCTATGTTGTCGTTAATGTTGCACATATGTGGGCCAAAACCAAACTGTTAAAGGTTTAGGTCTTCCTGACAGTAAAGTTATAACACTGCTGAAGAGTGTGTACCTTCGTTGACCTCCTCCACTGCTGAGTCAACAGGCAGGATGTTCTTCTCCACCAGCTCCATGGGTCCAGGCCGCTGTGCAATCTTCTCATTTAGATCATCAGCCAGTCTGGCCCTCTTCAGCTTCATCTGTTTGGCCTGCAGGGAGGGTTCAGCCGGCGTCTCTGAGAAACACGCAGAGGATCATTAACTGTGATCTGGCCAGCATTGGTCAGCCTCAGCAGCTTCGTCAGAGTGACTCACTGCAGCCTCTGCTGGACCTCACAAAGTTGTGTCAGCCTCAGACATTTATCTGGCTCTTACTTTATAAAACAGATTCAAACAGGACATATGAATGATTAGATGAATAAGCACATAAATAATCTAATAAGACCACACGGGAGGATGACTACCTTGGAGGATGTGCATTCGGATTAACTCGGCACGCTCAGGTCTGTTGCAGAGTTTGTGCTTTAAGAAGTTCCCAGTCTGGAAAGAAATTAAAGAAAATTCAACAACATTTTGGGGAATTAGATTGGTGAAGTCATAACCTAAAATATGATGATGTTATCTGATGGCTTACCCTGGCTCTCTCTAGACTGCGGATCTGCTCATGAAAGGTTGCAGGTGTCTTCAGAGCTGTGGAAAAAATTCAAAACGTTTCTGAAAATGTGTGCATTAATGCGCACATCATGCCTCCATGTTTTTCTTTATTCTGCATTGATGTAGCATTTCTGATCTGTAGTCAACCAGGACTGACTCAAGCAGAGAGATTGTTCAGTGCAGATTTACTCTGATCTCACAGAATAAACTCCCTCAGCTTACAAGAGTCTGTCTCACCAACCACTCACTCCACAGTGACCAGCACTGTTTGGTTTGAGGACACGGGCTGGAGGAGGAGTGTGACAAAACATTCCTGCTCATCACCTAAACCTCACTGCATAACTCACATAAGCCTGAAAATGTGGGAGTACCAGAGAATGGCTGGGGAGGTTTGTGTGCAGGCCACAGAGGGGATGACTGACCTCCTGTGAAGGCTCAGTCGCTGACTCATGGGCCCGGTGTGGAGCCAGAGAGGAGCTGAAAGCATGACGGCAGGGGGAGTCTCAGGAGAGAACAGGACAGATAGGAAGAGCTCTGTCCCTGTCTTTGTCTACCTTTCCAGATAACAGCGTGATGCTGTCCCAGATTTAGCTCATCGTTTGTTAAATGTAGCAGGGGGCCCGAGTCTGTTCCACTTCTGTCACATCAAAGACTTGATGGTTTCAATGGGAAGCTGCTGATTGTCTTTGTGCTTTGGCAGTAAAGTGCTGTTTGATGGTCTGCCTATACTAAATCCTGCAGTCATATGTTTTATTCACGAGTTCAATTATGAGACTACAAATTAAACACTTGTTCAACTTTATTGAATTAATTTATTCTTTAGAACCAACACTTACTAAGAGGCAGCCATCAGTGTTGAACATGAAGACAATTCAGAAGCATCAAAAAGAAAAAAACAGCCTCTTAAGAGTCCACTTGAGGCTGGTTCCAAAAACTATGAATCCCTATTGGCTGTCATATTAAATCACCAATTTTTATAGCAGAAATAAATCTTTTTACAGCCTGGTTTTATCATCGCTTATGTCTTTACTTGTAAAAACAGTAGGAAGGTGTTTATTTTAAAACTACATTCTGAATTAAGGCAAAGAGTTAGAAATAATGAGGTATGATTAGGGTGGGCTGATTTGACTGACAGGTGCTGCTTTTTCCATCAGTGTGTGTCCTCACAAATGCGCTGCTGGAAGAACAGTCAAAAATTCCCATAAACACACTCCTAAACCTTGTGGAAAGCCTTCCCAGAAGAGTTGAAGCTGATATAGCCGCAAAGGGTGGACCGACGTCATATTAAACCCTATGGATTAAGAATGGGATGTCACTTAAGTTTATGTGAGTAAAGGCAGGTGAGCGAATACTTTTGGCAACATAGTGTATATTGCATTGGATATATTTCACATTCATCTGGGAAAATTCCCATGCAAAGCTTTGGGGAAGGGCGGGACTTTTTCAAAAACTTCTCAGAAGGTAATTTGATGAATGTTTTGTCTGTCACATTTATGATGGGCCAATCAGAGCAAAATAAGTTTGTAGATATGCGCAGCTCCAGTACTAACCTGAGCTGTACAGGCTAGCGCTGCCGTAGTTTATGAAAAGCGGAGCTTGACAGGGGCTAAAATTTATGCCAAACCTTTTAGGAGACACGCAAAAACATCTCTGCAAAGAGAAGCTTTCAGTGTTTCTCCTTATTTCATTAAGGAATGTGGTTTAGTTCTGATAAAACTGCCACAATATTATAGCTATATCTGAGCGGACTGCCGCATCAGTAGCAGTCATTGCTATCAGCTTTCAAAATAGCAAATAGCTCCATCTCATAAAATGATGCTGATTGGTCCAAAACTGTTTCGAGGTCTGGCACAAACATTGCAGATTGGAGCTTTGCAAGATGAATCTGTCCAATGACAGTCCAGCAAATCTGCTTTGCAAGGTTACTGCAAATATTGTTTCTAACAGAAAATATCTCATCTTTTTTTTTTTTTTGTTTTTTTCAACTAGTAAAATGTTTCGTTCATCAAGAAATCTGTCAATAAAGGCTGCGTTCTCAGCATGTTGCTGATCATTTTAACCTGCTAGCAGTGGTTTAAGTCATTGAAATAATCAGTTCTGCTCCTGATGGTCTCATTTGCTTTTGTAGCTTATTAGGAGTTATAGAGATTATTTTATTATTATTATGTTTTATTTATCCTTTATTTGAACAGGAGAACCCACTGGGATCAGCGGTACCCTGCAGCAATACTATCAAATACATGAACAAATAAAGTTCAGAAACGGTTACAACACACTCACAATCTTTCATACATAATTACAAACCTACACTATGTCTCATTCAGCTATTGAAACAGTTGCAATTTCCTTTCTTTAAAAGTTCAGACATTAGCTCTTTGAAAACACCATAAGACACAAGAGACACAAGCTTTGCTGTCACTCCACAAAATAGGTGCAGCAACACTAAACGCAGTCTTACTCTATTCAGTGATCCAGTTTGAGATCTGGTTTTGCAGGCTGAGATGTTTATAGATAGAAGACTAGCCAGGTAAGGAGGGAGTTTACCTATGAGTGCTCTTTAAATAAACAAAACTTTGTGATGCTTCCCACGCTGACCAAAAAAGGGCCAGTCTACAGAGCTACACAGATCACAATGATGAGTATGAAATCTTTCACCAGGGATAAATTGAAGAGCACTGTGATATATAGCATCAAATGACTTTAAGATAAAATCACTTGCATATGTATAAAGAGTGCCACCATAGTCTAAAACAGGTCAAATTTTTGCCAGGACAAACTTTTTTCTTTTTCTCGCTGTTTGGCAAGACTTATTCTGGTGAAGAAAGCCAAGCAGAGGCCTTATTCCCCTCGCTAAAACTGAAAGTGAGACCTAAAAGACAGATCTTGATACACAGATTCACTTTTTGTTGAGAGAAAAAAACCCATGCAAGATGCTGAGAGAGAAAAATAAGGATTCACTCTGTGGGTGCCTAATCCTCTTACCTTTATCTTTTTTAAAAACCATAATTTCAGAGTTTTAAAAATGTGCGATTTGAATACTCACGCGGCATGATGCCTTGATCCACAAGTTGCTCCCGATTCCTCCTTTGCTGCAGACAAAGCTGGAGGACTGTGAGAGTGCAGAGGAGACACAGAGGTCAGAGCTGCCTGTCAGAGCCAAGTCCACTGAGTCAACCATGAACCAACACGCCAGACTTTAACAAAACAAAGCACTTATTATTTCTCAATCAATACGCTACCTCAAAGGCCCTACAATAAACCCTGTCCACCACCACAGACATCCTATTCACATCCTGTATGGGTTTAACTTGGTTTTTCAAGGTGCCAAAAGTTTTACAATGTTTGCACTTAAATGGAGCTATGTAGCTGGCTAAAGCCTTCAAATGAGAGTCAGTATCTCTGAATGAGATGCAAATAGGCTGAGTCCAGCAATTCAAAAGACAACACAAAAGAGGAAGTAAAGACTTCATATTAAAGCTTTTGTAGGAGGTTTCAGCTGCTGAAATTAATGCTGATATTTTGTATATAAGCTACAAAAGCAGACAAGACTCTCAGTGACCATTTGGCTCACACTGTCACCACTGTAGTAAAGCAAGCCCCTTCAGCTAAACTTACTAAATGGCTCAGGGGAAACAGCTACTCCCACTCACACACTAAAACACACACACACACAAACACAACACAGACCTGCTCGACTCTCCTGGGAAAGGCGCTGCGTCTGAACAGGCCTCTGTGACTCACTCTAGCAAAAATAAACTGGGCAGCTGTGAGAACAAGGCCTGGGAACCATGAAATTTGGGGGTAGTTAAGGGGGTGGGATCTTGAGTTTGCATGAAGAGATGAGGGGACGTTCACCGGCATCCACTGCTGGGTAAAGGGAACAAGGAGTGACAAGTGCAGAGGCAAAGGGTGGGAGGCCGAGTCTGCTCTCAGAGCAGCCAGGAGAACATAGTGTGCCTGCCCTGCCTGCTGTGTTTCCCATTAGAAACCCTGATTGGTGGTCAGCCTGGAAGAGATCATACCAGGAGATTGTAGAAAATGGGCACTGCTTGGTCTCAGTATTCACTTTGAATTTGAAAAAAACCAAGACATATTGAGTGTGATAGATGAGTTAGCTCAGAAAGTTGCCCCCTAGGGTTTCAAGTGTTTCAGGGGTACATCTCATGCCCGAGGTCCTCCTCACCTTATGTCATCTTGTGCTCACCCTGAACCCTGGCTCACCTCCTCGTGATGCAAACTGGCTCCGCTCTCCTGCTCACCAGCAGAGCATAAACAGAGGTAGTGCAGAAACAAAGACAGAGAGAGGGCTTGACTGAAATCCCTGCCCACTGATGTAATCTCTAATCTCAGAACCATGTTGTTCTCAGCAAATCATCCCTGGAGGTCTCCCATCAGAACCTTATTTTCAATCTTATTAGACCTTTTTTTTGCCCTTTGGAGACAGTACAAAAAAGCTTTTTGGTGTGGCTACTGATACCCTTTGACCAGACAAAAATCGGAGACAAGTCTAGAAATGGACTGAGGCTTGGTTATGTTGACTTTACTTTTATATATCCCGTACTCAAAGCAGTCTGTCATCATAGGAAAAATGGAGCCCCTTTACAAAAACCAGACCAAAGAATATATATACTAAGTTACAGGCAGGCATGAAAATAGTTAGTAGTAAAAAGTTTATCACACTCTTTAAAGTTCCTGTGAGGGATTATTAGCCTTAAATGGAATTTAATGGAGTGTTTAGGCATCAGTGTTGATGCCTAAATGGAATTTAGGCATCAACACTGATGCCTCTTTCTGAGCCACAAAGAAAAAAAATCATCAGAGGAAGACTGATTATCCCTACATCATTATTTTAACAGAGACTGACGCTGGGTAGGTGTTAGATGAGGCAATCACCCCAACAGCCTTGGTTTACATTTTACACAGTAAAAGTTCATAGTGAGTGATGCATTTGACTGTTAAAAGAAATGATATATATTTCTGTATTTTTACAGTATAACAGAGCTGCAGTAACTCTTAAAAAACAGTGGCATGTTGGGTCTCCTCTGGTAAGAACAAAGCACACAGTAAGAGCAAGGCAATACATATTAATCAAGAATATGCTCTATGCATTCTTAAGGAGCACCTAAAGTCACAGGTGGGAACTCTAACACAGTGGATAACTTCACACATGGTGCAAATGTACCTCACATCAAAAACAATTATCCACCAGAAACATGACAACAATAACCCCAGCAGGGATCACTGTACAACAGGCAACATCCAAACACAACAAAACACTCTGCCCAAGGGCATGATGGGGAACTCCATCCACACATCCCCCCAGATTTGAGAGTGCAGTAAGGGAGCTTAGATTAATTAACTCTACAGAGTTGAACTAACACGGTCAAATAACCTCAACACTGAACATTTCACTCAGAATGGACTTAATTACACTTTGAGAGCTAAAACCAATTGCATTTAACCCTGAGATATCACCACTTCAGTTTTTGCTGTGATCAACAGCTGTCTATGGATGTGATGGGGAATTATTTTCTTACTATGTACCTCTGTTTAGCCAGCAGAGGTGGATAAAGTACAAGAGTAATGTGCTGAAGTAAACGTACAGTTACGCTGGTTAAAACTTAAGGTAGAAGTAAAAGTTCTGATATCAAAAGTACAAGTACCCTAAAACACTACTGCATTACAGTAATTTAAGAAAACATGATTACTTTCCACACCTGGAAACCACATCATTACAAAGTAAAGTTTTCAGATTTGTAAACTTCAGTACTCTCTATAACACTTGTTTTAAACATTACATTCTCTATTATCTAAATGAGCCATACTATATTAGAATTTATGTAGTTAAGATTAATCACATCCTTTTTAGAGCATTTTGAAATTCCAATACTTTAAATGTCATATAGTTTAATATAGTCTATGTTTTGTGTAATTGACTTCCTGTTTGGATATAGACTTGCTTTTAGGTAGACCAAAGGTTATAACATGAACTAAACTATAAAAAAAGGAACTTGTCATGGATTGAAATAAAACAAATGGACAGTAAGAGGTACTCTTTATAGCTTTAGATTAGTTTTAGTGGACGAAAACTCAGCAACATTTTAGTCCAAACATTATTATCTTGGCTAACTTTGGTACAAAATCATGCTAGTTGGTTCTATGCACCCTGCAAAACCTGAGATCTCTGTTATCTACAGCTGAGTGGCAGAAGAGCTAAAGATAGGTTGTGCTTTGACAGATTTACCCACAGTTGTCCCTGGATTTTGAATGTCCAACAAAAACTAAATTACAATTTAGTGTCATTTTAGTCATCTTGATGAAACTAAACTTACTTTGAAAGAGTTTAAGCCACGATGAAATTAACATGGGTAACATTGAGTTTGCCCTTCACTGGCCAGTAAAAAAAAATGGCCCCATACCATTATTTATGTGGTTTACGCAAAGTGCATTGAAAGGGACAATAAAGCATGCCATTAAAAAGAATTATGGCACTAATTGTTGATTTTGAATCACAATTAATCTGATTAACCTTGATAAAAAAAAAAAAATTCAAACCCTTAAAAATAATTGTATTGATTTCATCAGACATATCCCAAGGAGAGGAATGAATTCATCAAAAGTTTCCAAACCCATCTGTTTCCAAGCCAAATGCTGACAATGTATTTAGCAGTTTAAAAAGCGTGTATCAGTTTTCTTGCACTTTTTGATAACTGAAAACAAGAAATTTCCCAATATTGTGTTCCTAGGGCTACTACAGTTAGTTGTAATGGTAGCAAACAAATATTGGTATCATTTGGAGCAATTTTAAAGTATCATGACAACCCTATTACACACGTATTCCTGAATCCCTCCTACATTTATAAGAATACCTACCCAGTATGATGTAGTTGATTTTCAAGGGTAAAATGCTGATGTAGGTTGTCCGTGAATTGTATGACGAGAGCTATTACAGTAACCACATCCCAGATGTGTGTGTATTTTTTTCCCATGGCATAAGGAGCTAAGTTAAAGGCGGACTGAAAGTGATGAGAAAGCTCATGAGCCAGCTTCCAGATGAGTGGGCGTTTCCTCTCAGCCTGTGTTAGCGGGCTTGTACAGTGCTGGTTTAAAGTTATATTTAGTCAAATCATGAATATTGAATTAGAGACCAATAAGGGTTTCAGGATGGTCAGGAAATGTATTTCCAAGAAAATACAAGTTTGAGGGTACTGTAAGTCTTCTTAAAGAAATATAATGTAATGGCTAGATGTAAATTATACCTAATCTTTAAATGAATGCTAGTTGCATCATTAAGAGGCATGCATCAAATATGCAATAAGTTCCCATCATCTATAGGTTCCTTATACTAGCAGCAATGCACCAATAACTTAGGTACAGTCTGTGTTTTTTAAGGTTTACCAACATTATCAGGAAGATTTAAAGTACTAAATGACCCAGATTTGAATCATCAGCTCATTTGAATAACAGGTGAGAATTCAAGCTTAAACTGTGTGATCCAACACAAACATGTTTACAGCTGTATAAACTGATGAGTAACTCACCAGTAATCCCTCTCTCAGACTCTTTTAACAGCAAGTTTGATTTATTTTCCTTTAGAAAACAATAGCTAGAGTGATGTTTGGCATGAATCATTGTGATAAGCTTTACTGTTACCCTGTCATTTCCTGTTAGGGCTTCATCTACGTCACTACTACCCCCCCCCCCCCAGTCACTGCTGCCAGCACCAGAAAATGTCTCAAAAACTTTATAAAAATGATCAAACTACACAAGAAACATGCACATTGGTTGGACAGTACGAAATAAAAGCACCTGATTTGAATTTACCCCTGTAGATGGAAGGGGTCTCCACATCGAGGCAGGCCATACAGGACAGAGATGGTTCGCTGGGCAGCCAGGTCTGGAGTCCCATGGAGTGATGAGGCCAGAGGAGAACGGGGGAGTCGGGGAGTGTAAAGACCCAGCTCTCAGCAGACGACAGCTGGCTCTCAGGGCTGCAAACAGTCCCTCCTCTCCTCTTTGGATGTGTGCTTGCCTCAGCAGAGAAACTTAGTGTGTGTATGTGAGCGTGCTCAGTCAATGTCAGGAGGAGGGAACACAGTGCTGCTCGTGTTAACCCTCGCGAGGTCAGAGACTCATCATACTACGGCGCAAACCCCACAGGAACTGTTGACATTTTTCCTCAGCAGGGGACCAAATCCTTGACTGGTTAGCAATAGGAAGTTGATCAAAACAAGCTGTTGGGAAATCTCCATGAGAAACTGTTTCAGGGTCGTTTTCTCCAGAAAGTTTTTTAGCACTAAATAACAAAGACAAGCACAAACACAGTGAGTCCAAAGGGAAATAAAAGGTCATCTTTAAAAAACAAACATAATTTTTTCATGATTAGCTATGATATTTCACAAAATTATGAATGTTTTCACTGTTTATTCTGGTGCAGCAACATTGATTTATGGCAACAACATGTCAGTGTCATCTTAGCTTTGCTTCAACTTGAACTTGTATTTGATTATTTAAGAACTTGATAAAAGAACATTACATTTTCATTTTAACAAACTAATCAGAACATGTGTTTATAGGAGGGAGTTGGAGCAAATACAAGCTTGGATGCTACTTATCATTGGTTTTTAGATGCCAACATTGATTATAGATGCACCAATAGAAAACTACAAAGAGATCAGTGATTTTCAGTGTAATTTGGTAAAATATTTACCTAAAAAAATGCAAAATGTTTCTCATCTTCATTTAAAAGCCTAATGTCCTGACTCAAACTAAAAGGAAGCTATGGTTAATTTAAGATGTGTTTTTGCAGACAAAAATACATTTCAAAAAGTCATCCATTTAAATGTATATTTATAGTGTATAATTCAACAACTGTTTAGTGCTTCTACAAAGTCACAGAATTTTTTTTTTTTTTTCAAATAAGCGGCATGGTTATCACAGTCATTACAGTGTTGCATCAATCTGCTTCCTGGCCAGCTGTTTCTTATTCTCTGTTCACTTCATAATTACTCACGTAAGAATAAAGTGAAAACATATGACTTCACAGCCAGTAAGCAGTGTTTAATTCATGATGCATGTTAAGAAGGTAAAAAGATCACATTCTTGAATTTCACAACAAATCACATCAATTTCGGAAATAACCCAGCAAGCATGAGAATTTCACATCTGTGGTTCTGTTCACTTTGTTCCAAGGAGGGAAAAAATGATACACATTGGTGACTTGTAACTCTAGTTTCATGTGTGTCTGCATCATCTTGAAAACAGTGGTTCAATAATGTAATGTAACATTGATAATTTTAGAAAAAAGGGAAAAAAAGGAGTGTCGTTATGTCACACAGTATAATAATAATAATAATAATAATAATAATAATAATAATGATACATTTTATTTATAAGCGCCTTTCTGAGCACTCAAGGACACTTTACAGATTTAAAAACATTTACAACAAAACAAGAGATAAAAGCTTAACACGGTATCAAATGGAATAGAATAATTACAGTGAATAAGCTATCCTGAACAGGTATAGAACTAATAAGAGCTTTTTTACTATTTGGTCACTGCTTTCACTTTTTTTTTTTTTTTTTTTTTTTTTTTTCACAAATCGTCAACATACATGGAAAGGAAATGTCAGAATTAATGGATAAATTAAAGTTAAAGGTTTGAGGGCACACCCGTATGCAAGCAGCCCAGGTTTAAGTCTGGTCTGTGGCTCCATGTGTCATTCCCCACTCTCTCCTCCTTGTTTCTGATCCACCTTCCTCATATAAAAATAAAGCTGAGCCTAGCCAATTAATCTGCTGACCAACTTAACTGGCCGATTATAGCCCTTTAGAAACTGTCATTAATGGCCAAAAAGTTGGCAGATTTTAACACTTGTGTTTTTTCACTAATAAAGTGCAGGGGTTATGACTTGGTTTTACTTAGACATCATGTCTGAGTTCTATTGATTATCCAGTAGAGGGCGCTCAGACTCATTTCATGTGCTCCATATTTATCTCCTTACAGCAGAGAGACTAGAGCTCAGAGCAGCTTTGCTGGACATCAGTTTTGTTTTTTTAAGACAATGGTTTACCTCAATGGTTTGTAACTAGTTTGTGAAATAAACAACTCCACAGTCATGAGTCATGACATGTCTTGTTGTGTTGGTCACACTTAGCTGTTTATATTAGCAAGCTAAAGTTAGGATAACCTAGCTTAATATTAGCTTACTCTAAACTTTAGCTGAGTTGATAACAACCATATGAATGTAATTGTCAATATCTCTGTGATGTTTAGAGAGGCGCATTTTAAAGAGTGTTTTACCAGCGACTTTTATGACAGTGCCTATTACCTATTACCAATAATAAATTCATCATTTGTAAATACGATCACTGACCATTTCATTAGACGGATCTGTGCAATGTAATGTATGCCAATAACAACATCTCTATTTTCCTGAGGTCACCACATTTTTGCACAGCATTTTATTCACAATAATTCTAATTATGACATTAAAAGTATTCAAAATAGTAAAATGTTCTGCCTTCAACATTTCAAATAACATGGCCAATATAACCATTGTCCAAATTTTGTATTTCCTAATATTGATATCGGCATTGGCCCCAAAAATCCATATCGGTCAGCCCATAGAATAAAAAGGTCCAACATTAGAGCATTGGAGCATTAAAAGTCTAACCAGAAAAGCCTCTTTGAGCTTAAGAACCACGATTACAAGAATGTCCTGGCCAAGACAGGCAGCAGAACATTTCACTAAGTAACACACATCTCAGATCATTATAAACACAGGTCAACTTATCCTGAGTCACAAAACAGAAACTCATCAGACAAAACATGTCAAAACCTGATGCATCTTCCTCCAGTGCCTTTAAAAAAAGATTTAAAGAGACAGCTCCTCAAGACTCAAATTTTCTTGAAGCAGATCCCAAGCTGCAGGAGCAGAGTTCTTGAAACTCCCTTTACCCATATTAAGACACACTTTGGGAACAAATAGCAAAAATAAGACATGTGACTGGGTCACAGTATGAAAACTGTAGCTTCCAATCTTTAAATGAATAAAATCAGACAAGTATGAAGGAAGCAGGCTACTTACAGCCTTACATAAAAGGATATTAATCTATGAGTAGTCAAAGAGGACCAGCCAACTTAATCATATAGAAAACAATAATGTGTATTATGAACCTCATTGCTGCATGCATACAGTATGCAGAGATTTAAGGCATGAAGGAGATGCATGCATATACACTTTAAACATCCTAATAGTCAATCAGCAATCATTGTGGTACAGCAGAGAGAAACAAGATTTATTTCTGAAATGGAAATAAATACCCAGCCACAAGCTGCTTAAAGATGACAATGACAGCACTGAAATATTCTGGCAAAACCCAATTTCAATCCAAGTGCAAGCTATTACAAAAATGTTTTTTATTACTGATAAAATATGACGTTTAAAGGAAAAACTTTGATTTCAGAGACTACTTAACTACTGTGATTATGTTGGCTCACAAAAGCAATTTTGATCTAATTCCCGACTTCATTCCACCAAATAAATCCCTAAGAAGAGTTTGTTTTCTCAGAACAGGCCTATTCTAAAATGGTCAACATGAGCCACTGTTACCAAATGTGTAGTTAGGTTAAAGTTAAACGTTTCAGTCATTTATTCCGCCTCCTCTCACCGGTCTGCTTGAAGCACCGGAGGTCGTAGGGGTGGATTATGTAGACCCTCTGTGACATCAGTGCAACAGGATCTGTTCTTCTGCAGGGCGAAAAAATACATAATGTTATTGCTAAAGAATATATTGTTTATCTCTCTTTAGTGTGTGTCAGATATGGCAGTTTATTCAAGATAAAAACATAGATATGAAAATCCATATAAAGTAATGTGTGGGAAAACAGAGATATCAGGTTCTCATGTTAATTCAGTGTAATCTGAGGGATTTTGTTGTTTTGATTTATGGGAAACTAAATTGTGTATTTGTTTTTATACTGTATATCACATGTGATCTACTTTATGTACTGTATAGTATTTAGTCTGGAGTGCGTGGACATCATGTGAAACCTTAGGCATAGTGACAGTGAGATGAGTAGTTTCTGTGACACAGAGCCAAACATCGCACACTTTCAGCCTGGGCCTCCCCCTTTAGATGACAATCTCTGTAATTAGGAGCTGTAGATTCCCCCTGGGTGGACAACGCCATCCTCATTTCTCCCATTACCACAGTATAATGATTTTTCAACAAGGAACCAGCTTCTTTATAAGGTTTCTTTACAGAGTTAAAATGAAGTGAAAATTTATATTCAGAGCCACAGAGGTTAATAGTGATTAAGCAGTTAATACCAGACATGATACAGCAAAATCAAGACTGTAGTGCTCAGGACTTGAGAAGAATATTGATTACTCTGGCTAGCGGCTGTCTGCTTATCTGACTTAAGGCAGTGCCACACAACAGCTACTACAGATACCTAAAATCAAATAGTTTGAATAGCAGTATAGTTCTATTGTATACTAAGATGGATGAAGCAACAGATTCCTAGGAATGAAGCCAAAAGATTTAGAGTTCCCATATCATACAATGCTATTTTGACATTGTTCCCAATTTTTCCAAATTTTATACAGTTTTCATCACTTTTTCCTCCAATTTGGTGAATTTTAACACATTTTTGCCACTGAAAACCATGTTTTGTCAATTTTAAACCCTTTCCACCACTTTTTTTCTGCCTGTTTTGCCACCTCTAAACCAAATCTTGCCACACTATTGTTGGCTCAGTTGACTCAATATTGCAAATGTTGACCCCTCTTTACCACTTTTAATGCCACATTTCACAATTTGATATGCACATCTTTGCCATGTTAACCATTTCTGCCTCAGCTTACCTTTTTTTTGCCAATTTATATCAATTTTTCATCAAATTTCACCAAATTTCCACCGATTTTTGCCACTTTAACACCACATTTCTGCCACTTTTTAATCCCCTTTTACCACCTAATATGCCCTTTTTAGCCACATTAATCCATTTTTGCCATTTTTTTTCCACTTTATCTAATTTTTGGCACTTCTAACCCATTTCTGCTACTTTTAAAATCCAATTTCACCACCTTTCCCACCACTTTTTTGCCATTATTAACCCATTTTAGCTATTTTTAACTACTTTAATTCTGTTTTTAACAAAAGGATTTACATTTTTAAGAGGGCTACTTACTGCACAGATGAATTAAAATGACAGTGTTTCTTTGATAAGAGTGGTTATTATTCAGGTTAAATATAAAATACACCAGCTTAACTTTACAATGGACCATGATTTTGCTGGGCCCCAGTTTGGCTGGGCCCCAGAAAGCTCTCCTTTTTTCCCCCTTAATGGGCGGCCTTGTCTGCACGTGACTATTCTTAAAATGTGCAAAGCTGTGTTCAGCCACCTTCAGGTACAGTGGGCATATAGTCTCTGGCACCTTTATTTTGGGGGTTGCGGGCTGAAAAGGTTGAGAACCCCTGCCCTAAGGTATAGATGTGACTGTCTATACAAAGCGTAAACTGATAACTGAAGGTTTTCTTTGTTTGGGTGAAGCTTGAATATCCTCTTTAGCATCCCCATTGCAGAGACTGTGTGCAAGGTGTGTCATATGGGAAGGCAATGAGAACCCAAGCAACCAGGAGGAAGTGTACTAGTGTAATGCCAAGAGCCCTGAAGTTTCAATTTATTGTCATGATAAATAGTCATAAATAAAAACAATGTTTCTAAAAATCTAAGACAAGAAAATAAGGCAAGCAGTGGAAGAAACAGACTAACTAAAGTGAGTCCTGTCATGTGAACAGAGAAACATGGAGTAAAACAAAGATAGTTTTTGTCAGAGGCAATATTCACACTTTCCCCAGATTAGTTATTTCTGATCATCAAAGCTCTAATTAATGACAATCCCAAGTGAGAGCTGCAAACTAGTACACATACTTGAAATTACAGAACCCTGCTCAGCATATTTTACTTGCAGCAGTGTCTCACTTTTGTAAAAAACAGAGCTTCCATCACAAAGAAGAAAACTAGCACTTCTGTTCAGAACCCATCTTAAACCCCCACTTTAAAGGATAAGGGCTAACTTTGCTGTTTAAAGTGGTGATGGGCACACTGTTATTAGGTTCAGGTGCACTTTGAAGAGGGGCTAATCTATACAGCCCCTTTAAGCTCACATAGGTATTTCCTATAAAACCAAAATTCCTGGAGGATTTTCACTGGCCGGTTTCCAGGAAGAATCCTTCATTCTGGATAAAATGCACATTTGACGTAATCTTGCTGCAGGTATGCAAAGCAGACAGCTCTTTCCATAAAACACCACACATATTTTACCCTGAGCCAAGACTTCAGACTGAGAAAGATTGATTTGAGTTTAATGGGCATGTTGCTGAGAATGTGCTGGAACACCAAAGACAGATGTTCAGGCTGATCAAACTATGAATATCTTAATCACACAGTTCTGTTCATATACTTAGACGTATCAGGTGTTGGGTTGTGGATGACAGATTGCAGGGTTATTGAGCTTTGACATTAAATTATAAGCCCTAGAGTACAGTCATAGTTAGAGGTCTGGGCTTCTGCCATTGTACCAATTTAAGTAAAAGCACTAGATGTATCATATAACACCTGGATGAAGTTTAGTCCACAACAGTAAAGCAGGAATGTGTTTAAATGATGAGATGCAAGTCAAATAGCTCCCCATGCACTCTTTTGTTTGAACCCACTCCTAACCTCGGCAGCAGCAAAAACAATCTTGATGTTGAAGGATTTGTTTGCTTTTGTACGTCATAAAGACATATCAGTGTTGATTTCAGTCAATTTCATAACCAGTAACTCCTCACAGTAGCTCTTAGATTATTAAGATGTTTACAGTAAGATTTCATGTGATGAAAGATTTTACAGTAGAGACTGTGCATTCATTTTCACAGGGAAGTCTCAACAACACCCTCTACCATTACATCCCACACTGGCCTCTGCAGATGGTGGGAAAGCCAGAAGGAAATCCCTGTAGGCCTCCAGTTTTCTTTGAAGCTACGCTACAAGAAGCTGCTTCGAGACGCTATAAAAGGCAGGCCTGTGGCAGCTTTGGCCACGGTAACATCATCACCAAAAACAGCTAATTGCACACACCAAAAAATAAACATGCTTCCAGTTGCCTTAAGGCGCACTGTAATTACATTTAGGCATGTGTATCAACACATACAGCCACAAATCATTTGTTTTTACTGTTATTATGGGTAATCTATGACATTTTCCCATGCTTACTGCCAATTTGACCAACTTTTTAACCAAGATCAACATTAAAGGGGACATATTTTACCCTTTTATGACAAGTTTATATTGCACCCAGAGGTCCCCAAAACATGCCTGTGAAGTCTGTTGCTGAAAAACACTCCAGTATTGGATTTTTGCATGTCTAAAAACCTTCTATGATTCAGCCCTGCTCAGAACGAGCTGTTTCTGTGTCTGTAGCTTTAAATGTTACTGAGCTGTCTGATTCCGCCCCTGACTACGCCCTCTCAGGTAATGGATGTGGTTTAATTGATGTGACTCTCCAGATTGAGCTGAGAGGAGGATCACGAGAGGAGGGTGGAACTTTCTTCCAAGTGGGGAGGGCCAACCAAATCTGGGGGCGGTGCTAACTCCCCACATGACATCATGAGGGGAAAATCTTGTTTCAGCACTCATGGTCTGAAAGGTGTGTATGGGGGGGTCTGGTCCTTGAGGGGATTTTGGACAAAGAAGCCTGAAAAGTGATTTTTGCATAATATGCCCCCTTCAAGTCAGTATTTGCAGCTATAAATGGAGAGGCTAGGGCTTGCAAAAATGTTTAATTGAAACCCAAATACCAATGAAAACATTTGCCTGATGACTTGTGTACAAAGGTGCAACACTTTTAGAGACATGCCACAGCATCTGATGAATTCATGGTTTTCCTTATGTTTCTTTCTATAATTTTTTACAATTAGTTTAGAAATGGGTAGTATATTGTGGAGACTAAGGCAAAAAAAGTGTTTTTATGATCATGCAGATTGGTGTCTATAAGGTGAAACTGAAGCCAGACTTGGCTATCATAATGTTAGTCTGGTTTTAGGAAAATATCCCAAGGTAAGAGTTGTTTTCAAAAAGACTTTTCAGGGTCCACTTAAACAAAAGCCCTCATTAGAAAAGCTATCAACGAGTGCTGGAGATGGGTGCTGATGGCCTAGCAGGTAGATCGAGCCCCATTTGCTGAGACTACTGTATCTCAAATACTGTAAGAAAGCTCACTGTGGTAAAAGCCTCACCTGTGTTTGCACTCACAAACCTAATCAATGTGACTTAAATCACTGCAACCTCATATGCTTAACCTCATATGCATATTTACACCAATCAATCTACTTACTGTACTAATGACTAGTTAAATCTATTTACCATACTCAAATGCTGCAAGTAATTAATCTATTCACTGTTACTCAAATACAGTAAGACGGCTCTCTGGTGTAAAATGCCTCCCCTCATATGTACCACCCAGTAATCAACAATCTGAAATTATTGTACCTCATGTAAATGTCCCTACATACTTGTATGTTTTCTACTCTGTTTATATCTAGTCAGAATCCTGTCCCCCTTTGCACCTCTAGCAAAAATATTGTCAATCCACACAGACTTGTATTTAAAAGGAATACCTGAAGAGTTTGTACAAACAGTATTTAAATCTTATTTTTTATACTTTTTCAGTTTATTTCTTTTTTATACTCAGTGACCAACTGTATCCACTGTCAGATCAAATAACAGCTAAAAGCCCAACAATAAATCTTTAAACAAGTGATGGAAGGAGATGTGTGCAAAATATAATTGGGAAATGAGATTTAAAGCTTCTTACAGAGAGAAATGTACCAGATTAGCTCATGTTTCTAAAAATACCTTATTGTATAGCCAAAACAAGAGACAAAGGGTCGGAGATTTTTTCTTCTTTTTTTTTTGTGCATCTGGAGGTATGATCCTTTATAAATCATGCAAGAAAACAAAGTGTAACAGCTACACCCAGAGGCAGGCAACTTTTTCCCTCTTCCCCTTTAACATTCCCTCATTTCAACAACCGTAAATTTACCATAATTAACCCTCGGGTGGCTGTTACTCAGAGCAGTATCATGCATCCAAGCCCCCCCGCTCTCTGAGATCCTGGTTGGACACAGGCAGCAATGTGCTTGGCAGGGGGTCGGCGAGGGGTCGACCATGGACAGAAATAACCTCTTGTTTGCTCAATGGCATGCTGTGACTAGTGTTGTTGTTCCTGGAGCCAGACACGGAGTCCAGGTTCATGTTTAGTTATGGTGGAGCCTTAAGTCTTAGTGAGAGTGATACTAAACGTTCTGTTGGTGGGAGAGTAAAGTAAACATTGGTAAATTAAGAATTACTTTAAAGGACACAAAAGGGGGGATTCAGTCATTGTTTTCAAATATAATCTCTCAGGTTAGAGTATAAAGCACAAACTAGTTTGTATATCGTTGTTGATAAGTACAGAGGGGAAAAACAAAGATTTGGGCGATAGATACATTCTTATAACCAGATCTTTTTATTGTCCCAATAAGTTTAGGCTGAACTTTAAATTCACCTCAGCTTTATTTGTATAGTACCATAAAAACCATTCATAAAAAAAACATTTATATGAGTTGCTAAATAGATAAAACAGGGTTCCTACACACTTTCAGAATTCAAATCTAAGAATTTCTAAGACTTGAACTCAGACAAATTAATACCACATCTGCAAATGGTAAAAAATGAAATTTGAGATTTCTTGGTACACCAGAAAACAGCATAATTTTCTGATCAAATGCACTGTTTACAAAAGGTAAAGACATTTCTGGGTTATAAACTGCCAAATTTGATGACTTCATATTCTCAGGTTTCATTATTTAATAGAATTACAATTTCAGTCAGAGAGGACCAGTCAAAATAAGGGGGACTACTCATGTTTTAGGCCTGAGAACTTAAATGCAAAAAGAATGACTAAGACATCCTCAAGCAAAGTGTCATCTAACATTTAAGTAAAAATAAGACACTTTTAAGACTTTTTATAGCTTTTAATCTATAAAGTCCAATTTAAGAGGTTTTAAGACTTTCCAAGATTCCACAAGAACCAATCAATACAGTAAAAATCTCCAAAATACCAAAAACCAATGAAATAAATAGATGAAATAAGTGAAAGTAAGACTAAGTAAAAAAACTGTGTGAAATGGAAATGAAAATGGAATGTGATAATCTGCCAAACACTAAAAACCCTCCTTCCATAACAAACAGCACAAAGACAACATATCAAAGTTAAAGCAGTGGAACCTCCTTGGTAGGAATAACATTTGCATACTTTGCATTTTCCACAAGCAACACCTTTCACAACAGTTGCGACAGTGGAAACAGGAGACAGGAAAAGTAGGAAAATGCAAAAATTAAACACCAGCTGGAACATGTATTGAACCATGGATTTTGGAGCTTTGGGTTTGGGAGTGTTGAAATATTAGTGTAATTTTAACTCCATTCAAGGTTTAATGGCCTTTGGTGTTGGAGTTACTGGACAGTGTTGATGCATTTAGTCCATACTGGTAGTGAGTCAACTGATCTAAGCTCCGCCCCTTGCCATTTCAGATCAGGGGGAGATGTTTTTTCCATCATACCCTTGTGAATAAGAGCATGATGTGATTTAGATGTATTTATATGTTGCCTGTTGTACAGTGACAAATGCAGGGATTCCTTTGTTTCCTTGTGTTTTTGGTGATTTATTGCTGTTTTGATGTACAACACTTCTGCACCATGAATGAAGCTGTCCACTAAGTTGATCAATTCCTGAAAGTTGCAGGATATGGTAAACAAAAAAGGACAGAGCGCAGACTTTCTATTCAGGGAATATTCTATTTTTGCACCTGTCTCTTTGCTCCATGGTTGCCATAAGACTTTGACACAGTTGAAAATCTTTTTTCAGCATAAAAAGAGCTTTGCACTGTTTAAGTAATCAAAATTATAAAATGCTGTCTATTAATGTATGATGAAAAACAGAGATTTATTAAATGTATGCAAGACAAAAAAGCACTAATATACAAAGTATGATTTAAGACAAGTCAGTTAACGGTGAGATAATGTAAAGGAAAAATGGCAAAACAGCTAATAGCAAAATACTGTAAAAGTGATTTTGACAGCTTATATTGTTTTGCCATCAACAGTAAGATTCTGTAAATTTTGGTGATAGTAAAAAACAGTTAATTTTAAAATAACATAATGAAAACCCTGCTGCCAGTTGATTACTATTATTTTACAGCATAAATTTTAAGTGTGCAAAACCATCTACACTGGTTTTGAAGCAACATATGCTACGAAGTACAGGACCTCTTTTGAGTGAAGGCTAGCTTATTTCATCAAGACAATGCCAGACCACATTCTACATGTAGTACAACAGCATGGCTGCATAGAAAATGAGTCCAGGTGGTAATCTGGCCTTCCCACGGTCTCTCACCCTTTAAAAATATTTACAGCATGACACACACAAATTGCGACAAAGAAGATCTGTAAGTATTGAACAACGGAATAAGCAAGGATGTGATGACATTCCACTTTCAAAATCACAGATACTTGCCCCCTCTATTCCCAAATGTTGATCAAGCTGTTAAAGAGGTAACGCAACAGTGGGAACATCTGAAGTGTCCCAACCTGCTAAAACGTGTTGCTTGCATTGCATTTAAAATGGGCATATCATTTTCCAAAAATGAAAAAAATCTCAGGTTTAACATTTGGTGTGTTGCTTTGTGCCATGTTCAATCAAACATTGGGTTTAAATGTTAGCAAATCATTCCTTTTGTCTTTTACTTGCATTTTACACAACACCCCAACTTCTCAGGAAACAAGGCAAAGCATCTTAAGAAATTTCTTGCGTTGCAACAGTAGGATTTCTTAGTAGACTGAAATTTATTATACTTTATGTAACACATTCACGTCGACAGTGCTGACTCAGGGGGAAAGATTGTTACTTAATATCAGCCATACTATTCACACAGCACTAGATGTACGTGCTTTTAATTCTGATTACATTAACAGAGGCCTTGGCTCATTCAAAGGCTGATGTGTTGATGTAATCAGAGGGTTTGAGGTACTTGGAGAGTATGAAAAAAAAAACATTATGATTTCAAAGTAATGTTAATGGATGTGACTTACACAGGCAGTAGGTGCCAACAGCTGGCACCAAAGAACTTTTCCATGCCTGAGTGGAAAGTGGCATCACTCCATTATGAAGACTGGGATTTAAGGACAGCATTTTAATATGCAACTAAAAGACTCTAGAGACGTCAGTGTATCTTAATTTAAGTGGCAATAAACTGGTGAGCTGAGGCCTTTATAACTGTGTCCTGACTCTTATTTATATATTTCCCAGAACTCTCCAGAAATACACAATCATGCAGCATGCATACCATTTTTGTGTCCCCACTTACTGATCTTGCTTTGCATTTCCTCAATGGAATAACAGGCAGCAATAAACCATGGACGCAGCCTCAGGAGAAACAGACAGCTGGTTGTGAGAACATCTAGACCACAAGGGAAACAATACATGTCCTTAAAACGCAATAAAGTGTATGAAATTCATCAGGAAAGAATCAATTATTTAAATTAATAATCAAAACAGATGCAACAGAATATAGGTCTACATACTGGAAACAGTGTCCTATTGAAGCCTGAAATGAATATCAAATATGATGCATTAGACTGCATCATATTTCACTACACCAATGTAACGTTGCAGTAATGGCAGACATTCACCCTTTATTTATCTACTGTCATCTCACTGAAACGGTTTTACTTCCTGACTTAGCTCTGGGAAACAGTGAAGTTACCCTGATTACAGACATTTCCTTCCTCCACCATTCACAGCAATGCCTGGAATGGCTGCAGTATTTACTCAGGCCTGAAGCAGTACACTGCTGATCCCACACCCACATGGCATATGCATCATAGGCTCCAAAGGCCAAGGGTTCCTGGGAGAGAAGTCCGGACAGAAAAAAAAGATATTCTGTATGAAGAGACATGATACCATAAGATAATCATAAAAGCCTCTTCCCTGGTGCTGCTGTGTGACCCCTGACAAGACCTAATGCATAATATACTGCCCTAAACTTTGTAGGAGCAAATTGCGTCTGTGAGAGCCCCCTTGACTGTGGGCCCCATGAAACTCCCCCAAGCTGTGCCCAAAACAGTTAAAAACAATGTTTGGATCTTAAACGGTTTAAAGGCTTCTTCTTTTGGTTTCTAGTGTGAGTCCTGTGAGTTAAAATAACAGTCTGGATCACAGGTTTAACAGGAAATATAGCAATGTTTTTGCTGTTTAAATTTAGAATACATCCATCAGTCGAAATAAAAGACCTGCAGTAAGAAAGGACAAACTCTTATTTTCTTAATAAATGTGTAAAGCTATTTGCAAAAATCTGCAATTGAACATTCAACAAAAGGTTTTGGCATTGTCACTTGGAGAGTCTCACCAGAGAGGGGGGCACTTTGAGCTCATGGTTACCGTTTCATTGGTAATCTTTTATGATCATATTCATGTTATATGAAGCTGTAAATGTATATAGGAGTGTCAAGTATTCCTTGAGTCGGATCAGAACTTTTTAAGTCTGCCTTGTATCATTCTGCACCTGACTGTTGGGACAAGAAAAAATATTCTCTTGAGATCAATGCACTTTCCCCTTATGGGTATAGAAGCTGGATTTTAAACCTCCAACCTCTGGTTGTAATTGTTTTACATAACTCCTTACTGTATTTATTCTTATGAAGCTTAGCGTAAGTTTAAACAGGAAGACTGCTTCATTTCCATTCATTAATAATCAGTCACTCATGTGTCACCCTTTCACCACTTTGTATTCCTGCTTTGATAATCTGGTATAGGCGTTTACTCACTTAAGCTCTGAAACAATCCCATTCTGCCACGATCTCTGTCAATCCAATCGTTCTGCTACCGTCACATTTTGAAATCTCTTCTCCTCTCCACCACAGTCAGTCTGCTATTTCAGTGGGACCCCTGCAACCCCCCACCACCCCAGCCACCTCCATTACATCTCATCGGTCCAGGCCAGCTTTCATCCCTCCGTCGCTATCTCATCAGAGTCTGTGTCAAACTTATCAGAAGTCCTCATCTAAAACTACTCCTTCCATCACCACCATCAGTGACTCCACTCTGTAGGGGGCATCCTATCCTACTGCTGGCCGCACTACCCCTTCAGCTGCATAAAAACATCATAGTGGACTCTAGCCGGCAAAGATATTTAATATCTCCAAACATGTGGAAACATTGAAAATAAATTAACTTTTATAAAGTCTTTCCTGATTGAAATATACTAATTGGGCTCACACAATGCTTTAGTACATTTTAGGCTTGTCTTAGTCTTATTTCAATTACTCCTTTTATTGTCTTAGCTTTTTAGAACTCCTTGGCCTTCTTTTAAATGATGTGATCATTTTGTCCAACCCAGCATGGTGTGTAGTGGGTCTTACTTATCTTTTTTATCTTTTTACTTATCACGTTTTAAACCCAAAAACACTTTATTTACTAAGGCTAGCTATAAGAATTCCTTAATATATGACTCATTATGTCTTGAACCTTTTAAATAGGCAAAGTTTTTTCAGCTTATCAATTTCACAATTCTCAGTCCTCTAGTGGAACTTTCCAACTTATTTTCATCATCTTGGCTTAATGTGTTATTTGATTACATTGGCTCTATGCTGGTTATATTAAGGGTCATATCATATATTTATTTAAAGCCATGCAACACAGTTAAAGTTATGTAGACTTGGCTTGGGAACTGTATGGCTGCCAATTTAAGACTGGCTTTGTGTATGTGTGGAACGTTAACAAGTTTGTTTGGCCACACAACAAGCTAAGCAAACTATCAAGAAAATCCTTAAAACTGGTATTATTTATGGTGTCACGACTGTGAGGGTGAGTGTCAAGAGCACATACATGAGATGCAAGTCAAAAATAAGGATATCAAAAGTCCAGAGTTATCATTATCAATGTGGAAAGCTGCTTGCCCCTGTGGTGTCTTGTCTACGGCCCTCTGAAATGCAGGTGAGTGCTGCTGGGGTGCTGAGTCTGCCCCTATCATTCTGGCCTTCACTTCACCACGAGGAAACCTGGAAAATACCCAATCCAAAAACAAACCCAAAACACCACATCAGGGTTGTCTTTGACAGCTCTCCATACTTCAGCTTCTATGCCAGAGGTATCGAAACTTAAGGGCCACATATAGACATATATAAGGATGGTGGGGCCACTTTCATATACCTCACCTTGAGGAATATTTAAGTCAGAGAAACCCAGCTCTGCCTCTGGAACGCAATTGGTACTGGAATTTGCTGTTGTAATCAATAAGTCAATAAGTGTGTCAATAATCAAGATAACATTTTGTTTGCAGGTTTGCCCTGTGCTGTGTTGCCTTGATTTAGCCACGAAAAAACACATCAAAAATTTATCCCTGTCAAAATGTTTTACAGAATAAGCACAGTACCCCTGCCTAGTGCTGAAACTAAGAAGTACAACACAGTCAAGCACAAGCTTCATGTGGGACATATTTTATTTACTGGAATATGTGGGTGAATCAAAAATGGACTGCCGGCCACATTTGGCCCCCAGGCCATGGTTTAGGTAACAATGGTCTATGCTATTGGTTCCCAACCTGGTGTCCGGGACCCCCTTTGAAGGATGCCAAAGATCTCATCTGGGGCAACTGTGGCTCAGTAGGTACAGCCTGTCGGTTCGCTATCAGATGGTTGTGGGTTTGATACCCTGCTCTTGCAGTCAAATGTCTATGTGTCCTTGGGCAAGACACTGAATGGTTGTCTATGAAAGGGATGCTCCATTCTTTATAGTGACGTCTGCCATGAATGTGAGGTTAATGAAGTGAATGGGTAAATGTGACCTGCAGTGGAAAAGCACTTTGAGTAGTCAGATGACTAGAAAAGCTCAAGCCCGTTATGTCAGAATTAGACTGGGATAAATCAACTAAGATCAGGGAAAAACTTTACTAAAATCATTTAAATAAACATCCTTTGGTCTTTATGTAGAACAATTTTCTTCAGAATCTGCCCATCAAACAATTATTTTAATGATCTCAGTGACAGCAATCTATCACTTTTTCATTCGTCTGGGTCTTGGGAGGGCTCAGCTTTCCTAAGATACAAGTAAGGAGTACTCCAGGGGGAAAAAAAACATGTGGGAACCACTGGTCTATGTGTACATGTGTTTTTGCAGGTCTGTGTTTCGGCCGTGTGTCAATATCATGCACACAGAAAAGAAAAATGTAACTGTAATACCAGAGTACCACTATCTTGAGATCAATTGTTGGTGCATTGTTAGAATTGTACAGATAATGTAAATGTAGTGGTTGACAAAGTTACCTCACAGCAAGAGAGCCTTGGGATGCTGAAACCCTCAAGAATAAAGGGTATAAAATCTGAATGGATACACTGCCACCTGCTGGAATAAACACATTTACAGGTGCCTTTATTTTCCAATATTGCATATATTCCCAAGTATTTCTGTTAAATTCCACAGAAGAGAGAGACAACTAGAGACAAAATGAATCCTTAAAAGAGCAGGCATACATAGATATTTTGAAGAGTTTATTATTTCTAATTTTCTAACGAATCAAGGTAAACACACATAGCTTTTTGTGTCAAAATTCAGCCTCTATTTTCCAACACTCCATGTCCTGAGACACATTGCTGATTTATAATAGTTTCAAGACTTTTGCCTTCTTTTAAAAGTTCATGTACCTACTTTTAAAAATAGTTTAAAAATTGTTCATTTGTTAATGTTCCACCACGAAAGTTACATATTCGTATCAACAAGCATAAATCTTACTTTTTTGAACACTATGCATTTGGAGCCTAGAAATGCAGGAATTTGGAAAGACTGCAAGTTATTGGCTCTACTATCTAAAACCACTTTGTACAGCCAAGAGAACCAACAAGTAGATAAAAAATCTAAATGTACTGGTGCTATTTTAATGTTTAGTAAGTTTTATTCTATTATAACCTTCTCTTTGGGAAATGAGGGCATAAAGTACCAGCCAGGGTGTATTTATCTACTGAGCATCTTTGCTAAAATGGACCAATTCCATGCACATGCAGAAGTCTCAAAATAGGATTCTGAAACAAGATGACCCATAAGGGCTGAACATAAGTAAACCTCTTGATTTAACACAAGTAGACACAGTAGGATTATTTACAAATTATATCTTCAGTGCATTCAATGATTTTTCCAAACTGAGGAGGCTTTAAAAGTGATAAAGATGTGGGGTTAGGAAATACCCACAACCAATCCTAAATGCTTCTCTGTTGTTTTGCCCTGTTAATGGGTCTATAACTAATAGTTTTATGCTCCCTATCCTTCCTAACTGAGGAGAACCAGATACTATTCTGACAGACACAGGGGGGCAGTGAAGTCTTTCTGAGTTGCAGCTTTATAAGTTGGCTGCTGTGAATCTGGGATGTTAAAATTATGTCTGAAGTGTTGCTTCAGTACCACCCAGAGATAATTTTAAAATCTTTTCAGTCCATATGCCCTCCTTTCATCTCCGTCCATATATAGAGCTGAGATTGAAGCTAAGAGAGAGGGATAATATTAGTCAGTGATTGTCTCCCCCGGAGGCGAATGGTTGGAATGAATCCATCATGATTCTGCGGGACATTATCTGCTCTGAAATGTCCAACTATATTAAAATAAAGCTGTCTGAGGTACTTCTGAGCAGGACACTGCATTCAAATCACAGCCACGTTTATATTACACATTTAATATAATACTTTATGAATAATAAAGAAGAGAATAAAGTTCTCTTGAAATAGTGTAATAGAGTCTATCATTTTTATGCACCTTTTAATAAAGAGAGTGTTTAATAGAAAGGTGTATAGATGTTGGGAGAGCTGCACGTTGATGCAGTAGTAAGCACTGTCGCCTCATAGCAAGATGGTTCCTGCTTCAAACCCCTGTAGGACAAAGCCTCTCTTTGTGGAGTTTATGTTCTTCCCGTGCATGTGTGGGTTCCCTCCAGGTACTCTGGCTTCCCCACAAACCAAAGACATGCTCATTAGGTTGAATGGTGACTCTAAATTGTCTGTAGGTGTGAGTGGAAATGTACCCCCACCTCTCTGCTAATGGAAGCTGTGATCAGCTCCAGACCTCAGATGACCCCAAACAGGACAAACAGTGTAGCCAATGGATGGATGGACGTTTGAATGCTGGATCCTCTCAACGGTTCCCTGCTTCACTGCATCAAAAACAAGTCAAGACTCTAAAAATCCTCTAAAAATAAGTGCTGGGACATTAATATTGATCTGGACAATGGACTCTGGGTCTTCTCAGGAAACAGGAAACACCAGATGACCTGAGGAGGGATGTCAGTAATTATACTTGAGCATATAGGGGCACCTAATTAAAACATTTTAATAAATATATAAATGCTCTTTGAGAAGCTACACTGTGCTTGTCTGAATCATGCACAGCAATCTGGATTTATTCCATTTATTCTGTGAGTGCCATATAACTTCTAATTTAAGATAATCACAGAGATGTTGCAAATATGTGTCCTTAAAATAAAAATGAGCAAATTACAAACATCAAGTCCTTGGCACAGGAAATCTGAGCTTGTCTGTATTTTTGTGAAATCAAGACTTTACTTACTCTAAACACAACAAATATAGTAATTTAGGATGTTTTTGGTTGACCTTCCAATTATAACATGTGTCTTTTAACATTTCTATTGACATCTAAAGTGCTTCATTCACTTTATGACAATCATCCATTTCTAAACACCTTTATTTTCAAAGTATCCTCAATGTGACTTTCCTATTTGGGAAAGAGCTTGAAAAAAGTCAGAGACTGAAAAAGCTTCATAATTACAAAGACAAAAATACAAAACAGTCACAATGACAATGTTTTGTATTTTTTTAACTTATGAGGCTATTAATGAAACATTTGGTTTAAAGTTATCAATCCTCATGAGATTTTGTGCAGTGGATGCTATTTTTATTGTCTTTTCTGAGTTTTGAAACTAACAACTCAAAATTCAATCATAGTAAGAACCATTGATCTTATTCTGCTGCTTTCCCTCATATTCCAGGGAATCAGGGGATGCCAAATGTCATACTTAAACAAAAAGGTAGGAAAAAATAAAACTTCCCGACAGCTGGAGTGGTCACCTGGCTTAGTAAAAATTACTACTACATTCAAAAATTTAAAGTTAGTTTCCAAGCATGTACATTAAAAAATAAATCTAGCAAAAATAGTAAGGAAATTTGTGTTTGGATTATTTTTTTGTTGTAACCATGCTTCTTTGCAATAAATCTCATACTTTTTGAAAGCCTGTTTATTTCCATTTAATATGGTGCCACATTTGTGAGGATGGATTTGTGGGATGAGCAGCAGAGCTGAGTATGTGGATTGCATCCCTCATACTCAGCCCTCAATTTCAGTTCAGTTTGAATTAGTTTCTACTGCTGGTTTGTCAGTTTAGTTTTAATTTTTCATAAATGCTTCATTTCAGGTTAGTTTTTATTAGCTTTAGTGTTTAAGTTTTTCAGATACATGTCAGGGCTGAGTGAACATCATACATTTTTAAAAACATATTCAAACAGGCTACCTTTCATTTATCATTTTATTCATTTAAAGATATTGTTTGAATACAACTCTAGACATAAAGCTAACCCATGTGAAGTCTTTATCGATCAACTCAGGCAATTTTACACTCCCCAGACTTGGGTGTAGGTGCCAGTCAGTCTGGTTGTGTCAAAGACTAAAATTAAGGATATTTTGTCTAGATTTTTATTCCCTTTTAGTTCGTTTTGTAAGCGCACTATACAGTTTTAGTTAGTTTTGTTTTTTGGTAAAGCTTAGTTTTTATTTAGTTTCAGTTAACTAAAATGATTCTCAAATTTCAGTTATTTAGTTAGCTTTAGTTAACTATAATAACCTTGCTCTGTAGCACGTTGAAGATGGCAACACAGCCACAACAGCCTGGCACCTCCCCCTCATGCTGGTCACCAGCCTGGTCACACACTGCTGTGGGTTGGCATCCCATTCTTCAACAAGCATGTTTTTGCAAGTCAGCCAACGGTTGTGTTTGTCACTCTGGCACCAACAGCACGCCCAAGCTGATCCCACATGTGTTCAATGGGGTTAAGGTCAGGACTGCTGGCAGGCCATTTCATCCTCTCCACTCCCAAATCCTGGAGGTAGTCTCTGATAAACCCCGCTCTGTACTTGTCATCTTAGAGGACAGAGTCAGTTCACAGACTGTTGAGATATGGGATTGCATGTGGTTGCAGAATCTCATCTCGATATCTCTGCATTGAGATTGCCCCCAATGATGACAAGCCTCCTTTTTTCAGCGAAGGAGATGCTGCCCCACACCATCACACTGCTTCCACCAAGGATGTTACTCTTGGCACAGCAATCAGCAAAGCATTCTCCACATCTTTTTAACACTCTGACCCTACGATCCAACAGCTGTAAGCAGAATTTGGACTCAGCACTGAACATAATGTTCAAGTACCAGTGCACTTGTTGCAGACACCAGCACAAATGAGCCTGGTGGTGAAATCGAGCAAATCTTGACTGTGAATCAGCCAACAGTTCCTAAGTGCTGTCAGGATGAGGAAACTGTCTTCTTGAGGTGTCATCGTCTTTATATGGAACTTGGCCTTCAGTTTGGAGTTGGTACTAGGGCTCACTCCCAGTTAGGTTGCAACCTGTTTGCAGAACACCAGCTTGAAGTTGCCCTATCACATGGGCCCCATCCAGATCTGTCAAATGTGGCATGCACATTTTTAAAGTAGACACCAACTGACTGCTGTTTCATGCAGGATAAATGGACATCAGCTAAAGCACCTATGGGTACCAGAGGCCCAAAACAAGAGTCAATAGCAACAGTAAAATAAGCTGTTTGGCACTGACAGAGAAGGTCTTTCAAACTGTTAATGGGGGCAACCCACTTACCCAGCTTTGCTGCTCATCCCACAAATGCATGTTCCTTACAAATGTGGCACCATTTGAAATGGAAATACACAGAGATTTATTGCTAAGAAGCATTGTTACAAGGAAATAATCTTCCAAATACAAATATCATTAGTTTTTTACTAGGTTTAGGTTAAAACAGTGTGACTGCAGTTCAACAGATAAGTAATGTTGGCATTGTTCTCTCAGAGCAGTCAGCACTGATCTGTTCATTGAACCAGTAACTTGAATACTCATTTAATTGTCAAACATTATGTGACTCTCCCAGTGTGGCTGTAATTCAGCGCTCAGAGTCTGACGCAGTGATGAAAGCCTAAATAAACCAGCCCTCGACTTGACTCTCATTGAATGTAAATGTCAGCACAAATTGAGGGATGGGACTCCGTGATTTGGCAAAAACTTCAGTAGCGCCGGTGAGGTTTCTGAGCGCTATCATCTGGAGAAGCATGACATTTGTTGCAAATAGATAAGAATTGAATGGTTGATATGCAGTCCTCCAGGAAAAAGAGCCTAAACACTTGTTAGCCTTTAACTTTCTTTGCTTCTTAGGGACATGTGGTTTATGGTTGTTTGTTAGTTTTTCTACAATGACCTGAATTCAGCACAAAAGAATTTGTAAGTTTATACTTGGCCTTATTTAGTTTACTCCAATGTAACTAATAGCTCTTTCTGTCCTGCCTTGGGGACTGAGTAGGTCAAAATTGGCATACAAAGCTTTTTTAACAGCTAAAATGCACAATCTATTTGCATTTTAACTCCATCATAATGCATTTAAAAGTGAGGGGATGTTAGAAAGTTTTATCCACTGAATTTAGTTCCCATCAGAGATTGTTTAAAATAGTCTTAAAAACATTTTGGTCCAGTTTTAGTCCACTATTATAGTCTTTACTGTCAAATCATTTATTCATTTTATCTGACTGTGGTGTCAGATCGTACTAATGTGTTCGAGGCACTCAGCCTAACCTGGGATCCCTGCTTTCTACAGCTGAGAGAAAGAAGAGCTGCAGATGCAGTGTTTTGACAATTTACCCCCATTAGAGAATTAACATGGTTTTTGAAAGTCCAACCAAAACTAAATTACATTTTAGTCTCATTTTAGTTTCCTTGGCAAAAACTAAACTTACTTTTTGTCAGAGTTCTAGTCATCAAAAACTTTTTTTTTGACAGCCAGACATGTAATTTACTAATTTTTCTCGATAATGTTGTCATTTTTTGTGGTTTTCTCAAGATTACAAATTATTTAACACATAGTTCAAGAGGTGAAAAAGCACAAAAAAATACATAGGCTGAATTAACATGATTAGAAATACATGGTATTAAACAGACAAGTGACCTACAACAACTGCTTTTGTACTTTTCAAATCCTCATTCATTTAAGGACTGAAGGTTTAAGTCAGAACTACAGCTAGTTTCATTTCAACTCTAAAGAAGAATGTAGGGATTCACAATATTATCACATATCCTTATCAAAAAATTGAAAATTTAATTATCGGTATCAGCAGATATAAAAATGACTGCTGACAATTACAACTGATACATCATATGTAAATATCAGCTGTATGAATACATTTGTGGGGTTTCATGCAGGATCAGTGGACATCAACTGAAGCCTTTTCTTTTATTCATCCTCATTCCTTTAATTTTAAAGTGTGTTTTTAAGGACTGAAGAGCTATATATATTAGGGCCGTCAATGGATTAAAATGTTTAATCATGATTAACCTCACAGCTTTCACAGTTAAGTTGTGATTAATTGCACCATTATTATCTTTTCTGAATGTACCACACAGGAATATTTTTTAAGATTTAAATACCCTTTTCAACACAAGAGGACAAAAATTCTTTCCTTATGCAAATGTTTTTTCAAGTCAGCAACCAACAATAATGACAGATAATGTCCAAAACATTCTCTAGATCAAGCTCAAAGATGTTGAATGCTCCAAAAATATGCTGAGAGCATAACATGGTAAACTCAAGCCCAACAAGCCACAACAGTTGGGGATACTGGTCTTAATTTAATATCATTGAATAATACTACAATGTAGTGTCAAACTTAGATTTCTAGAAGTTAACTCCTCTGTTCTCAGTAGTTTAACACATAACAACGGATCTCATTCATTACACATGTACATAAAGAACATGGTCAGTGAAGTCTGAAATCACTTTAAGATCATTCCTGGATCCTTCACACTTAAAGCAGAGAATTTCAATCTCATAAAGGCTCACAGAAACATCCCTTTCGACCAACAGGGCTCAAAACAGGATGATACCAAAAAAAAAAAAAAAAATTATAAATACAGTTAGAGAATTACACTATAAATAAATTACTGGGGGAAGTCAAGTCTCCAGGGAGAGCTCAGCAGTAAGTGGCACAGACACATCTAATGGTGTTCTGACTGACTTCCTGTGGTCAGAGGTGAGTATGGTGGACACATCATCCCTACTCAAGTAGGTGCAGAAAAAGCAAGAAATTAATAAAAAAAAAATCTCTGCTATTATTTATCATCTTCTTTAAAATAAAAAAATGCCCAAATGTAAAATACATGATTACAGTAAGAAATAACTGTCATCAGTTCAGTAGATTTACTGGAATAATGTCACCAAACAGAATTTTGAAGCTGCTTTTCAAAACTCATGAACACACAAAATTAAATAAAAGAATTACAAATGAAAATATGCTGAATAGGACAACATATTAATGCAACTACAATATCATGGTAATAGCAAACTACTCACAGGTTACATTTCACTCTACTATTAACTGTCTTATTATACTTCTACTATTTTAAATCTATCAACAGCACTTTGAAAGCACTTTATAAATACATTTGTTATTATTATTTAAAGAGTATTCAGATTTCATGTTGATAAAAAAAAAACTGGCCTATACACCAGCCTCTCCTGCTCTGTCCCCTCCTCCTCCTCTTCCATATGATGTAGCCGTTTATTTACCAGCATCAAACCATCTACTATGGGGGCTGCAGAGTCTTTGCAACTTTTGCAGCACATCCAGGTGATCGATTTCTTGTGTTCAAGCAGAGTGGGGATGGGGGGGGGTTGGACAGACGACCCTTTAGAAGACATGATCAGACCAGCCAACTGTAATTTTAAAGGAAACAACCAAAGACCGATGCATAGGGGAATAAATAAATAACTCATACTGGCCCCCAAATGCTCAGTATGCCCGATTGCCAATCCATCCCTGCTTGCAGAGTTGTCTGAGCATCTCCGTTGTAAACAATCTAGCATGGCCAGCCTTGGGCTAGGGGGGATGGCTCTCTGCATTGGCGGTGTGCTTGACCAGGAAGTGGTACAGAGTATTTAAGACTCTATGAATTCAGTCTTAACTGACATGATCAAGTCTCTGTCCTTTATCCATTTCGGCTCACTTGCACAGCATCAGGACAGCACTGCTTCCTGATCTCGCAAACTGCACTCAAGGGTAAGAACGTGTGTGCGTTAATCCCGTGACAAAAAAAAGTGGTGTTAAAATGAATTTAAGTTGACTCACTAACGTGTTTGCCAGCCCTAATGTGAGTGTGTGCATTATATATATGTATATATAGTACAGGCCCCCTTTGGCCTGCACTTTTACTGCTCAACACATCCAGGTCTGAGCACAGATATGTCACACACTAATGTCAGTACACAAAGCATCCACTGTTGATGAATTTATAAGTCTTCAAGACTCCCCATAAGTATACACTAAGTCTTATTGTTTAAGGCTGGGAAATAGCAACCCATTAATAATTTTACACCTTACCTGGGATCAGGCACTAACTATACAGAGTCCAGCAAGAAGAGAGAGAGAGAGAGACAGAGAGACAGAGAGACAGAGTTAGAGAGAGGATGGGAGAGGTTCATTGCAGAGATTTATCCCTCACCAGAGCACCCAAACTGGAGCCTGATCTGGTGAATGAAATCCCCACTTTGGAGCTTGAATGAATCCTACAGTCGTTCTACTGCATGTCCATGTACTATCTGAATTGATTATAAGTAGTTCATGAGAGTGATACATAAGATTGTATGATCAATAAAATGAAGGAAATAAACACAATAACAGCAGGTAAATGGGGAGTGTTACCATACGCTCACTGTGTCAGTAGCAGCCAGGCTGAGGTGTTGATTGTCTGTGACATCTAGCCAGTCAGACTGGGTTACATGCAGGACATTTGGTGAAACTATGGAGAGTTAAAGCCACAGGTGTAGACACACCTTGTGGAGCCAACGTGGCATACTTTTTGATAAATAATTGTATCAGTCTGAACATTAAATGTCTTGTCTTTGTGGTGTGTTCAATTAAATATAGGTTAGAAGGGATTTAAAAATCACTGTATTCTGTTTTTATTCAGATTCAACACAAAATTCCAACTTTTATAGAATTAGGGTTTGTGGTTTTATAAAAGTGTAAAAATAAGTCATTAGAAGGTGTGAGTAAATGGTAGTTTTTAGAAACCTGACTTTATTGCAGTCAGGAACACTCATCACACACGGTCACAGGGCTGAGCGTATGACTACTGTGTGCTGCATAAACTATATGAACAGTGCTTTGACCTTTAGTGGTGGTATCATTGAACAGTTCTGAAATTTTTAATTTGATGTTGCAGCCGAAACTCTGACTAAATATGCAGGATTGATAGATACATGAATTAAGGGCTCAAGTAAGAGAATTAAAGTCTCCTGTGTTATTGAGACTAGACATTTTCACATAAGTGCAGATGAGGATGTCCTAGGCAGACGTGGGACTTTACCTCAAAGGTCAAATATAGCCCCAATTTAATCTGAGTAAGTGTGAGTTTGTGTGCGTGCATGCACAGTCCTGCCCAAGTCTCCCAGAGTGCATGTTTGGGGAGATCAGCTTTGCTCCAGTAAAATGTGTGGGCTGAAAATAGGCCTGATCGAACAATAGTGTTTCATATTACATTGCACAGGAGACCCATGCAGGCAGCTGAAGCTCTTACTGATGTCCCCTTCACTTTTCTAGATGGAGGGTTTCCACTTCTCCAAAACAGCAGGAATCAGACTCTTAGTGGATCCCAGTCAAGGTCATGTTATCAAAACAGTCTATCAAAACAAGGACAATGAAACGTGCACATACTGATTGTTTGAAAACCTGATATAAAGTAATTAGCATACTATTTAATCTTACAATTGTTTTTCTTTTAATCTATCATGTAATTGTAGACACATTTAAGTTCAATGAAAGCCCCATTTTGCTACCATTAATGTGGACTGTTTTTTAAACCACAGTTAAGAGTAAAAGGTTTGACTTTCCTCTTATGCTTTAGCGTTAAAGCTGCTAAAAATAATCAAAGGAGCCCCAAGCTCTGTAAACATTGTAATAGGCAGTTTGAGGGCTGGCTCAGCTGGGAGTGGACATTTAAACATTATTGCTACCGTCGAGTCACATTTCTCTGGGATGTATGCCAAGGCTGGCAGCCCAGTTTCAGATATCTCTGCTGTGGCAGGTCTACAGTTTTTTCCCTCCAAGCAGCTAATGTTCCCGGCACCAAAAGCATTACGACCACCCCACAGACCCACATATCTGGGTCACTCACACACAATGCAGCGCCTGCAGCAAGAATGTTTTTGAAAGGCAAGGTGAACAGTCAATGACATCTGAAAATAGCTACCTACAGCTGTGATTCTTGAAATGAAGGCTATACAGGAAAGCAATGAGTGAACATCTTTTTGTTTCACTAAACTTTCAAATGAGCGCAGTTGGGTCAGCTGGATAAGTGAAACGTT